>NC_064922.1:611701301-612053225 GCF_023897955.1 Schistocerca gregaria | reverse complement strand
ACACTAGATCGCGTGTTAAAAGAGTTCTTGCTTGAAAAAAGTTTCTATTCTCTAGAAGAATTCTATAGCAGAGATAGCTAATTTTTTGTCCCAAATACTATTGTACATTCCTGCCTCAATATATCTTTGCTGTGTTAATCAGATTAACTGGTGATTTGTAAAAAATTATTTGGACAAAATCAGAATGTTGTATCTTGAACTCTGCTTGTGAGTGCAATTTCATCCTACCGATTGTGTTTCCAAGTTGTATTATTAATCTTTGTTTATTGTCCTTATGGAAACTAATGTAATAATGAACTAAATGTTTTTGACTCATTCCACATCCATGTGTTAAGACCCAGAACTGGATCTATGGAATATGGATTGCAATAAATAAATAAATAAACTTCAGAGTGACCACTAGATTGAAACTGGCCAACAGTGGAGAATGAAACATTGGATCCAGACAATATATAGCCTCAAAAGAACCATGGCTTCTTTTTCAAAGATCATCCAGAATGAAGACTGTTTAAAGACACAAAGTGAAAAAACATGATACTTATTGGAAAAAATAACAGTTCTGTTAAACACTTGAAGTTTTATTCACTTCTCTACATAACAATTTGACGTAGTTGGTCATGAGTTTCAGAATTCTCATATTCTACTCTTCTGCCGCCATTATCTTAAAGCAGACAGTGATGGAAATTAAACAAAAGACTGCTCACAAACTTTTGTAGCACAGCTCTCTGCTTTTTCTCTGCTCAGGATCAACCAGCTTTCATAGTAGCTAAGCTCACAACACTGTGAGTGAAGGTTACAAGAAGCTACCCTTGTGCAGTTAATGTGTGTGGTCAAAATCAACTGTGTTATTGAAAATCACGCCAAACTGTGAGGTAAGGAAATGTGGCGAAACAAGCACTATATCATTTGAGAGGTACAGAGATGAGCGAGTTCACTGCTACTAGTATCACATCATTATGTGCCATAATCTAAGAATGAAATAAAAACTCATATGACTCTTCCAAGCTTTGTCAATATATGCTTCAGTACATTAATGTTAAAACTGTTAAATCTCAGATTGCTCAAATGAATACATTTCACTACATGCACTGTTTAAGAAAAAAAATAAGTGGCACTAACTAATGAAGCTAGAAAGCCAAAAACTGTTCAGGATGTGCAAATGAATGTTCTTGCTTGAAAAAAGTTTCTATTCTCTAGAAGAATTCTGTAAGTCTCAACTTGACTGGAGCAATATTTTGGTCAAAATTGGCATTTTTGCGAAAAATTAAAGGCAGTAAATATTAGACACAGAAAGATGAAAATTCGTGCGTAGCATCAGTTTGATATAAAAACATTAACTATGTGACTCCATTACGATACCTCTAATAGCTTGCAAGTAATTTACTAATTTGGAACACAAATGCCCTTATTCATAATAAATTCTCATTTCTGTTAATGATAAAATGTTCTAATTACAGCATTTGATTACATTCATTAAATTATACATCTGTATCAAGTTTCAAGACCTTAATGCAAATAACTATCAATGCAAGAACTTTTAAAAAAGTTGTTTGGAGGTCATGCCCTACTGTCAGTTCCGTTCTAACAATTTTTAGTGGACAAAGTTTAAATGCAGTTGAGCTAAAACTTTGTCAGTAACTAAAGCCAACTTAATTCCACTCATATAAAAATTACAAAGATTTTAAATAGTTTCACGACAAAGTTATTAAATAATAAGTGTCCGAAAAAGTGGCCATGTAAATGCTGTGGACTGTGCATAGTGCAGTTGACATCAGATGTTCCATTTGGCTGTCCACTGTGCCCATTTATAAATATGATCAGCGAGGCAGGAATGGGACACTTCGCACCAAGCTGTCACTCTGTCTGCATCAGACAAAAGCTGGCATATGCTGTGTTTTGGATGATGTCACAGCCAGGTAGATACCAAACATGTTGTCGGTACAAATAGGAAGTGCACTCACGAGGACTGTACACCATCCTGGATAGTTTAGTTTTCTGGAATGAGGCACTTTGTGTAGAGCTATCAGTCTGTCCCTGTCAGTCAAACACTGGCTCACGTGCTGCTTCGGATGACGTCAGTGCTAGGTTCCTACTAAACTTGTTTGGTAAAAGTAGGACATGAACTCGCAAGGACTGTACACTATCCTGGATCACTTAGATTTCACGGAAGTAGCTGTTTGTGTGCTGCCCGTAATGTTGATAAAAGTGGATGGCAAATGGTGAAATCATTTTCCACTTTTGTGACAAGCAATTAACTTTTATGATTAAAAGTCAGGGCAACAGAACATTTTACTTGGAACTTACCATAGAGGTCACCTCTGAACTGCTAATAGTGTTCCTTTATGATAGTGACATTATTGTTATTCTTATCAGAACTATTGTTATGTTTGTGTGTGTGAACTCTTATTAATCAGTTAGAACTCAAAAACTTCTATTTATAGTCATAATTCCTGCTCCAGCTGAATAATTAGCTAGTACAGACATTTTCTTTCAGTGAAGAATAATATGGACTTGCAGACTGGAAATTATGGTCAGTGTGGTCTCCATCACTTTATGGCTGCTTGCAAAAATTGTTTTCTGGCTCTTATAAAAATTGCAATGCTACAAAAAATTTAAGTCATTGCGTCACAGTGTTATTCGATTTGTGAATATTCAGAACGTAAAACCGGCAAAAATTTACTACCAACTGAAGGTAGCATATGGTGACAATGCAATGAAGAAAAGAAATGTGAGAAAGTGGTATGAAATGCTCAACAATGGATGCCCCTCACTCATCACAGAAAACCTGAAGATTGATGTGAACAACAGAACCTTGCAAGACAGCTGAACTCTCTACATATTGCCGATTGTGTTTCCAGACATTTCTCATTCTTAGCTTGGTAAAAAAATCATGTTGGAACATCTCACCTACAACAAAATGGGTTCCATGGCAACCGACTGACTAACAAAAAACTCTGACAATGGAATGAGCATTTATGTTCTTTACATGATGTCACACAGATGGAGATGCCTCTCTTGACGAGATTGTGACTGGTGATGTGACCCAGGTGTCTCATATTGAGTGGCATCATCCTTCATCATCTAAAAAACTGAGAAAATTCAAACACACTCCCACATGAAAAGTTATGGCAATCATCTTTTGGGGTCGTAAAGGTGTTCTTTTGGTGGATTTTGTGCCAAAAGGTAAATGTAAATTGTTAATGTAGGACTAATAAAACTATGGCATGCCATCCAAAATAGGAGGCAGGGAATGCTTTCAGGAGGAATTTTGCTTCTGCATACGCCTCAAGAATTACTGGATCAATTCAGAAGGGAAATTTCTGATGATCCATCATGTAGTTCTGACCTTGCACCTAGCAATTTCCAACTTTTCCAAAGCTAGACGAGTTGCTGGGCAGTGAAACTTTTGGACGTGATCAAAGTTGCAGACTGCAGTGACTTCATGGCTTAATGAACTGGCAGCAGATGGTCATAACCAGATACAACAAATGTTTAAATGTAGGTAGTGATTACAAAGAGAGGTGAGGGAAGCTTCAGGTATACAACGCAATTGCTTTTTTTCCAATAGCTATTGTGTTTTTCATTTTGTATAACATAACAGTCTTTATTTTCTGGATGACCCTAGTAGTTTTAGGAAGAACACTTGTACAATTTTCACTCTTTTGTTAGTTACTGCATCATCTTAACCGTTGAAACCGACTTAAGTTTCTGTCATATTTTTATAATACTCTTATTGTTTTAGAGGCTTTCTCTCAAATTTTCTCTGTATCTTCTTACATTCCGTCTAAGGCATTTATGAATAATATTGCTGAAATTCACTATATTTTATTATGTTCATACTATTGTTTGCTAGAAATTACCGCTTTTTCTTTAACAGCTGCCTCATTCTATTTGAGGTTTTCCTTCCTTTTGCTTTCTTCATACATACTGTTTGCCTAAGTATATTTATTAAATATTTTTCTCTTCATCTCTTGGTATTATCTTCATTTTGTAGTGTGATGAATTTCATGCTTAATTTAATGTGGTATATTTCCATATCCTTAAATGAATTCACATACTCTGTGCTTATGGATTTCTGCCTGGAGTCTGCTTCTTTCTAGCTCTATATCCATGTTACACTCTGTCGTATAAGCCATCACAATCTGAAATTCTAAAGTCGTTTAGGAGACAAACATCCAGCACAATTTCTTTATTATTTGAGAGAATGTGCTCCGGTTTAATTTTTAGGACTATTTGGTTCTTGGCAAGACTAATTTTCATCTGATTTGTTCCAGAAGAAAGTGTTTAGGATGAACATTTTGTTTCCTGGCAACTTCTGCCACTGAACACATGTCATTTCTGGTATTCTATGTTTTCACCTAAAAGAATCTTTCATTAGTTTTTGTCCACTTTGCATTAAAATGTCATCTAGTAATGAAATTTTCTGCTGTTTTTCAGCTTCTGTAGTTCATCATAGAAATCTTACTGAAGATATCCATGGAAACTTGCATCTGCACATTTTTATCTTAGCTGTGCTAGTAGTTGAGCCTACTGTAGCTAAGTTTTGGTCAGTATACTGACTCTTTGTGAATTCCTATTTCTTAATTTTTATTTAAGAATATTTTACACAATTATATTCTGAGCCACCTCACCCTTAAGGTAGATAGATTTTGTTGCAGATATTTATGCCATAGGAGTAATATCATCTTATATACAGATGTTTATAGAATTCAGTATTTTAACCACAGAATCATAATATATTTTCTCTGAATTTGTTCTAGTTAGTCTCTGTTAACTTTAATGCATTATTATATTTCATGAAGGGAGTGAACAAAGCTGCTACTAAAATCATACAAAATGTTAGACAGGCAGCACAATCTAAATCTGAACAGAAGTTGAAAAGGTAAGTTCTGTCTCATTACTCCTCCCCTTTTTTTAAATTTAACTTCTGTAGTACAAAAGACAAATAATTTTATGAGTTCACCTGAAAATATATACACTGTGAGCACATATAAATATGAACTGATGTTATATATTGCATTTATATAACATGCCATTAATTTTATAGTAAGTGCTCAAATAATTCCATAAACAATTTGGAGTGCTACCCCACCTAAAAAAATGGAACCTTAAGCAAACAGTTGTGTGTATTATATTAAATCATATTTTACAATGCCATATTTAAAGGTTGAGCATTATGTAAGATACTGGAGCAAAATGCAGTTTCAAAAGCAACACCATTTATACAACATGTAAAATTAAAATCCTCACACTGTAAAATGTGAAATTTGAGTACTATATTTGCTTCCCGACAGTTTCATATAATGCAGACATATAAATTTTACATACAAAAGTAATTTGTATAGGATGCTGATTGTAACAGATGATGTGCCATTACTTTTTCTTTCACCTGCTGCCTTACCTGATACATCTGACAAGCAAAGAGCGTTGCTACCCATGCTGCATGTAGAAGAGCATTGCCAGCAACCCAGGCAACCCATGCATCGCATTTTGCCATATTGAGAACAGCTGGAAGAAAATAACATGTTTCCAAGCACATCACAGCAAACAATCAAAGACAATACTGCTACACAATATTTTCAATGACGACAGATTACAGATGTTTTTCAGTAAATTTACAGAGAACTAGAATTAATTAATGTGATCCTTGGGTGGCTGAAATCCTTTGTATTTGGTCTAAAATACAATAGAATAATAGCTCTAAAGTTCAGTTTTTTAAGGTATGAAGGTCAGTGCCTGGATAACAATTTCCTAAGGTAATAATATAAAACAAAAATAATAATAAAAAATAAAAATTGCCTTTCACTATTAGGGGCTTCCAGAGCGCTGTTAAGTAAAAAAAAAAAAAAAAAAGAAAAAAAAAAAAAAATTGAGTTAGATTGTAGTCATGAAGTCACTGGTATGAATTCCACTGGTGGCATAGTTTTTTATTAGTTTTCATGAATTCTATAATCACTGAAAAACTGAGATGCTAATTAACAAATATGGAATCATACATTTTTATGAAAAACAAATACCCTTTTATTTCCAGTTACTGGGCATATGAAAAAAAAATTAAAGTTTGATACAAACATGCAAAATGCCTTTTTGTTACACGAAGAACATATAAATCAATAATAATAATTATATTCAGTCTCTAGAAATAAAAAGCATTTGGTGTTATATTTGAAGCTCTGCATTTTTGTATCAAAGTTCAATTTATTGTGAACTCACATTTTCATGCAAATATTAATTAAAACAAAAAGATGTTTTTAATAAAAGTTTCATTATGTATTTTTTAATTAACATTTTTTTGTTAGTAAATACATAATTCACAAAAAAGTAAAAAAAAAGTAGTATACTACTGGTGAGATTCAAACCAGTGACCTTATGATTCAATCCAACTGCACTAGGCATTGAGCTACTGACTAATTCATTGATACACTTATAGGTGTCTGCAAGGAGGGAGGCAAGTGGCACAAAAAAACACTTGCCCCCAATTTGAATTGGGTGGCACAGGCTTTTAATTCATTACAGAATTTTCATCCTTTTCTAGAAATAAATTTCTTCAATTCTAATAAACAATTTTGGTATTGATGCCACCTCCCTTTACACTAACGTCCTAATGCCCACAGCCTTACCACTATTGACCACTACCTTTCACAACACAGGACAGTTTCAAAACCAACAACCTCCTTCCTAGTCATCATGACCAACTATGCCTTCACCAATAGTTACTTCTCCTTTGAAGGCATTACCTACACACAAATTTGGGGTATGGCTATGGGCACCCTTATGACACTATCCTATGCCAACCTGTTTATGGGCCATCTAGAGGAATCCTTTCTAAACATCCAGAATCCAAAACCCCTTACCTGGTTCAGATTCTTTGATGACATCTTTGTGATCTGGATCGAGGGTGAAGACACCCTATCCACATTCCTCCAGAATCTCAACAGCTTCTCCCCCATTTGCTTCACCTGGTCCTACTCAATCCAACAAGCCATCATCCTAGATGTTTACATCCACCTCAAAGATGGCTACGCCAGTACCTCCGTGCATATCAAACCTACTAACCACCAGAAATACCTCCACTTAGATAGCTGCTACCCGTTTCATACTAAGAAGTCCCTTCCATACAGTCTAGCCCCTGTGGTCATCGCATCTGCAGTGATGAGCGGTCCCTCCCGAAATATACCGAGGGTCTCACTGAGGCCTTCACAGACTGTAATTATGCTGCCTACCTTGTACAAAAACAAATCTCCTGTGCCCTATCTTTCCAATCTCTCACCACTATCCGGCCACATGGGCGGCACTCTCCTCATAACTCAGTACCACCCAGGACTAGAGCAACTGATTACAGCCTCTGCCAGGGTTTTGGCTGCCTCTTGTCATGCCCTGGAATGAGAAATGTCCTGCTGACTATCCTTCCCACCCCTCCCACAGAGGTATTCTGCTGTCCACTGAACCTACACAATGTGCTCGTCCATCCCTAAACAACCCCTGCTCCCAACCCCTTACCTCATGGCTCATATCCCTATAATAGACCTAGATGCAAGACCTCTCCCACACATCCTTCCACCACCACCTACTCCAGTCCGGTCACAAACATCACCTATCCCATCAAAGGCAGAACTGCCAGTGAAACCAGTCACGTGATCTGTCCGCATGAATGGCCACCGACAAACTGTGGCCAAGAAACAAGTTGCTGAGCACGCTGCCAAACATGACATCCTTCATTTAAATGACTGTTTCACAGCCTGTGCCATATGGATCCAGCCCACCAACACCTGCTTTTATGAACTGCACAGATGGGAACTCTCCCTTTAATATATCCTACGTCCTAGTAACCCTCCTAGTTTCAAACTCCATTAGTCCTTGTCCTCACCCATCCAGTCCCTATCCTGTTCCCTTTCCAGCACTACACAGCCCTCATTCTACCAACACATCCTGTCTTTTTATTTCTCTCCTTTCCCACTCCCTCTCTGCCCCTCCCACCTCTCCCCAGCCCCCTGTCTAACCTCCCAACTGCACCTAGCTGCCCTACCCTATCTCCAAGTCGTACTTGCAAGCTCTCCAGCAGCACTTCACTGTCCCATACCCCTATCCTACTGTCCCTCCCCCTCCACCCTCCCCACGTGTGTGTGTGTGTGTGTGTGTGTGTGTGTGTGTGTGTGTGTGTGTGTGTGTGTGTGTGTGTCATCTATTTTTGAGAAAGGCCTTGTTGACCGAAAGTTTATTCTGTGAGAATATTTTTCTTGTGCCTGCCTGTGACTCAGCATCTTCACTACATGGTGAGTGGCAACTTTCCTTTTCATAATATTGTTACAGTCCATCCTGGTTTTTCCATTTTTCAGTTCTAATAAACTGCAGATTCGGCACTGGTGAGCAGAATAGAAAATACTGTGATTTCAGCAATTACTATGTAGATGATACCCCCAGGAGCGGGTTTGGTGGGCTCGGACCGCAGAGGGAACACCTAGAACCGCAGCGAACGGAAAACGGAGCAGCAACGCTCCAGCAGGTTGCAGGGAATGGGTGCGGACTACAGAGGAAGCGCCTGCAGCCGTTGGTGGAGGGGGGAGGCCATAGGCATAAATACTGGACCAGGTCCACTTGAGGAGCAGTCTCAGGTCGCACCTGATGAAGGTTACGAGCTACATGGCCGAAATATCGTGCAAGTACGACGCTGATATCCGGCAGAACACCCGACAACCCAAGATTTCAATACTTTTAGCATCTTACATGCTCCCTCCATGCCTCCTGACAAAATTTTCCGGTCTTCCA
Organism: Schistocerca gregaria; assembly: GCF_023897955.1. Lineage (NCBI taxonomy): Eukaryota > Metazoa > Arthropoda > Insecta > Orthoptera > Acrididae > Schistocerca > Schistocerca gregaria. The sequence continues at coordinate 612,044,459 of NC_064922.1, read as the reverse complement.
TGGATACACTGCAATATTTTCTACTTGACAGCACTGGAAAACCTTATATCTTCAAAGGTATTTTTTTTTTTTTTTTTTTGTAGTTTCTTCAGCACTGCACTGTGCTATTTCAGCAAATCAGTGCCCAGACACTGATCTTTATATCCTCTAAGTATGAGGCAAACAGAAGAATGCCGCTTCATAAGGTTCTCTTTTGAATACGAAGTTTTTATTTTTGACGTTGAGTTGTGTACATTTAACGCATTGCTTAGCAAAATAAGCACAGAGCAGAGGAAACAGAAACACAGCCAAAGAATGAAGAGGTTTTGGGAAGAGAATAGGAAGAAGGAAAAAAGGAAAAAGTGAACAATCATGTAGCTAACATTCAAGTTAACCACTGCTCTGGAGGAGGCAAAAATGTGTAATAATAATAAACTGCTATTGCCTGCTGCATGCCCAGGGTTTCATACTTCAAGTGATGATGAAGCAGGAGTATGAATCTTGCTAAAAAACGTGAATCGAACTGGTCCTGGAGGTAACACTCTGCTGTAGATCTTTGCCTATGGTACTTGGTGAAAATGGCCAACAGTTTTCAAGGTGCAAGAGAAAATATTTCATGACTTGGAGGGTCCAAAGGCCTAAAGGAGTAACCCCTGAAGAAAAAAGTAACATTCAGGTGTGCCAACCTCATTTCAGGTGGCTTCCTGGTCAATGTCTGCTCCCACCTCTCATGAACTTGGTTTTAAAACTGGATGAGATATAGCCCTGTCTCACATATACACTCACACACAATTAACATGATAACAAACTGTTCAAAAATTAATATCTTGAATGTTTAAATCTAGGGCTCACTACGTGGTCTATACATGACAAAGCACTCCAGGCTACCTACATCATTATGTTTGAATAATTTGGAAAGTCTATCTATCAAATTGGGACAAAATGTAAACACTTCTTTGCACACTCAAACACTGTCTGGAAACCTGGTAAACAAATGGAATTATTACACCACTCAAATAATACAATACCCAGTTACTACCAGTTAAATAACAAAGATTCTTATCATGTGAAATTTAAATTGCGACTAATTCTAGATTACTGAAGTGATACCTGGCCATCAAAATCAAGAACTCAGGTAAAACAAGGCAAACTATGTTTATACTTTTAAGGATCGTCTTTTATTTTTCGGATTTCCATCTCCCAGACCATCATTATACAGAGTCTGGCAGATGGAGATCAAGAACCTGTTCTGACCATACGATGCAGACTTCAATGGCCAGTATTCACACCCCTGGTAATTTTTAGGCATCTTTCTGTGCACAACACATTTTGTGTCCAAACGCTAGAGACATTGTCAAAGCTATAAGGACATCATTAGTTGATTTTTGAACACATAACACATAGGTTCCTAAAAGCATTAGTACAGTGATTGGTCTTGTTAATCTACATAAATGATTACCTAATGACTTTTAAGTACGGTCCAAAAACTTTGATGCTTGCTGAAGACTCAAGCATACTAATCGTCTGTGGAGTTCAAGTATAAGTCACCTGGCCTACGTCCTGAGCAGGATTGCCATTTCAGCAGAGGCTGCTTGTTCCTGTTAAATGCGCAGCCCAAATAGTCCCTATGCACTGCTTCTAAACAGCTAATGAGAAGAGTATGAGAGAAGTCATTCAGGACGCTGCTGGAGTGTTGGTCCAAGATAGGATGTTCCCTCTGGCTTCAGCCTCCAGCTGGACATGATGTGCACCATCTCTTCTCTTTCCTGATTGTTCAGACTGTGTTCTGTAACGACATCCTTCCATTGCCATCTTAACTGATTAATGGTCTGGCATTCTGAGTTGGGTATGTCCACTTATATACTATATATACCAGAATGCGGCCTCATTTCCAAATTTTGTTCCCTTCAAATGCTCACATCCTCTTTTATCCTGACCAGGACACACTGCAACTGTACAACTGCAACAGTGTTTACCAACATACTACCTTTGACCACTTATCTCTCTGAAATCTCCCCTTGTCCTCGAAATAGATGGGTTCTTCCTGTCCTCCTCAACCTTTCCAAAGATCTCTCTTCTTCCTCCCTAAGGATGGTACTAACTGTTCAAAAACAAGGAATCATTTTTTTCTGAAATTAAGTACCAGCTAAAAATTCCCTCTCCTCATAATTTTACAGTTTTTGCAAATTAATTTTCCTTTTATATATTAATTAGTTCTACTGTAATGACTGATTATCCATTTACGAAGGCAGATTGTCTTATTTCCATAACGTTTTTAGACATCTGACATATCTTCTGGCAACACACAAAGTATAGAGGAAGAGCAAATAAAAAGAATGAAATTATATTGAACTATTGAATTTGGGATGAAAATGCATTATTCAATGATAAATAAATAACTATGGATACTACACACACAAAATATTCATAAAAAATTGTGCTAGAATACAGCCTAAAAATGGACATATATGCTTCACTTTTACTTATTTCATTAACACCTAGCTCATAGCTCTCGTATTATTATGGCGTTTACAGGAAATGGAAAATATAAAATTTGTTGAGAAAGTTGATAGGCCAGTAGCTGTTGCCACTGTAAAAATTCATGGTTATCAAACTATTAGGTGTCATGGACATTGAAGGCTGGCACTTTTTGTGGTTTTCTGATATTCTGTGAGATTGTGTGTTCATTTTCGAAAATGCACTGGGAACAAGAGATACATGAGAAGAAAATGATTTTCAAGATTCTTAAAAATCTTCAGACAATGAGGTGTTGTATTTTATGCCAATTTAGGTCATGTATTGTATGAAACGATTGTAAATCCTAATTTTTTAAACTGCAATTGTTGCACATGATTTTCCTATTATTTCAAAGGATTGTGAAAAAGAAAAGAGCAATGGAGGTGATTCATATGGAGTTAAAAGGACAAATTTCTAATAGGGAAGGCTGGCCAAAGAGGATATGAGTGTAGTGAGTGAGACACTGGAACTGTTTTTAATTGCTTCAAGTACCACATTTGACTGCTCAATGAAAGCGGAATTTCACTTTGATCTTGTGGTTTTTTGGTATTTATATGGCATGTTAATTGGTTATAGAAAATATATAAATAAATATATTCAAAGACAACATATTACCACTTTTTCCTGCTGTAAATACTAACAAGTAGTCCATTTTCAATACAAAAAAATACCAAAATTGATAACTTGATGTAGAAAGTTCAAAAACCCAAAAAAGTTTTAAAATTACAACTATGATTAATACAAATGAGTTATGGTTCCCAAAAAAATTCTAGCCACTACATAGGATTTGGCATTTACTTATAGGACCAGTATCACAAGTGTTAAATCTGAATGATAGGCTTACCTTCCCAGATACTGTCACTTGTAACAGGACACATTATGTGCCAAAACTGTACACAACCATACAGCAAAAATACACACATTGTGAGAAGCATTATTAAGTATCCCATGAAATAACGATGATTTCTGGCTCCTGAAAATGTATCGGAATATTACTATTCAAATCTCAACAATAGAAATTTGTAGTAAAAAACAGGCCACACAATAGTTCAATGCATAATAACAGCTTACCTATACAATTTCCAACCCACGGGCAGTGATGGTCAAACTTAGCAACACATCGATTACAAACAGAACAGTGCTTGGATCGGACCGGTCTTCTAACAAGGCACGAGCTGCAGAAACCTTGTGGGTCAAAACCCCCACGTTCTGCCAGTTCAATGATGGTCTGTAACAATCAAAGGGTAATGAATTTATGACAGAAAATTCTATGATATAGAATTTTCATACACAGAAAATCATATTTAATAACTGCCATTAAAAAAAGCTATAAAAATTTATAATTAATATATGATACACTAGCTTTCAAGTTTAGGCTAACAAGGGGCTGGAGGAAATGAGGCTTTCTTGCATTTACATAATAGCCTGAGTAACACAGTCACATATACAGTGTGTGTGTGTGTGTGTGTGTGTGTGTGTGTGTGTGTGTGTGTGTGCGCGTACGCTATTACCAGCAGTGCTATGTGCATCAGCCGCAAAATAGAGGTGGCCCTTTGTGGTCCTTACATTTTTCTGTGAGGAGGTAACCAGCAAAGGGTTTTTGACTTACATGATTTCTTTTTCAGTGTGGCAACTTTTTGTCATAAAAAAGTTTGTTATTTCCAAGTTTTTCCAGGTTGAAATTCCAAATTTCCAAGAACCAATTTTTGTTGTACGCAATAATAAGTTTTACTTTACTAGTTTTGATGGTCATTTGGTAATTTTTTGTGACCAAGTCTCTTATTTGTAATTATTTCAGGCTTAGCAAGCATTAAGAGTTGTAGCACCTATCCTGTATGTTATAAGCCATGCCACCGCTGTAAATTCCTTCTTACCATTGGCTGTCACCATTCTGTCCCATTGTGTGATAACCTCAAGTAGGCACAAACTTTGAATTATTATGTTATAACAATAGACTTTGACAGAACATTGCACAATGCTTCAAACTGGATGTTCTTCACACTATGGCTATTGTTAACATGAAGCTTGACAGTACAAGAAAGTATGCAAAATACTTCTTTGCACTGAAATTGTTAAAAAAGAACTGAAACTTACCAACAAAACATACATGTCCAAATATGGATCTGAATTTATAATTTACATAAAATTAAAAACTCACCTTTACATATCTGCAAATAACAAATTCAAAGCTACATGATAAATTTTTACATGCTCATTACACTCTGCTGCACTTCAGTCATACAATAGGAAATCGACTCAAAGCCCAAGGAGATTTTAGACATCAGCTTGCACAGTGGTGGTAGCCGATATTGAGGCACAGACATTAAAACAATTCAATGCTCCTCTTCACATTTCCTTACACGACTCCACAATTTACTGTTCCTCAAGCATAATCTACAAGTGAATTGTAACAAAATGATTCAGAATATACTTATTTGATCAAGAAATAGTTGACATACCCCTACAGTCTTTCAAAATTCCCCTGGGTCTTTCAGAATTCCCTGAAATTTCCACAACTTTTCCAATAAATTCAATACAAGACACCATCCTGTTTTTGTATTTGTAAGAGATAGGTCTATATGTAGAGTTTATGAGTAGATATAGGTGTGGCTGTTTTGGCCCCTTGGTGGAGGAGTAGTCGACCACTGTCTGTGAATTGCTGGAAGTTGCTTGACAACTCTTGACACACTTCATATGACTGCTATGAATAGCACAGATGATGGAGTTTCAGAGCAATTTTCTGTCACCCACATACACACCATGGAGTATGCCAGTTACTACTGTTGGTGGTACTGACTACAGAGAAGCACAATTTAGTATCAAGAAGTCATCTAATGGTGGCTGGCGGATTGTGCCAAGATCTGGAGTCCATTACATGGGATACATTGTACACTGCAAATTCTAACAAATGAGTTTGAGTCATTGTCTTCCACTAATAATGAGTGACAACCAGCAGTTCTTGTCTTTCCTCCTCAGGCAGTAGTCGCTCCTCTATCAATGATGCGGCATCCACAAAGGGAGAAGAAAAGAATGTTTGGTGTACGCATTTAGAGTATTCGGTTATTGAGAAATAGTGTTATGGAAATAGTGTCACAGGAGGGGGACGAATCACATTTGCTCTCAGAGTGTGTCCCAGGTGGATGTAGCTGCTAGATTGAGGAGACTATCTTAAGACCAAATGAGAGCATGGTTTGAACTCAACTGCAGATCACATCAACACCAACAGCAGCTATTGCCTGGGATATGAAATCCTTCTCAGTTTTTTCAGGAGACTGTCAAAAACCTTGAAAATGGCTAGCATCCCTCATGGGGTCCCAGTACAACTTTGTATTTGCAGTGCTGTTATGGGACTGATAGAGGTCCTCTAATCTAAAACTAAGCGGAGGGTATATACTTCTTGTTTTTTGCAACCTGATCAACAGGGTGAATGGTGAATGGTTGTAAGTCGGCATGGGAACCTCAGGTATGTGTAATACTCCAGAAATAGCCATTGGTTGGCAGAGTACACGTAAAATGTACATGGCTTCTTTTTTTCTTTTTAAAATCAACTCCAATTTCTAAATCAACAGTAGGGAAGACATCCTTTACTAAAACATAACAAATATGAGAGATCTAGAATTCAAAGACATTAATTTTAACTGTCAGAACACTTGGTGTGGAGTACCAGAACTAGAAAGCAGCTCCCATATCTCCTACATTAAGAACTGAAAGTGACAAACTGTAAGCAGAGGCAAAGGAAATTTTTGAAAGTATAGACTGTATATAGGAATGACAGGTTAGAACAAGCTCTTCCAACACTGCCCCATGAGGCTGCCACAGATGGGCACTTGAGCTGGAGCAACATACACTAGGCTCCTCATGATGTGAAGTATTTATAATGATAAGCAAAAAAATTAGATCTAACAAGGTCCAAAATCATCAATCTGACTAGGAGTTCATGAGGACAAGATTAACCGGGGTGGATGGAACTGGATTAATAAGTAGATGCATCTAGCACCTACCAGATTCATCCCCATCATTTGTAGAGCCATCCAAAAACAGCCTTAATTTGAGAGTACTGGAATACCCCAAGTGTTTGGCAATAGAGTAGGTGTCAGCTTTAATGTGGTCAGTATCACCTGAAGTATGTGGGGTAACATACCACTTTCATGAAGTGATGTGCTGCACAATGTTAATGCTCACCAAACATACAGTTAATTTTCATCAGTAGTTTTAGGGAGCTTTGGAACACACGCGAGACAGATGAATTTGTATTATTTGTGCATGTTAATGAGTGTTATGGAAGCAGTATTTCTGCAAGAAGGGGGTTGTTCTGTCCTTTGTCAAGCTTCCAAGCACCTGCTGATTTGGCGATTATTCCGTGTAGTGGCGTCTCTGCCTCTAAGACAAGCTGTACTCCATAAAATAGTGTGCACCCTGAAAATGGCCTATGTGATGAAAAAATGAATAGAGAGTTCTGCTGGAGAGTATGTGCTAAAGCTTATTAGAGAGTGAACACTGAGCTGTTGATAGTTTTGTTCACACTTTATGGAAGTGACAAAGTTAAATTGCTGACAATTGTATATGGGATTTTCCAGAGCTGGATATGAGGTGTGTGAGAAAAGTGCTGAGACTGATTTTTTGTCCAACAAAGTTTTTTTTTTCTTCAAACAACAATATTGTCCCCTCCAAAATAGTTTCCTATGGCAGCTGTACTCCAGCAGAGTAGACGTTCCCAGTCTTCAACTGGTAGTGCCTTTAACATGTTGGCCATATTCTTTTGAACATTCTTCACAGTCCCAAAATGACATGCTTTTAAGATTTTTTCAATTTCAGGAAACGAAAAAAAGTCACAAGTCCTCAGATCAAGTGAATAGGGAGGCTGTGGAACAACAGGAATACCTTTTGAGATAAAAAGTTCTGTGATGAAAGTGGCCATGTGACACTGAGCATTGTCATGGTGCAGTATCCACTTGTATGCAATGTCCTCTCCAATCAATTCACCCTTTTCCTGAAGCTTTCAAGAATACCTTTGTAAACCACTTGGTTGACAGTTTGTCCTGGAGGAACAATCTCACAAGAGCATTCACGCGTTTTCATCAGTTTTTGAAGTTGAACAGCTCCCTGAGTGAAGTTGTTCTTCCAAAAATAATTTGTGTTAGTGAAAATCTTGTACTTTTGATAAGGAATGATTCCTATAGCCCCTGATTCAACTTTTCAAAGGTCCCACTCGCAGATTACCCAAATTTAACACAAAACTCAATGGCATAACATTGCTCTAAATTCCATTGTTCCATCTTCGTAAAAGCGCAACTTCACTGATGGCACTGTTATAAATCATGTGATAGCTGTACAGAGATGACACTCAGAATGAGCATCTGGAAGGGATGAGGACACCAGTCTACACAAGTACAACATCACAGTATCTCCAGATTGCTCACAGTATTGTCAGTCTCATTATTTTTCTCACACACCTCATAAGTTGAAAGAACAGACACGTCTTAAAAAAAAAAAGAGTAGACTTCAATTATTTGGTAATTTTCTGAACCTATATAAAACACGATTTTTATCTACAACACAGGCCAGACTGCATGAGAACCAAAGGTGAAGGACTCAGAGAGTGGGTTGTACCCTGAATAAACAAATCAGTAATTACACATCTGTAGAGCACAGCACAGTAATTATTACACGTAGTTCCTCCCCCTCTGAACATGTGTCAAATACACCAGGAAATGTCGCAAGTATTACTGAAAACATTTTTAGACAACTGTTTTGAACTAGTCCAACAGATCTTTCATGTAAGAAACTTTCTAGGTGTCCGGTCCACAGAAGATGCTATCTTTCTAATAGTGTCAACAGAGAGACCTGAATTAATAACCATGCACTTGTTATTAGATTACAGTGAAGATGGTCAGAATGCCAAAAATATCATTAAGAAAGCTATGGGAAAACGTGTTTGATAGAACTAAGGCATATTCACTAACAACCTACTTGAAAGACATGCTGAGAGCCATCAGTTTAAATTTGACAAACATTCAAGAGTTGGGGATGTTAAAGCCCAAACACATTATACATCATGCTCAGGATAGAAAAACAAATACAAAAAAAGTCCATCATGGTGTAATAGAAGTACTTATATACTGTAGTGAAAAAAATATATTTACACAATCTTGCTATGAACGAAAACACAGCAAAACTGATGAAAACAACACAATTGCAATTTGTGCACCTGTGAGAAGGACTATGGGACAAACCCACAGGTTCTGGATAAGGATCCAGCACAAAAGCATTTCTGGTCACATGCAAAGTCTATGACTGGATCTGAATACTCAACAGAATCTCTCATGGATTAGTGTAGTGTTAAAACTGAAGACATCAGACAGAAGGCTGAAATAGGTTCTGAATTCATACATGATGAAATCACATCATTGTTTGACCACAGCTCACAGTCATAAATGAGACACATTGAAAGAAGCATTCCCAATACTGAGAACCAGTTACACTACTCAAAGTGAACAAGGCACCAAGTCCAGACAGAAGAGCTACTGGATTTTTCATTGAATACATTATAGAACTGGCCCTTTCTCAAAATCTTACATATCAATAATATTTCATGCAGCAAATACTCTCACACAACAGAAAATATTGTGATAACTCATGTTTAAGAAAGTGGCAGTATCCATATCTTACAGAGTCCTAGAGCATACTCTAAGCTCAAACATTATGATATTTTTATGACATTTCACAGAACCAGCATGACAGAAAATAGTAGATGATGATGAACAGGCAGCCTATATATTTACAGATTTCCAAAATGCAATTGACACTGAGCTACATGGCCAACCAGTAACCATAGTATGATCACATGGAGTATCTTCACAGGCATGTTTTTATGATCATAAGGAGTGGCTTCATGGATCAGCTCCAAGGTATTTTGACACATAGAATCCAGGATGTTCTACTGAATAGGGAATCGGGTGAACATGAATGAAAGCGGCAAACTACAGGGACAGATTTCTTACTGTAAATGGAGGAATAAAGGGCTTTGAACAAGTGTCCGGAAATGCATCATTGCCATGGTAGATGGCGTTTACAAATGACAGTTCCTCTGACCCTGTGCCATGTGTTCCTTGTGTAATGTAGGCTGTGTGATTGATGCAGCATACTGTAAGCAGTAGAATGGTCCGGTATTCATGTCAGGAAGAAGCCAAGGTGGTGTTTGTGTATGGTTAAGCAGATGGAAATGGTTGAGAGGCAGCACAGCTATATCAAAACACGTACTCTCAAAGCAACCAACCACATCAAACAACATTTCAAGTTCTTTTTGGGCATTTGCGTTATCATGGGTCCTTCCAGACAAAAGAACGTGCAGGGAGGTGGTGGACTGTGTGGACACCAGATTTGGAGAACCATGTTCTACAGGATACTGAGAAGAATCATAGTACAAGCTCCAGACAAGTGGCACACCAACATGATGTAAGCCAAAGCACAATTATGTGTAACCTGCATGACAACTGCTACTATTCCTATCACCTGCAATCCCATGGAGGCCATTTTGAATATATGTGGTGACGTGGATGGGATGTAGCTCTGTTCTGTGGCCAGGACAATTTGTTGTCTACATCTACATCTACATCCATACTCCACAAGCCACCTGACGGTGTGTCATTGCATGTACATCATTCATTTCAGGACAAAAGTTCATAGCACCTTTTTCCTTCATTTCCAGTCAGGAATCTGTCCCTGCAGTTTGTCAGTATCAATAATGTTCACCCAGTATATAAAGCAGAGTGTATTTATGTATGTCCGGGATCGCCTCCCAAACCCCTGGATCAATTTCAACCAACTTGACACAGAAACAGCAGGCCTCATGAGTATCAGCACTGTGGGATTTATAACCTCCTAGCTCCAATAGCGACACTGATATGGGCAAAAATATATTTTGTCCAGCCCCTGACATACAGGCTGATCTGCAGTATCAATATGCAAAATCAACCTGCTTTTCTGGAAAGCTCATATCTAAAAGGCAAGAAACAATTTTCCGGGCTCTGATATGTAGGCTGCAATTCATGAACCACGTATCATGACTGAATGATATTGGCCTGTTTTAATGACCTGCTTTGCTTATCAGGCTGTACGTCTGGGCAAAATAAATGATTTTCAAGCCCAGGCGTGTTGCGGGAGCAGTATCCACCTGCTTTGCTGAACTGTACTGCAGGGGCTACATGTGCCAAAGAGCTTGTCTGCGGACAGGTTGAAATTGACACAGGGGGGTGGTGGGATGGACAGATGGAGAGGGAAGAGGAAATGGAAGGAAGGAGCGGAGGAGGGGGAGATGCAAAAGGCAGATGGCAGGTGTGGAGGGTAATGGGCAGGTAAAAAGGAGGAGGAGGTGGAGGAGGGGGGGGGGGGGGGGGGGGGGAGAGAGAGAGAGAGAGAGAGAGAGAGAGAGAGAGAGAGAGAGAAGGAGGATGTAATCAGAGTGAGTGGAGAGGACGAAGTGGTCAGAGGCAGTGGGGAGGAAAATATGGTCAGAGAGAGGGGTGGAGGAAATGGACAAAGAGAGACAGAGGAGGAGATGAAGAGACAGACAGAGAGAGTGGAAGGGAGGAGTTAGACAGACAGAGATGGGAGGATGAGGCAGACAGACAGAGGGTGGGAAGAGGGGGACACATGGAGAGGGAGGAGGAGGAGTGTTCAACAAATGTGTCAGATGCAAATGTGGGTGAAGCTGCAGGGAAAGGTTATTGTTCAATAGAAAGGAAGGTAACAATGGGTCCTTCACAGGGAGCATAGTAAGAGCACTAACATTCACAATATATATAACAATTTTTTGATGCAGTCTATAGACTACAGTTCAAGCAGTATTTTGTTGTCTACAAGAGAGAATTGTCACAAAAAAATATGAGGAAATTCAGAAAGACTTCAACCTTTACAGCACTTTTACATCCTGTAATTACGTCACTTTATGACACCAAATTTTTGTCACATGTGATACTCACCCTGATAATAAATGTAAGATAATACTCAAGGAAAAAGCAAGGTTGATGTAGAAACCAATTACAAGAATAACAGTAAACTTCTGGAACTGCCACATCATTTTTATGTTTAGTGGTAACATGAAGAAGTGACATGAAATGGGGCAAGTAAGTACAATCAGTAGCACTGAATGTGATCAGAAGACCTAGATTTGTTGGAAAGATTCTGCAAATAGCATTCTAGCTGTAAAAGAAGTTGCATTCATGGCACTAGTGTGATCAATTCTATAGAGTACTGCATTCTCTGAAATATATGATAGGACCTCTCCATCTGTTACTGTTGCACTAATATTCATAACTTTCTTCCTTTTATATTTCAAAATATGACTGACTAAACATGTTGTTGTTGTTGTGGTCTTCAGTCCTGAGACTGGTTTGATGCAGCTCTTCATGCTACTCTATCCTGTGCAAGCTCCTTCATCTCCCAGTACTTACTGCAACCTACATCCTTCTAAATCTACTTAGTGTACTCATCTCTTGGTCTCCCTCTACGATTTTTACCCTCCACGCTGCCCTCCAATGCTAAATTTGTGATCCCTTGATGCCTCAGGACATGTCCTACCAACCGATCCCTTCTTCTGGTCAAGTTTTGCCACAAACTTCTCTTCTCCCCAATCCTATTCAATACCTCCTCATTAGTTACGTGATCTACCCAATCTTCAACATTCTTCTGTAGCACCACATTTCGAAAGCTTCTATTCTCTTCTTGTCCAAACTATTTATTGTCCACGTTTCACTTCCATACATGGCTACACTCCATAGAAATACTTTCAGAAACGTCTTCCTGACACTTAAATCTATGCTCGATGTTAATAAATTTCTCTTCTTCAGAAACGCTTTCCTTACCATTGCCAGTCTACATTTTATATCCTCTCTACTTCGACCATCATCAGTTATTTTGCTCCCCAAATAGCAAAACTCCTTTACTACTTTAAGTGTCTCATTTCCTAATCTAATTCCCTCAGCATCGAAGTCATTTCTGAAAGTATTTGTATGGAGTGTAGCCACGTATGGAAGTGAAATGTGGACAATAAATAGTTTGGACAAGGGACTACATTCCATTATCCTCGTTTTGCTTTTGTTGATTTTCATCTTATATCCTCCCTTCAAGACACTGTCCATTCCGCTCAACTGCTCTTCCAAGTCCTTTGCTGTCTCTGACAGAATTACAATGTCATTGGCGAACCTCAAAGTTTTTATTTCTTCTCCATGTATTTTAATTCCTACTCCAAATTTTTCTTTTGTTTCCTTCACTGCTTGCTCAATATACAGATTGAATAACAACGGGGAGAGGCTACAACCCTGTCTCACTCCCTTCCCAACCACTGCTTCTCTTTCATGTCCGTCGACTCTTATAACTGCCATCTGGTTTCTGTACAAATTGTGAATAGCCTTTCGTTCCCTGTATTTTACCCCTGCCACCTTCATATATTGAAAGAGAGTATTCCAGTCAACATTGTCAAAAGCTTTCTCTAAGTCTACAAATGCTAGAAACGTAGGTTTCCCTTTCCTTAATCTTTCTAGAAGATAAGCCGTAAGGTCAGTGTTGCCTCACGTGTTCCAACATTTCTACGGAATTGACTAAACATACACTGACTAAACATACAGTGTGTATATTACATATATTTGAATGGCCCTTACACTGTACATGTACTATCTCTACTTAATTTATTATTCAAGTGGCAATTTTTAACCTGCTGACTGTAGTGATATAGTTAGTTTTGCTTAAAAGGAATGTGTAACTGAAATTGTTATAGCAGTGTCCAATGGAGCTATTCGAAAGAGATAACCATTAGTTTTGAGAGGACTGACACTCCCAAGTAGAAAGTTTTTCTATAACTATCTTTGTCTGTCCAAAAACTAGTTAACTCAGTTGGTGATTTTAATTAAAGTTTAGACATACCCAAAGGATTATTCCTGTTTAATGCTCAAAATCCATATTATATGTTTGTTGGTTTAATTCTCCTAAATCCAATTACAACCTCCAGAATTCAGTCAAGTCACAGTCTAAGAATTGTATAAATTAACATAATTTTAAACATGGTTACTTGTAAATAAGTAATTCACAGTGGAGGGATACTAAACAGTCCTTTAATTTTTGTTAATTTTTTAATTAACTGTGTATCAGGTAAATAAAGTTATTGCTGGAACATGTAGCTCATCTGCAATGATAAATTCTTATCTTACAATTTCACAAATTACTATGTATTTAATGAAATCATAAAATATCCTTTTATTTGTTTCCAAATACTGCACCTCCCCGAATATCTTCAGTCCGTGTTCAGTGTCAGTCAAGCTAATATCTCTGCATCACTCAGTTACTGAACAAGCTGTAGTCATTTATCTGCATGAACTTCTTCGATAAGAGTGAGTCCGGGCATGGACATATTAGCAGCAACATTGTGTATGCTATGTAACAACTGTTTCAATTGACATTTACATACCATTCAGTATCTTTGTGAACTACTTTGATATTAAGAAGCACTGTGTTTGCTAGTATGCACTTTATAGATGTGTTATTGACCTGTGTCTACAGTGACTTTAGTAGGGAACTATGCCTGTTATATTTTTGAACTGAGATTGGTGGAAGGATAAAGACTACAAGACGTATTGCCACTAAACTGTCACTGTATGGGTTAGCCTGGTCTATGCGATATATGAACAGAAGAATTAAGAAACTGATCAACATCCAGACAGTTAATTTAAAATTAATAAATGTGAGAACAAGTGAAACTAAAAACAATGTTGTTGTGCCAGTAATTTTTTACCACCACTCAGTAACCACAATTTTTCAGCTTTGTGGTGAAGAACTTGTAGTACCACCAAGGAAAAGAAGAGGAAGAAAAAGAAGAGGAAGTGGAAGAGGAGGAGGATGAGGATAGGAGGAGGTGGCTACAGATTAGTACCATTACATACCGTTTGGAGTCTATATCAAAAACAGACATGATTCCCGGCATGGCTTCAGAAAAGAGCTAAGTGCAACCACAGCGGTTACACAGTTCTTCCATGAAGTTTATTGTCTGTTGGACCAGAAGATGAAGACTCCCGGTATATTTTTAGACCTGACAAAAGAATTCGACATGGTAAAGCATAGGTTACTTATAAAAAAACTGAAGTCATATCGTATCGGGGATCCATCTATGAATCTTCTAGCCACAAATTTGTTGAATCATAAACAATGCAGTACACTTACATGCAAACTAGATGACAAAATTATAAATTTTCAATCCACAAATGAAACAATAATACATGGTGTACCTTAGGGCTCAATCCTTGGTTCCTTTCTCTTCCTCATATGTAATAACAACTTTGCACAATCCATTAACTCCCATTTAATTAGCTATGCAGATGATATATCAATCTTATTCTGTAGTACAGGATGTACACAACAAGAATCTTTCACTACTAGTGGTATAACAGAAGCAACAAAATACTTCAATGATCAGGGCCTACAGGCGAATGTCACAAAATCTCAATTACTGGCACATAAAATTGGCAGTTCTCATTACAGCTATGCAAATAATGTACACAACACGTGCACAACAGAAACTGGAATATGTAAATTTCTGGGGGGGTATGCTGATGAAAATTTGCGGTCAACAAACCACATTAATTTTTAATTTGGAAAAGTCCATACTGCCTCTTACTTCTTTAGGCATCTCGCAGATATAATTCCTAGCTAAACATTGAAAATAATATAGTGTGGTACAATTTATCGTTTTCCTAATTTGGGGCTCAAACTATAAGGCTGTGCATGTGCCACTTAAAAAGAATACTACTGTTGCAGAAAAGAGCGATAAGGATTAGACATGGGACAGCCGATAAGAGATTCGTATAGTGAAGTATATGAGCACCACAAACACCTAACAATATATTATTTATATGTATTTGAATTAGTTACATTTTTATCAGTCAATCAAAGGAAGTTATTAAGTGCAGTGATGTACTTGATCACAATACCTGGACAAAATTGAATTATTTCGGCAAAAGAACAAAATTAAAAATTACAGATAGAAGACCTTACATGAATGGGTTGATTTGGTTTAACAAAGTACAAAACTCTCTAACAACATACAGGGCCTGATTTTAACATCAAATTCACATATTTTCTGATAGAAAAATCCTTATATTCTCTCAAAGAATTTTAAGACAATGATTATAACATGAACCAGTAGCGTATCAGGTGTCATGTTATAAATTTAGAAAATAGATATAAGATACAATTGCAGTATATAACATATTTTGACAGTACAATTATTGTCATACTATTACCATTTGCAAAAGCCATGACTGGGATGGCTCTAAGCAAAGAAAATGTAAATAAATAAATAAATAAGGTTGAATGAATTCAAAGACACACTGCTAAGATCCTAACATGTTAGTCAAGTGTATATCAAAGTGTAATGGAAACATTTAGGCAACATTACTGGGAATCTTAAATAGAAAGGTGATCACATTCCCATGAAATCCTGTTGGATCCATTTAAAGAACTGGTACATGAAAAAGAAACTCAATGACAATTATCCTCCCATCAACATACATTTTAAACCGGGCTCAGTGGACTAAGATGAGAAAGTTTAGTGCTGCTGTAACTCTTTTCATCTGACAGCAAGGTTGATATCCTACAATGTCAGTGGACATTATCAACAACTCCTCCAGGGGCCTATAAGAAGTGAAAATGAGAGTGTACGTGGACAAGGCTACCAATGACAAGCTAGGGATAAAACCCAGATACCAGACCACTATAAGATGCTTCGAATTGTGCTGTGCTAAAGTCTCTACCTTTTTTACACCATACTTTCATGATCTGGTTGTTAACTGGATTTCAACTGGAGTACATTTTGAAATGCTGTTCTGCAGCTATTGACAGTTTTGCTTGACCCTGGACTATCTGGATTATCCTCTTGGTGCATTCTACAATTTACGATATTCGGTGCAGACTTGTATTGTGAACTATCAATTGATTTCAGTGAACTCATGTTTTTGTGTAATGAAGTGTGTAGTGCACCATAGCATGTGGTTAGTACAATAAGGACCAGTGATTACGGATTCAGAATTCATGAAACTATGGCAGCAACAGCCACAATTTCAAATGCAACAGCAGACCAAACAAGAAGAATAATGAAAGCAACAGTTGCAACTTCAAATGCAATAGCAGATATGGCAAGAAAACTACAAAAACAAATTCCAAAAAATAAGCAACAACAGGTTATACTAAAACCCCTTATCAAACCAGAACAGCACCCACCATTACCACCATTTGTGTGACTTCATTCAGAAGACAAAGACTGAGGTTCATACAACAGATGTTGCAGTTCCAGCTCCAGGCAAGTAGCATGATCAACACTACTAAACAGAGTGTTTTACTGCTGTCTATGAACCCCCAAATACTGTATCTTCTGCAAAAAAATTAGTTCTATTCATTAATGTGAGTATTTAGATTTATCAGAAATCCACATTACATGCTCTAAGCGTTATGAGCAGCAGACACATGTTGTAGCAGCTAGGCTCAATTTTCTTTTTGGCATAAGAAGTAGCATCCATCATTTGCTGCACTGCCACCATGTCTCAACTGACCACTGTAACCACACAAGGAAAGCATCCTTACACTTTTACAAGCTTTTACTAGCAGAGATATTATTGCTTATCGCATCTTTCAAGTAAACAAGGTGTACAATCAGGACATGGGTCAGTCCATTTCACATCTAACATGCCATTTGTAGAGAGGACCAGGAATCATTGTAAAAGAAATGACTGTGGGTTCCCAGTGCAGAGTCAATTTTTGATAAATATCAAAATTATAAATAAACAGTCCAATGCTGAATCATTAGTGTATGATATAATAATTACATATGCAACTGACAAAGAAGTTTGTGCATAGGCATTGAAATTACCAAATCATACTCTCGAAGAAATGCCAGATGTAGCACAGCACTATTTTCAGGAAAGGAGTGCATCTTCTGTAAAACTGCTTAAAACAGCGAATGAAACTCACCAAATTTTGATGAAAGTGAGATCTGTAAAACAGCATTCCAATTCACACTACAGAAAGTGTGATTGGAACTCGTATACTTCATCATCTGAGCTGTGAGTCAACCTCAACATCCATTTAGAGACATGGCCCAGAACAACAAATCATTAGCGGCAAGTATCTGACTGACAGTGTTCACATAACCCCCTACCATCCAACTTAACTATTCCAACAGGAGAGATTGGTATCCATGGTGCCCAGATGTTTTGCTAAACATATGCCCAGTCAGTCCTGTATAGGGATACGCACTGGGTGCAGTAGTGCTGTAAACAAGGACATGTAGTGGAAATTTGCGGAAGCAAAACCACACTGCACCAACATCATCACAGCAGTGTAAACATGTTATAGCCACCATTACAACCTCCTCCAGAGCAACTGCAACACTTTTCACTGCCTCTAACAATCAACAACCAGTTACTACAATTTCTTATTCAAATCAGTTTTTATCATAAATGATGAACTGAAGAGCTCAGTGCAAAAACAGGATAACTCATATTTTACAAATCTGATGTCGAACATAGGAGGTGATCTCATTAATGTTCAATGCAAATTAGGGATATCTACAGTATTTATCCCTTTCTCCCACTGAAGTGATAATTGGACTAGATTGTAAAACTTATAGAGCCTGGTATATGATATGGGAAAAGTGCAGTTAGCCCCTTTTTATACAGAGGTATTAAATTGGTTTTCTGTCTCTTCAGCCAACATCACAAATGCAAGGATGGTACACTCTTGTGCAAAAAATGTATTGTAATGGCAGTATCAATTGTGCCATCACATTAGGTGTAAAACATTTTTATGATGGATGCTTTTATATCTTTTCATTTTAAAATAGTAGAAACATCAACATCATGACTACCGTGGGCCTGGAGAAAACGATTCGGAAATTCAGAAAGATGGGTTCTTTTGGTGTGCAACCTTGTGGAGGGAGGAAAGGAACTGATTTGACATCAGTAGAAGCAGTGGCCACAGCGATACAGGAGGAGACAAGTGGTGGTGTGCAAACATATACTGCATGGAGAATTGCCCAAACATTGGACATACCTGTGAGCAAGCTGCGTAGAATCTTACGAAACATTCTTCTTTGCTATCCATTCAAAATTAACCATGTGCATGAGTTGCTTCCTGTTGACCTGCCAGTAAGAGAGACCTTTGCTTTACAATTTCTGGCTTGCATGGAAGTGGACATGATTGGCATGGAAGATTTTGTGGACAGACGAAGCCCGCTTCCATCTGACAGCATATGTCAATACACAGAATTGTCGCATATGGGCAATGGAAATTCCACATGAAAAACAACCAGTGCCACTTCATCCTGAAAAGGTCACTGTGTGGTGCGGGTTTATGGCATCATTTACCAGAGGGCCATATTTTTTCGAAGAGACAGGTGCTCCCGGTCCTGTTACATGTACCATCATTGGTAAGCACTATGAGTGTCTTTTGTGCAACCATGTCATTCTGGCTCTCCAACAGCATGGATGGACTCATTTTTATGCAAGATGGCGCACCTCCACACATTGCAAATCCATTTAAGAAGCTGCTGAAGTGCTATTTTGGAAATGCTAGAATAATCAGCCACCATGTCCATACAGCCTGGCTATCCCGATCACCTGATCTTAATCCGTGTGACTTCGGCTGTGGGGCTATCTGAAAGAAGTTGTGTTCAGTGTTCCGACTGCAAATTTGGCTTCATTGCAGGCATGCATTGTGCAACACATTCTGAACGTGACACTGGAAACACTTAGATCAGTTATGGAACATGCTGTGTCTCGATTTCAACTTGTTATAGAAAACGGTGGACAGCATATTGAACATGTTTTGCGCCACTCACATGGAAATTAATAATCTGATCTGATTTTGATTATGCTTTTTATGGGGTTTTTGGCTCCCATTAGCAACCACTGTGAGTGATGCTTTTTATGTGGTTTTTGGCCTCAGGACAATTAAAAACCGATTTTTCCCATCCGATGTGATATGACCTTGCCGTGATGGATGGGCTTACGTTACTAACAGTATCACACCTGTACACCCATGCATACTGAGTAGTACAGTTTGTTTAATGCATAGGCATTGTTGTATGATTCATTTGTCATTTGTAGTAGACCACTATTAAATTATGATGCTTACAGTGCCATCTATTGCTACATTTTGTAACTATTTATTTTTCTTCTGCTATACATTTTCCCCCTTCTCTGATAATATTCTGTTGCAATTTGATGTTATTCTGACCAGTGGTATTATATCTGGCACTACAAAACAGCTATGTCTACTGCTATAGACACAACAAAATAGCCTAAAGTGCACCATACAAAATTGCAAATTCTTTTAAAAGCAAGTGGAATACTAAGGCTACATATTAAGCCATGAAGGACTTCAACTGACACAGCAACATGTGGAAGCCATAGAAAAAAATTAAAGTCCTTGCAAACTTAAAAGACATTTCATTATTTCTTAGCAAAATAAATTAGTATGTCAAATTTACACCAAATGGTACTCAGACTGCAAGGCCCTAAAATCCATTAATGCCCGCAGTATCTTATTCATACGTTGCATACATGTTTTTATTTTGTGTTGTTACCACTGGATGGAATGGTGTAGGCTGCTTACTATTGTTAGTCTGTACAGTCAGTGGGTGACACTCCACAACAAAAATAGTTTTTAGTGACACAAAAATACCATTATTGTACAGCTAGCCATTTCCTCTTAGTGCTACACTGAACCGGCAACGTAACATGTGACGGGTAAGAATTTTATGATAACTGAAACTGTTTGTATTTGTATAAATGTTTGGTTTATGATTTTAGTATTAGATCAGATTAATACTAAATCTTACCGGTTGTAAAATCTTTATCTAGTTTTATGTAATAGAGTAATACTTTGTCGGATTATGTATCACACATCGGGAAACTATCACTACTATTAATATAACTCAGGAAACATTTCTTCCTTTTTACTTTTAGAATAAAATAACAGATGCAATTGTTTCCTGAGGTCATTTTGGTAGATTCTTACGTAGTATATTTTACTGGCAGGTCAAATAAATACTATTATAATCCAGACAAACCCCATGGTACAGAAGAGATTCTGAAACTGCTTGAAAATCACAGCGATGAAGATAGTATCTGCAATGAAACAGACTGAGCTTACAAGATGGATTTAGTCTTTCTTACATCACATGATGCAAATGATTCCACCTATGATGATGCTTCTAGTGAAGATGATGGATTCGTAGTTTAAGTGAGATTGGTAAGGGGATTCTTTTACAGCCAGTGGAAGTAAAAGCCACTTCAGAATGAAACAAGCTGTGTTATTGTGCAGCCTGTGAGAGAAAACAACAACAGAGGTAAGAACACACCATAAACATCAAAGAAATATAAAACAATACTATGGAAGTGGATAGCAAATTAACTGAATACCATGAATGTTGGCACTCAAGTAGATTTCAATGCTAATGTATCAGAGCCTTTTCTTGCGGCTAAAATGAAGCAGTCTCATAACACGCCTGTAGATATATTCAAGGCAGTTACCAATGAAGAATTAATGGAGTACATTTGTAAAGAGACAGTGAAATATGCTGCTCCAAAAGGATATTTACAATTTCAACTTTCAGTTGATGAGTTATGCAAATATTTCGGAATACTTATTCTTTCTGGTTACAATCCAGTTCCTTTTAGAAGAATGTATTGGGAAATGAGCAGACACTTACAATTATCTTGTAAGTGATTCACTTAGTAGAAACAAGTGTGGAAAAAATCCAATGTTTTCATCATTTCAATGATAACACAACTATAGATACAAGTAATAAAACTTACAAAACTGATACGCTTTTGAGACACCACAACATCATGTTTCTGCAACTTGTCCAGCCACTAGGATGTTCTCTTTAGATGGTGCCACGGAACCCTACTAAGGCCATAACATGATGAAACAATTCATAAGGAGGAAACCTATTCGCAATGATTACAAGTTGTGGTGTCATGCAACACCAGAAGGCTATGTTGTGAAGTTCAGTCCTTACTCTGGTGCTGATGACAAAGAAGAAGGAAAAATAGTGGGAACTTCAGTTACAGAAAAAAATTGTGCAGATTTTCTTCCTACTAATTCCACTGTCTTCATTGACAACTATTTCAATTCTTTCCTACTCTTGGAAGCACTAAGCAAGCACGAATTAAACATTGGCACTATCTGGAGAGACATGATCGAGAAATCAACACAGAAAGACTTAAAAGTGCAACCTTGTGGATCTCATTATGTTCTTCAAGATGAACACCTTATGCCACTAATATGGAATGACAATACCCAAGAGACATCAGCAACTAATCTGCAAATCAATGATTGTCTTACTGAGTGGACCTGGCAAGAGATGGAGAAAAGCAGAATGAAAGCAAGTAACCATGCCTCAGCCAACATTAGTACACCTGTTCAACAAAGGAATAGGAAGCACTGATCTTCTCAAGAAACTGAGAGGTCTATATAGGACCAGACTCTGCTCCAAAAAAAAAAAATGGTACTCACCTTTTGTTAGATTCTGGCTTGACAGTAGCCTTGTCAATACGTGGATGCCATATAGAAAGGTGAATAACACAAAGTTTGTTGGAGTGCCAAAGAAGTGTTGTACTATCTCTACTGAGGTCACCAGTAATGGATAAAGCTCAAGGGCTCATGCTAAAATCCAGGAAAGGTGGACCAAATGATATAAATGGTATCTGCAGATACAATGTTGGACACTTCATGGAAAATTGAAAATTGGAAAACAAGTACTGTATCACTTTTTATGAATAAAATTAGATTTAACATCATTTTCTCACTACATAAAAAATTACCTTGTGCTATTGAACTGTAAATGTTAATGTCCATCATATGTTTTATCATATTTGAAATAAAACAATATAATTTTTTAAAAAAATAACATTTTTAATTATTGATACATGCTGCTATCCTTAAAAGAACTACTTTGACTTAATTTCATCAAAAACAAAAAATAGTTTTGGGCATTAATGGGTTAAAGTCAGCGACTTGGATGGCAGACTTTGACCCACCAAAATACCTTTATCATGGCCACCTACATGTCTCGACATGGTATTGGGGCTGTTCTTTTTCACAAAAGCAATGATGGGCATGAACAAACCATAGCACACATATTGAAAATGCTGATTTCAGCCCAGTTCTACATCTACATAGATACTCCGCAAGCCACCGTATGGTGCATGGTGGAGAGTACCCTGTACCTAGTCCTTTCCTTTCCTGTTCCACTGGCAAACAGAGTGAGGGAAAACTGGCTGCCTATATGCCTCTGTAGGAGCCCTAATTTTTATTATCTTATCTTTATGGACCTTGCACACAATGTATATTGGTGGCAACAGAATTATCTGGCAGTCAGCTTCAAATGCCGGTTCTCTAAATTTTCTCAATAGTGTTCTTCGAAAAGAATGTTGCCTTCCCTCCAGAGATTCCCATCTGAGCTCCTGAAGCATCTCTGTAACACTTACATGTTCTTTGAACCTGCTGTTGACAAGTCCAGCAACTTGCCTCTGAAATGCTTCAATGTCCTCCTTCAATGTGATCACGTACAGACCCCAAAACTCGAACCGTATTCAATAATAAGTTGAACCAGGCTCCTTTAGAGATGAACCACATGATCCTAATATTCTCCTAATAAACCAAAGTCAACCATTCACCTTCCCTACCACAGTCCTCATATGCTCGTTTCATTTCATACCACTTTGCAATGCTACACCCAGATATTTAAATGACATAACTGTGTCAAGCAGTACACTACTAATGCAATATCCAGACATTACAGGTTTGGTTTTCCTACCTACCCACATTAACTTACATTTTCCCACATTTAGAGACAGCTCCCATTCATCACACCAACTATAAATTTTGTCTATGTCATCTTATATCTTCCTACAGTCACTTAACTTCGACATGTTACCGCACACCACGGTATCATCAGCAAACAACCACAGGTTGCTTCCCTCCCCATCTGCAAAATCATTTATATAATATTATACCTTCGTTAACAACCTGCAATGGAGCACCATGTCAAATACAGCCCGGAAATCCAGAAATACGGAATCTGCCTGTTGCCCTCCATCCATAGTTTGTAGTACATCATATGAGAAAAGGGTAAGCTGAGTTTTGCACGAGCAATGCTTTCTAAAACCATGCTGATTTGTTGACATAAGCTTATTAATCTCACGAAAATTAATTATATTCAAACTGAGAACACGTTCCAGGATTTGCAGCAAACTGAAGTTCAGGACATTGGTCTGTAATTTTGCGGGTCCATTCTTTTACCTTTCTTATATGCACGAGTGACCTAAGCTTTTTTCTAGTCGCTTGGAACTTTTTGCTGAGCAAGGGATTCATGATAAATGCAAGCTACGTAAGGGGCCAATGCTGTACAGTACTCTTTGTAAAATGTAATTGTGATTCCATATTCATCTAGTGACTTAGTTGCTTTCAGATTTTTCAGTTGTTTCTCTATACCAGGGATGCTTATTACTATGCCACCCATACAGCAGTCGGCTCAATGGTCAAATGGAGGTATGTTTTCCGACTCTCCCGCATGAACAATTTCTTGACTGAAATTTAAAACTTCGGCTTTCATTTTGCTATCTTCAGTTGCCACATTAGAGTGGTCAAAAAAATGGCTCTGAGCACTATGGGACAACTTCTGAGGTCATTAGTCCCCTAGAACTTAGAACTAGTTAAACCTAACTAACCAAAGGACATCACACACATCCATGCCCGAGGCAGAATTCGAACCTGCGACCATAGCGTAGAGTGGTCAGCAAGGGAATTTTCCCTGGTTTTCTGTCAGATGTTTTGCTTAAGTGTGACGGTGGTAGCTGTTGTATGCTTCGCGCACAGATCCTTTCACAAAAGCATGAACCTCTACTAGCCACACTTGTGGTCATTTGTGCGTTCTCTTTTGAACCAAGACTGCAACAACCTCTGCTTCCTCAGCATCTTCTGAATTTCATTATTGAACCGTGGTGGGTCTTTCACATCCTATTTCCACTGACCAGACACACAATTCTCCAGACCATGATTTACATTCTACTTGAACTTTGTCCATAATTCTTCTACATCCATCTTACTGGAACTACGTGATGTCAATTCACTGTCTAAGTGAGATGCTAACAAATGTTTATCAACTAGAAACACTCCCCTAACCTTCTTGACTGGTTTATCAATTTTTGTAATCATAGTTGTTATAACGACATCATAATCGCTAATCCCTGTTTTTGTACTAACATTGTCAATCTCCTGCAATGAATCCATAGACATCTCAGTCTATATTTGGTAGTAAATTTTGACAACATTGTCCATGGAGAGCAGCAACCTGATTCTATATTTAGAAATAAACAGTTGAGATCACAATAATATTTCTTTATAAACCAGTCTCAGCTTATCTGCAAGCCATCTTCACAATTTTTTGGCCCCCTATGGCTAGTGTTGGTGAATCCTCAGATGCCACGATGGTATCATGAAAATCCAAGGAGTCACTAGCACCAGCCAAAGGGGACCAAAAAATTCTCAAGATGGCTTGTGATAAGTTGAAACCAGTTAATAAAGAAATACTACTGTGGTCTCGACTGATCATTTTCAAATATATCTGGTTGATTAAAATCATCTCCAACAAGTACTGCATGATCTGGGTATACGTGCTTCTGATCATAGACATTTCTTGAATGGCTCTAGAACTGTGATGAAATTGGGTGGCCGGTAAAAACATCCAACAATTTACTTGGTTTCACCTATACCTGTTATAAGCAACCATGTAACTTCACTGTTGCACTCCACTTTGACCTCATTATCATTATTATACAATGCAAAATTAAAAATACCACCTATAAAAACACAAGGACTATCAAGTACGGCATGGGAACCAATGCCTTTCGCATTAACTTTATTCTTTTCCTTGGCACCAGTACTGATTTCAGTGTTATCAATTACCTTGAAAACAGTTGCAGGTGAGTACTGGCTCCTCTCAAAATGATACACTCGTGAGTCATTCAAAGGAGCTGCTTGTACAACAGCGTGATCCAGACTGCCAACCCGAACAGAAACAGTCACGCCTGCCAACAGCCAAGAAGTGATTCTTGGTGTTGTAGCTCTCAGGGGCACTCTTGGATGCTCTCTATGTGAGGCACCCCAGTGCATCTCTATGAATTACAGCTAAACTGTGTAGCGCAATTCAGAGCTTTATGTCTTCTGTGGTGTGGGACTTTGAATTTTTTCCTCCTTAGTAGCTATAGCTTAGCTCAATTATTCAGCCATTAGCTCTGCTAAAAGGCGAATGTCACAAAATCTCAATTACTGACATTCAAAATGGGTAGTCTGTACTCATCACCTAGAGATTGTGGTCATCTGTGTGTGTGTTGTGCTTACATGAGTGTTGAGTGTATGTTGTCTAATTCTGATGAATGTCTTTTTGGCCAAAAGCTTACTAGTTTTCCAGTCTTTTTGTTGAGTCTATCTGTGACCTAGCACCTCCACTATAAGGTGAGCAGCATTCTATCCTTTTCAGAATATTGCCAAATATCACAACAAGGTATCCAATACACAACTTCCTGAAAATATTCACTACTGAAGGAACCCCAGAAACCACTGTTTTGGATAATGGCCATTGATTTTCATCCAATATGAATCAAAAGCTTTGCTCCTAGGAGGAAAGAGGAGATTAGTGTTTAATGCCCTGAGATGGAGCACAAGCTCAGATTGGGGAAAGATGGAGAAGGAAATCAGCTGTGACCTTTCAAGAAAACCATCCTGGCATATGCCTCAAGCGATTTAGGGAAACCATCAAAAACATAAATCTGAATGGCCGGATGTGGATTTGAACTGTCATCCTCTCGAATGCGAGTCCAGTGTGCTAACCATTGTGCTACCTCACTCAGTAGCTCTGCTCCTGGGATGGCACACGGCACTTAACAACGGTGCCATAACACCCAATCTCCGATGGAAGAGCTAAGCAGTTCATCCACACCTTTAAGATGCTAGACATAGAGGTTGGACTTACACTTTTGGGAGGGTCCCAAGAAGGATACTAGGTATTATCAGAGCTGGACGGAGAGGACAAATGTTCATAGTAGACACCAATGGTGCCACTCTGATGCGACATGCAAACCAACTGTGTCAACACTCAAAGACTTCAACCTCAAGACAACCATCATTTTCCCTCGTAAGGTGCTGGATTGATGAACCTGAACCTGCGACACCTGGCAGACTCACATCCTCAGGATCTGCTTCTTTGGAATTGGTCCCTCATAGAATGGGGCCTTTTCCACTACCAGCACCACTGACTTACAGCACAGACTCGGAGACTGGTACAATAGCTCCACATGACTGCAGCATTAGCACCTAACTCCTGCCACAAGCAGAGGACACAGCAACACCAGACGTAGAGATGGACAGTAAATCTCTAGCTGGCTTGTGCAACCACACCATCCTCTGCCCGTGCAGTTATTATGGTACCGACAGGGATGTTTCTGACCTTATCACATGCCAATTACAAGAGGGAGGGGGAGGGGGGGAGGTGGAATGTATGTCTCTCTCAACTGATAGTGAGATTGATAACCTACAATGTCAACTCTCAATGACTCCTCTGGCAGCCAGTAAGAGGCACCAGTGGGCTGTCACAAGACCCTGGCTGGTGTTGTCAAAATAGTTCAAATGGCTCTGAGCACTATGGCACTTAATATCTGAGGTCATCAGTCCCCTAGAACTTAGAACTACTTAAACCTAACTAACCTAAGGACATCACACACATCCATGCCTCAGGCATGCGACCGTAGCAGCACTAACCGTAGCAGCACTAACCGCAGCAACACTAACCCTACACCTTATCTTAGAAGATAGATTAAGGAAAGGCAAACCTACGTTTCTAGCATTTGCAGACTTAGAGAAAGGTTTTGACAATGCTGACTGTAATACTCTCTTTCAAATTCTGAAAGTGGCAGGGCTCAAATAGAGGGAGCGAATGGCTATTTACAAATTGTACAGAAACAAGATGGCAGTTACAAGACTTGAGGGGTACAAAAGGGAAGCAGTGGTTGAGGAGGGAGTGAGACAGGGTTGTAGCCTATCCCCGATGTTATTCAACCTGTATTTTGAGCAACCAGTAAAGGAAACAAAAGAACATTTTGGTATAGGAATTAAAATCCATGGAGAAGAAATCAATTTAGAGGTTTGCCGATGACACTGTAATTCTGTCACAGACAGCAAAGGACCTGGAAGAACAGCTGAACAGAATGGATAGGGTCTTGAAGGGAGGATATAATATTAACATCAACAAAAGCAAAATGAGGATAATGGAATGTAGTCGAATTAAATTAGATGATGCCAAGGGAATTAGGTTAGGAAATGAGACACTTAATGTAGTAGATGAGTTTTGCTATTTGAGGAGCAAAATAACTGATGATGGTCACAGTAGAGAGGATATAAAATGAAGACTGGCAAATGGCAAGGAAAGCATTTTTGAAAAAGAGAAATTTTTGAAGATCAAGTATAGATTTAAGTGTCAGGAAGTCATTTCTGAAAATATTTGTATGGAGTGTAGCCAGGCATGGGAGTGAAACATGGATGATAAACAGTTTAGACAAGAAGAGAATAGAGGATTTAGAAATGTGGTGCAACAAAAGAATACTGAAGTATATAAGGGTAGATCACTTAACTAATGAGGAAGTACTCAACAAATTGAGGAGGAGTAGAATTTGTGGCACATGTTGACTAGAAGAAGGGATCGGTTGGTAGGATACGTTCTGAGGCACCAATCAACTATAGTAACTTTCCACACATGATACAAAGAACACACTGACCATATAGCAGAGTTGATGAGACACAGATATGCACAACAAAAAGATTGTCACAAACAAAGCTTTTGGCCAGTAAGGTCTTTGTCACCTACCCATCCCTACCTCAGCCTCCTCCTTACCTCCACCCAGTCACCGCTCCCATCATGCACTGGTGCTGCTGCTTGCAGTGTGGCTTCAGTCGCCTAAGACTGCAGTCATGTGTGTGAGAGTTGTGTTTGTGCATGCATATGTGTGTGTGTGTGTGTGTGTGTGTGTGTGTGTGTGTGTGTGTGTGTGTGTGTGTCGGGGGGTCTATTTTTGATGAAGGCCTTACTGGCCAAAAGCTTTATTTATGACAGTCTTTTTGTAGTGTCTATCTGTGACTCAGCATATCTGCTACACGGTGAGTGGCAACTTTTTTTTATTACAATACTGTTATATTCCATCCTGGATTTTCCATTGTTTGAAAGAACACACTGACGCTTTTAGACTTGATCACTTTGACAAATTCACAATATCCAACCACATGTACCATAACAAACACGGACTAAGTGATCCACAACAGCCTAACTGCACTCCACAAACTATGGTAAAAATCCTTGATCTACTAGAACAATTAGAAATAATGTTACCCAGAGTAAAATCTTATAAAAAACATGTTGAATGAACAAACAAAAATTTGCTGCCAGTTTTTTCAATAAATTTAAAAGTTTATTTTCTTCCAGAACAAACAAATTTCAATAGTGCAAAAACCTTTTGATAACATAATCCTCATTTGACTTATTCACAAATATTTGTTTTATAACTGATATCCTGTATAACTAACAATAGCTTTGTTGTTGTTGTTGTTGTTCTTGTGGTCTTCAGTCCTGAGACTGGTTTGATGCAGCCCTCCATGCTACTCTATCCTGTGCAAGCTTCTTCATCTCCCAGTACCTACTGCAGCTTACATCCTTCTGAATCTGCAAAGTGTATTCATCTCTTGGTTTCCTTCTACTATTTTTACCTTCCACGCTGCCCTCCAGTACTAAATTGGTGAACCCTTGCCTCAGAACATGTCCTACCAACTGATCCCTTCTTCTAGTCAAGTTGCGCTACAACCTTCTCTCCAATCCTATTCAATAGTTATGTGGTCTACCCATCTAATCTTCAGCATTCTTCTGTAGCACCACATTTCGAAAGCTTCTATTCTCTTCTTGTCTAAACTATTTATCGTCTATGTTACACTTCCATACGTGGCTACACTCCAAACAAATACTTTCAGAAACGACTTCCTGACACTTAAATCAATACTCGATGTTAACAAATTTCTCTTCTTCAGAAACACTTTCCTTGCCATTGCCAGTCTACATTTTATAATCTCTCTACTTCAACCATCATCAGTTATTTTGCTCCCCAAATAGCATAACTCCTTTACTACTTTAATGTCTCATTTCCTAATACAATTCCCTCAGCATCACTCGACTTAATTAAACTACATTCCATTATCCTCGTTTTGCTTTTGTTGATGTTCATCTTATACCCTCCTTTCAAGACACTGTTCATTCTGCTCAACTGCTCTTCGAAGTCCTTTGCTGTCTCTGACAGAATTACAATGTCATGGGTGAACCTCAAAGTTTTTATTTCTTCTCTGTGGATTTTAATACCTACTCTGAACTTTTCCTTTGTTTCCTTTACTGCTTGCTCAATATACAGATTGTATAATATCGGGGATAGGCTACAACCCTGTCTCACTCCCTTCCCAACCGCTGCTTCCCTTTGGTGCCCCTCGACTCTTATAACTACCATCTGGTTTCTGTACAAACTGAAAATAGCCTTCGCTCCCTGTATTTTACCCGTGCCACCTTCAGAACTTGAAAGAGAGTATTCCGGTCAACATTGTCATAAGCTTTCTCAAAGTCTACAAATGCTAGAAATGTAGACTTTCCTTTCTTTAATATTTCTTCTAAGTTCACTCGTAGGGTCAGTATTGCCTCACATGTTCCAACATTTCAACGGAATCCAAACTGATCTTCCCCGAGGTCGGCTTCTACCAGTTTTTCCAGTCGTCTGTAAAGAATTCACGTTAGGGAATTTCGGCTGCCTCATACATCTTGCTCACCAGATGGTAGAGTTTTTTCAGGACTGGCTGTCCCAAGGCTGTCAGTAGTTCTAATGTAATGTTGTCTACACCCGGGGCCTTGTTTCGACTTAGGCCTTTCACAGGGTGTATACGTGGACGACAAAAAAAAATTCCTGGATTTACCAGTTAAAAATACACTTTCTCCCAGATGGGAATACGTTTTTTTCCGCGTTAAGTAACAGTATACATTTCCTTGAAACTGTAAAACTTATCAATCCTATAAATGATTGTGATTTTATACACCAGCTTAGAATTTCCCGGCGCTTTGGAAAATGAAACTCAGAGGAAAAAACATGTTTTAGAGAAAGATGTCTGATGTACAGCAACATGTACCCTGCATATTTTTGTATTACTAAAAGTATAAATTCGAATTCCACCAAACACCGCATGTTACTTTCCGAAGGATTGAAATTGAGTTTGCGATGCGCTTTTGTAAGCCAGTTGTAGCTCATGTCAAGTGATCTCACCAGCCGATGACGAGGGATATTCAGATCATAGGACACATGATGTAGTCACCCAATAGCAACATCACTGTAAAGTAGCGCGAACAAAAAATGGTTCAAATGGCTCTGAGCACTATGGGACTTAACATCTGTGGTCATCAGTCCTCTAGAACTTAGAACTACTTAAACCTAACTAACCAAAGAACATCACACGCATCCATGCCCGAGGCAGGATTCGAACCTGCGACCACAGCGATCATGCGGTTCCAGACTGAAGCACCTAGAACCGCACGGCCACACCGGCCGGCTAGCGCGAACACACAAATAGGAAAAGGTAACGGTTTAAATTAATATACATATATACATAGCATAGCAACAAGAAAAGAAAAGCTTTTATGTTTAATATTGGTCACTAAGATTAATATTCTGCAAGAGAAGCTAAGCTTTAAAACATAATGATCATTTTTGCGCATGTTACACTTTAAAGATACATCACAAAAATGTGCCAGTAAATTTTTTAACAATGACACAAACGTCTGATCTTCTGGGCTCGAAAATATTCTTAATGATTGACCTCAAAGATTTGATTTTTGAATGAGAATCAAATGCTCTGTGATTTTTAATTCATCGGACATTCGCGCGCACAGAGTTCATCTTGCGTAAAAAGAAATTTACTTTGAAAGTAACGCTTTCCAAACAACCATTTGCATTATTTTCCCGCGACCTGTTAGAAATAGAACCGTTTCAGCAGTTGCCAGAGCGCACCAAATAAAGGTGACGCAGCACTTGCGCAGCTATGATGACGCAGGAAGCCCGTACGTTCGTTTGTACGTGTAAAACATTAAAAGATCTTACATTATGTCATAAAAGAAACAAGACATTAGAGGACACTCCAAGAGCATGAGAATTTTGTGAACTATACAAAAATGCATTGTTCTGCTTAAAGTGCACATTCGTATGTCCAGATTCAGAAGTAAATTTTCTTGGAGTACCTGTACTGTATTATCTCATGTTTGGTTATTTATTTAGGCACAATGCCCTACGTGCTAGAAGATGAAAACGTGAACTTGAAATGTAGCGAACATTTGAATCTAGCCAATAGTGTGGAATTAAACACTTAGTTTCATATAAATTGACTGCCTCAGCAGAAAAGATTAGTAAAAGTCAAATTTCTTTAACAAACCAACAAAAATAACTTCATTGTGCTGCAAGGCGATTAATGCTTGACTGTCAGAAAGGTGGAAACAAAATAAAATCTGAAACTAATGATGTATTTTAACCTTCTGTAATTATGTGAATGTATTTTAATTCACTTGATAGCTCCCGGCCACAGAAATCCGCTTTGTTTTCATTTGAAGTGAGAGCAATAAACGAAGAGGGAACAGCAAAATCACTTAACGTTAACGTAAACACGGGTCACGTGGAGACAACCACCTCCCACTACAACTCAGAGTGCTCTGTAAATCAGATCCGGATCTAGGATATTTCCGAACCCGGGCGATATTAGATAGTGGCGCTACCCCCTCCATTGAGCATTTGAGGTAGGACGCCAAAAATTTAAAAATCGTCTTTTGACAAATATCTCCATTTTGTAGCACACATCTTTCTGAAGAGTCTGATAAATAAAACATATATTCGAGGGAATGTAAGGCATGTTATTTGGTCTTAAGTGTGGCAAGGCGCAGTGCCACGCCTCTCCACACAGCATTCTTCATTGGCACGTCTCTGGTATTTCACTCTGTGGAATTCGAACATGTAATATTTTGTCATGGAATGGGTGCCATCAAACTGTATTCATGCTAGTGGAAATTAAAATGTCCTGTGGTGCCTGTCTTGCTCCAAGTCGGCCGGTTTAACATCCTGCTCCTCTTTATTGACATCCTGCTCCTCTTTAAAAAAATCTCGGAATTAATACTGGTTGGGATTATTTGTAACCGGCAGAACAAGAACTCTTTAGAAGATTTGCAGTCTTTACTGCCTATTAGCTAATAACTTGGGGATTTGTGTGACATAAAATTAAATAAAGGATACACAAAATGAGTAAAGACAAGAGACAAGCAAAACAGTACACGTTTCTTCAATCGTTAAGTCCTAGCTTCTTTTCTCTCTAATCTTGCCACAGCTTTACATGGCATACTTTCCTTTCTGGGAAAGAATCTACTGCCTCATCAAAGTTCGTTCACGTTTTGCTACATGAAAAAACAAAATGACGTTGTCTAATACTAGAAAAGCTGTTAATACAAATTGTACCCAAGACTGGTGTGGTTTCGTGATCTGATTACGTGTATTTTGTTACTGCTATATAAAACGAAATAGGCCTGCCCAATATTGCAGCAGTTGTGACAACACCAAATAAACGATACTGTTTTGGCACAAATGGTCATTTTTATAACACAACGGAATATAATTCAGGAAGTACCAATATCAAATGCCTATTAGGCCTACTACATGCAAAAACTTTTGTGTTAGGAAATAGTTTCACGTTTCATTCATACACTCTAGCTTCTAAAGCATAGGATCGAAAAGTAGTAGTACTAAATTTTTAAATAAATTTCTAATCATCATAGTCTCCCTAATTTGTGAGTGTCCCCGTTTCTTCTCCTTCTTCGTTCTAACAAACAATCTTATCACTAATTCTGTAACGATACCTGCCAGTGTCAAAACTTATTCTCTGGCTAATTTCGTCACCAGTTTAGTTATCCGGTTGGGCGTTATTAAGTGTTCGTACAGCGCGTTTTCCACGCTACTCCCATAATAGAACTTTAGCGGCTGCTAGTCGGGGACTGTATAACTGGCCCTTAGCAGTGTAGCGGTCTGGCCAAAAATTTTCTGTCAAAATTTCATTTTCTTGGACACACGGAAGAGACAATATGTAATCTTTGTTGCCTGTTATTCCTGTTAGTCGTTTTTTTCCACTCTTGTAGTCTAAATCTATGGATTTCGTTAATAGTTATAACAACGCTGATTATTTGCAAACCCCGTCAACCACATAAACAGCGAATGGCATTCATCCGTTCCGCTTTATTCAGCTCAGCTCGTATAGACCCGTCCCCATTTGTCAGCAGGAATGTTTATTTCTAGGTGCGACAGGGACTGCTCTGGCAGAGACACCACATACACTATGCACGCATTCAAAAATCAACTTACAATTCTTTCAGAAATCGACTTAGAATTTGTTCAAAAATGTTCAAAAACCAACAAGGATGCGTTCAAAATCATATGAGAAATCGATAGACCAATGTGCACTGGGTGCTGGGGCTTTGTGAAACAAGGTCTTTTTCCTCAATAACATGAATTTGCCCCCCCCCCCCCCCCCCCCATGCAGATAACCCGGTTTGCCCCCGCCCCTAGTTCCAGGCCTTTTGCGCATACGTGAATCTGGCAGCTCAAGCGCACCAATAAAATTTTTCCGGATAGCATCTGGCTGCTTGCCGCTATTGCTTATACAGCTAACTGCCACACTTCTGTAGGCAGAAGCAGGAGAAGGTACTACTCATACGAGACTCAACTGCACATTCAAATAAGCTCGCCCACAACCACTCAAAGGAATCTAATGTAAAGTTGTGGAGTCACACCCATCGGAGGCAATTTGTTGTTATGAAACATTGCAAAGTCTTCCTAAAGGCTTTGACACATTTTGCTGTTGGCAGAGCACTGTGTTTTTGTGTTGTATATGGTGAATTTCCTTTGCAACTTAATTTTATTTTCGTTTCTTTTTCTCTCGTTCGTATCTTATTGCTGCAGTATTATTCTGCAGTAGCGAGATACAGTAATACTCTTTGTTAGAGTATTGGTTCTTACCAGTCAAAGTTACAAAAATTTAATTGAAAACTGAAACAATCAAAAATTCCCGGAATTCTAAAAAATTCCCGGGTTTTTCCCGGGTCTCACGGTTGTCCCGGGTCGTATACACACTGTTTCAGTGCTCTGTCAAACTCTTCATGCAGTATCATATCTCCCATTTCATCTTCATCTACCTCCTCTTTCATTTCCATAATATTGTCCTCAAGAACATCGCCCCTGTATAGAAGCTCTATATACTCCTTCCACCTTTCTGCTTTCCTTCTTTACTTATAACTGGGTTTCCATCTGAGCTCTTAATATTCATGCAAGTGGTTCTCTTTTCTCCAAAGGTCTCTTTAATTTTTCTATAGGCAATATCTATCTTACCCCTAATGAGATAAGCCTCTACATCCTTACATTTGTCCTCTAACCATCCCTGCTTAGCCATTTTGCACTTCCTGTCGATCTCATTTTTGAGACGTTTGCATTCCTTTTTGCCTGCTTCACTTACTGTATTTTCTCCTTTCATCAATTAAATTCAGTATTTCTTCTGTTACCCAAGGATTTCTACTAGCCCTCATCTTTTTACCTACTTGATCCTCTGCTGCCTTCACTATTTCTTTCCTCAAAGCTACCCATTCTTCTTCTACTGTATTTCTTTTCCCAATTCCTGTCAATTGTTCTCTTATGCTCTCCCTGAAACTCTGTACAACATCTGGTTCTTTAAGTTTATCCAGGTCCCATCTCCTTAAATTCCCACCTTTTTGCAGTTTCTTCAGTTTTAATCTACAGTTAATAACCAATAGTTTGTGGTCAGAGTCCACATCGGCTCCTGGAAAAGTCTTACAATTTAAAATCTGGTTCCTAAATCTCTGTCTTACCATTATATAATCTATCTGAAACCTAGTATCTCCAGGGTTCTTCCATGTATACAACCTTCTTAGGTTTGTATCTCCTTTAAAATAATAAAACTTGTGTATTTATAGAAATGCAGAGTCTTTACACTTGAAATTCTTTGACTTGTTTTGACTTGTGTTTACAAAATGTGGTGTAGAGCAAAAAGTATCTATATGCACATAAACATGTTTACTCAAACTGTATTCACCATTGGAAACCATATTTTTCTTTTATTTGAGTTAGTTTTGTAAACTTATATTCACAATGCATTTACTCTGTAGTGTACCATTGTAATCTTACCAGGACCAGAATTAACCCAAATCTGGAAAGATAATCGATGTAGACTGTCAACGCATTTGAAGATGTGCCTCCAGGGCTTGAAATGCATCGTGTATTGAAATAAAATCAGGTCTGAAACTGAAGGCATTTGTTATTTATTTTATCACATTTATATGTTTCTCATCTCTATGTTTTTTGCACTTATACATCGTATAGTGTGCACTTTTTCAATTTTGTGTGCAAAGTGATTCCACTTTCACATTTTTCCATTTATACACTTTCACATTTTTCCACTATTATTTTTGCTTCCTCACAACCATTTTTCTCCTACTTATATAGTATAAGTATTAAGAAATCTTCATCAAATGATTCATATATGGTGTGGCCATTGATTGTTGGTTTTTTGCATGTATGCGAACTCAAAATCATTATTGCGGGTCATAGCTATCGTACACATGGTAACACTATTGTTCATGCCTTCATGGCAGTCAGTTTCAGAGACAAGGAGGGGGATAGGAGCAGTTATTCTGGGGTAGTAGGTGAAATGCCACTTCCCCAATATTTTTATCTGGCCTCACTTTGAAAAGGTTTATTTATCTTACCACATATGCTGGTTTTCACTCAAAACAAATTTCCCTGTTTTGTACAGCACAGAACTTTCTTGTAGCAGCAAGCAAGTGATTCTGACAAGGTGAAGGAAGTAGGATCCACTTCTTCTCTCTCTCTCACTGGCGGAGCCAAAGGCCAAGCATAGCTGTATGGTTGTTATAGCAGCCCATGACATCACCTGCTTGAATTTGTCTGTGAAGGGGTCATCACATGTTGAGATAGATTGAAATTTTATTCCTGGTTACTTCCAGTTCCAGATGACAGATTGTAAAGCAGTGGTTGCTGTGTGCATGGAACATACTTTCATCTGTAGTGTGTTTAGTGTCGTATGTCTTAAAATGTTAGTCCCGCTTATGATATAGTGAGTATTTTATTAGAAAC
Source organism: Schistocerca gregaria (assembly GCF_023897955.1). Classification (NCBI taxonomy): domain Eukaryota; kingdom Metazoa; phylum Arthropoda; class Insecta; order Orthoptera; family Acrididae; genus Schistocerca; species Schistocerca gregaria. The sequence goes on along the minus strand of NC_064922.1, from coordinate 612,007,593 downwards.
ACCCTTTTCACATTGTATCACGCCACATATTACAAAATTGTGGATCATGTTTCAATGGAAACGGAGAAGAGATATTGCAATTGTGAAAAAATAAGTTCGTTGCTCTGCCTATACCACAAAATTTGACAAATACCACATGTTTTCCTTCTAGTGGACTCGAAAAACTTGTAAAACTTCTTTTGACCTGTATTTCATAAGATGCAATGCTTCACAAACAAACTCTCTATTATGTACACCAATGAGAATAACAGAAGGATTTCCACCAAAAAGATGTTAGAAATGCTTAATGAGGATAAGAATCTTTTTATGGGAATTTACACACTGTTCTACCTTATTCTGCTCTTTTAATACAGCATCTCCGGAACGAAGCCAAGCATAGCTAGGCAATGCAGTACATAAGAACTGCTTGGGATCTATGGAAGATTTTGAAGTACCAAAGAAGACAATGACTGGGGTCATATTTCAAATAGAGCTGATTTTGATGGTTGTGATGCTTATGCCGCAATATGATGTATTCAAAATTTTTAAAAAAGTTGTACCACTATCATATCAAAAAAACAGTTCTGAGGAATCTGTAGAAGCAGATGGTGAATCTGCTGTAGCTCCCAGTCTATCAGAAGTACTTACTGGATTGGAAGTGAGGTGTGCACAGTAACTGCATGTGAGGACTTGATCTATGAGTGCAGTGTTGCTTCAAAAAAAAAAAAAGCCTAAGTAGCTAAAATTGTCCATAATTCAGGCTTAAGCCTATTTGGACTGCTGTTCAGTATATTATCTTTCATTTCCATGAATATCAAGTTGATACAAATATGTTTAGAAGTTTCATTTTAATGTGAATCTCACTTGCACATTTATTTCACTATCTGCCCTCAAAAACATATAAACAAGGTTTTACTGCATTACCTTGAAATCTTTCTTTTCTTTGGTATAAAATTTGGCAAATATTCAGCAACAAAAAACTGTAACACTAAGCTGGTGGTAAAGTCATATGTGCTGAAATGTTTATGAGCCATTAAACTTCTGAATAAATCAATACTCTTTGTGTACTAAATGACAGGACTACTAGTTGCCCTCCAACATGGTCATATAGAAAGCACTGAATGATATATTTTATGTCTTTCCACTTAGCCATCAGGACTCTCTTTACAACTTAATCAAATGTCTTTTCAGTTTCTTTGGAGGTACATTTTAATCTGTCAGTTACAGAAACTAGTAAATATACAGGTGTTTCAGAAGTGATGGTCAATAATACACACATGGAAAGTACAGGACAAAAGTGGCTACAAAGCCCCAGCCATTGTTGAGATACAACCCATTTTCTGTTGCAGTTCATTAGTGTCTAGACATGGCATCTCTAAACGTTAAAGTAGATACTCAAAATGTTGTCCATGTGTCTGAATGTAACATTGAACTCATCTCTGAAATGGGTTGTGAATCCTCTCAGGCAGTCCTGGGGAATTCTGTAAATGTTGGAATACTGCTTCAACCCACAAGCATAATTCCTCGAGAGAGTTGAGCACAGTAGCATAGACTATGTTTTTGAAATGCCTCCACACAGAAATCCATGGGATTTAAATCCTGAGACCTTGGAGGCCATGGCACAGGCCCTCCTCTACCCACCCAATGTTGACCATATGTCTGAGTTAGAAGCCGGCGCACTCGTAAATGAAAATGGACTGGAGCACCATCATGCATAAACCAAATGTTCAGGTGCTGGTTCAGTGGGACATTGTCACGTACATCTGGAAGTACAGTCCACAGAAACCGCATGTACTGCTGTCTGGTAAGTCTCTGAAGAAGGAAGTGTGGTCCAATTATGGATTCTCCGAGCAGTCCTGCCCAGACATTCAACAAATAAAGTTGCTTATGTCATGATACGAGTGTTGCATTAGGATTGACATCAACGCAAATGTGACAGTTATAGTATTTAAAAATACCGCCATGAGTAAATTAAGCCTCATCCGTGAACTAAATACTGTTTACAAACAGGGGATTCAGAGTACATTGTTGTTGCACCCATTGGCAGAAATTCTCTCTAGGAGAGAAGTCCGCAGTGTTGAGGGTTTGCACTCACTGGAGATGATATGGATCACATACTTGCTGATGTAAAATCTGTCACACATCTATGACTCAGGACACCTCTTGGGCACCAATCCTCCTTGTTCAAGTACTTGGTCATTCATGAACAATGAGTTATACACTTTCCTCAAAATCGGTTGTTATGGATCTAGGTCGATCTTCTAATACACTGTGTGTGAAACTCTTGGTTTCTCTACGGCGCTGACATAACTGGATACATGTAAGACTGTCAGGCTGCCTATGGAGAGGAAAAGCTTCTTCACATAATCGTGCAGCCTCAAGGGCATTGCCATTCACTTTGCTGTACTTTAAGTGCATGTCAGCGTACTTTCACTGGTGTAATGGCAATGGCTGATTTGCGGACCCATGTTTTTTGGAGCTTTTTAGCTACTTTTGGCCTGTACTTTCCACGAGTGAATTATCTGTACATACGAAAATTTTCATCTTTAACAACCAATTAATAAATTTTTATTTGCTGCATTTAACTATCTATCCTTTACGTCCAGGTTTCCAATACATCAAATAAGAAATAACTGTAAATGAGCATACAGAAAAGCAACATACTTTACAGGTAAAAAATTGCACAGCAGCAGAACTATACAGATAAAGCAACTTACTCTATATTTTTCTTCCTGAGTGCTTGAAAGGACTCCTGGATCACCTCTCCAAGCTCGCAGAAAATTATACCATAGAAAGAGAGAGGAACCAACAAACAACACTGTTATCCAGACTTCCACAATAGGAGCAATCCAGACAAACCATGTGACATACATCCAAAACTGGAAAAATAGCACATAAGCAATAAAATTTTTGATTTATGTCATGAGAACAGAAACAGATCCCATCACTGCTTCACAAAATGCAATTAAGTTTTAAGCTAACTACTACTAAGCAGCTGTTATTGTCAAATAATCAATGAACCTTGAATTTTGGAGATAAAACCAATTTATATTCTAAGCAACAGGAAAGAAAAAAATACAACCCAAAAAGTACATAAACCATTGCTCTCTGCTTTTATTAATGTTTTGTGTTTGACATTATTAACAATCTCTGCTCTCTGCATCCACCAACTATTGTCTACAGGAGTTTTCTTGTTTGGTCTTCTATCTTTACCATCTCTTCTTTTCTTTACAGAAATAACTCCTCTAACAAATTGTAGGGGCATTTCAATTTAACACTGAATCCAAACTACCAAACAAGCTTGCACTTTTAACACAGAAAGCATTGCTAAAGTTATGTAAAAATTCTTTGTCAGCTCTTTACGCACATTTTTATTACAATATCAAAGTACACAGGTGGTCCACAGGAAATTTTCAATTGACCATCTATAACAGAACAATGTTACTTCACATTTCTTTTAGTATGTTATAAAAATATGATTCAATTGATTTATGAATATTTAATGATGGTCATATAGAGAGAAGTGAAGTGTAATCAATGCCTTGTGGAAATACATGATGATTTGATACTCATTATCTACTGTTATAGTCTTAAATATATAAATGAAAATGAAATTTAAATGGCCTAAATTTATCCTATGTATAGTATCACACAGCACATTGCATTCTGTAAAAATTTGTGGCAACCATTAGGCATGATGATGTTCAAGCCTTTCCCCTGGTTGAGGCATGAACAATATGCAAAAGTATCTTAGCACCAAGTCCTCACCTGCACTGCATCTGAGACGGCTAGCCACAGACATTTTATTCTTTAGTGTGGTGTAGGATAGCTAGATCACGTAAATTCAAACTTGGTGAAAAGTGGTTTTGAGTTAATACACTGGCAATGAATCTAAAAAATCTAATCTTTAATGAGTGTTACAATTTCATTTCAAGAACATATTTAACTTTGCATAAATTACGTCTTTGAATTAGTAATTTCTGGTAAGTAAGTTGTACCATGAAACGCAATGGTATTGTTGTGTATTCACGTAAGAACGAGATTCTCAAAACTATGATGAGTCATATTTTTTCAGTCTTTGCTTGGCTTTCACTGGCTTAGGTTCCTTCAATTAAAGTAACCATTTCCTAAAGACCAGTGCTTCTTAAAATAACACCTGAATGTGAAGCAATTTAAAGTGTGTTGGTTTCATTCTGCTATAATGAACATTAATCACATTCATGAAACATTATATTTAGCAACTTTCCTAAGTTGAAAGAACAAGCTGCTTTTTTTTCAAAATGTGTCCTCACAAGATGTGGAGATCATTAATGGCACATAGTAAATTCTTTTTCGGGAGAATTGTCCACAAGTTGAATCAGTATTGATCATTGCCTACTGTTGTATGTTTTCACTGTGTTTTAATGAAAAACATCATCTGTCAGAAAGATAAGAAGTGAGGTGCATAACTGCTTCAAAATGAGCCCTAATTTCTCCAGTAAACACTCCGGACAAAGTAAGATTGTCCAGTTAATTTTCAAAAGGTATTAATGCAGTCAACTATTGTAAGACTGTCCAGATAAAAAAAAGAAGAGTTCGAAGTGTTGTTGGTTTAGTTGCGAATAGACCATTATAAGTTACAAAAGACTGTCAAGGTAATAACAAGACCACGCTACTCTGTAACATGCTCACACCACTTAATCATAAGCACATAGTGTGCAGTTCAGTTGAGTATGGAACTTGGCAAGTTCTGATGCATACTGTCATCTGCAGAGCATTGCACCTGTGTAACGCATAAAGCACCTTTTAAGGGGCTGCCATTACCATGTTTCTGACAGAATGACGATATCCAGGTAGATAAAACAATGACATGTTATGAGTTCAGTAACCAACATGAACCATAAGGGACCTGAATGACTGTTTGAATGCTGGAAAATATCCAATTAGTTCATGCAGCTCTGCAACAAAGCCTACGGCAGTCTGTCAACTACCAAACATTAAAAATGCCTTTAGGTCCTTGCAGGGGATTGTGAAACAGGATTTAAACATAAGCTGCAGGCAGCTCAACATTTATGACTGGGAGATAAAGTTAGTACGCGCAATTTTTGTGCAACATGCCTTGAATTAACCAGGATGATGACTTTCAGGCAAAACTCGTGATGTCTAAAGTGGCAAACATACTTCTGAATGGGCTTGTTGGTAAACAAAGTATCCAATATTTTTCAGACATAAAGCATGGTCAGAGAGGCCACCCTATCTTTCAGCCCCTGATTTTTCTGCGTGGTCATCTCAAGAACAAAATTTGTTTATGGCTACCCCACAATACTGATGAACTGAAAACCACAATCCAGGAAGAGAGAGATTTCTCTAGAAATAATTCTGAATGTAAGGGCGAGATTATGCAAACATCTTTCAGCAATGCAATACCAATGATGAAAGTCAATTTCAGGATGTGCTTTCTAAGGAATAAACTTATCTTTGGCTTTTCAATAGTGGCAATGTTTGCAGAATGGTTATCTATATGTTATATTGATGTAAATATAAGCTAAACCTCGACCCCAGAAAATGAAAATGCACTATTTCCTGTGGGCTTCCCTGTAGTTTTTTAATTCACATTTCCCTCTCTATCATTCTTTAAAAGCATCACTAAATGATACTACTCTTTCATAAAAACTTCTAATAGCTTTTAAATAATTCTCTGTTTCTGAACCATACTTCTTGAGTTTGGCAGTACTGGTCATAAACAAATAAAATTTTCTCTCAATGTGATTAACAGCCAAAGTTGAAAGTCAATATCTGTTGTAGACAAGTCAGTAGACAGAAATAAATATAAGAAGCAGGAAGCATATTTAACTCAATGTTTTTCTGTTTCTTAGGATAATATAGGTCAGAAAAATGAAACTACATTTAAGGTCTTATTAACTTATTAATTTATGCAGGAAAAAACTGTAGCAAAGAAAGATAGTTACAATAATGACAACAATAGTGCCAAGAAATTTTGAAGAAACATCAGAGTAACATAAAAGGAAACAGGATGAGTAGATGCAGCTAAAAATTGTTGTGAGAAATCTGCTCAGAACAGAAGTATGAAGAAAAATAGTTTTGTTACCAAAAGAAACACACTTGAGACACTGGAGAAAAATCTGCCATGCCTTCAGTGATCTAGCACGCGTGCGTGCGCACGCGGGTGTGTTTGTGACTAGTTGAAGACTACAATTTACATTATCCAAATAAATTATGTACACTCTTTGACACAAAATCTGGCTAGTGACCAGCCACCACAGAATCTAAGTCTGTACAAATCGTGGCACGAGACCATTAATGTGGCCATGCTGATAATACTCAATTCCAGCTACCTGCACAAACTGGTAACACTGTAGTCTGTGGCAGTTCCTTGAGGAAGTCGTGTCTTCTGTTCAATCTACTATTCTATGTCTATGTACATGGTCTACTGGTAAATCACACAGTTCTGGATGCAACGTCTTGTGAGCAAAACGGCTCCAAGAGTGGTGTGGAACAACCAAGTTAACGAGACACTGCTGAGAGTAAGTTCCTCTCATCGCAACATTGGTCACTAAATCTCATAATGCAACATTCAAGATAAGAACAGTTGTTACTTATGTGAAGTACAGCATTCTTGGAGTCCAAAAATAAGTTTTTTGTCTCAGTGTCTCATGATGCGTAAGGTTTATGTAGCATAAGTTGTTGAAGTGGAAAGGGAAAGCCACGCGAATTTAGTGGAACAATTCAGGACCAGATGAGGAAATAAATGCACTACTACAGGGTCATCAAACATTTGCAATGATGTTGCCAATTCTTAGCTGTGCTAGGGGCTCTCAAAAGGAGGGTAGGGCAGGGGAGGGTAGCATGTAGCATGTTTCATTTTTCTTCTTTAAGTCTGAAGCTATTGTGCCATTCTCTTATGTCTTGCACACTTAGTGCAATAGTTTTGTCATGGTTAGCTCTTCCAAAGATATCATTAGTTCTGACAGAATGTCATATACTCCAGGGGCCTTGTTTCGACTTAGGTCTTTCAATGCTTTGTCAAGTAGTTCTCATGACTCACAGTATCATATCTCCCACATCATCTTCATCCATGTCCTCTTCCCTTTCTGTCCTGAAGTTCATTTGCCTCATATGGCCCCTTTGCATATTCCTTCCGCCTTTCAGTTTCCCCTTCTTTGCTTAGTACTGATTTTCCATCCCTGCTCCTGAAATTCACATAGTTGCTTTGCTTTTCTCCATACGCACCCTAATTTACTACATGCAATATATATCTTTCTGCTAATTATGTATGATTCTATGTCCATAAAATTGTTTCCTAGCAATTTCTGCTTAGCTGTTTCACACTTCCCGTCAATCTCACTTTTTAAAACATTTGTATTTCCTTTTGCCTGCTTCATATGCTGCAATTTTATATTTACCCCTTTCATCAATAATTCAATATCTCCTGTGATATTTTCCTCAAGGCCTTGCCTTTTTTACTTATTTGATCATCTGTTGCCTACACTATTTCATCTCTCAAAGCTACCCATTCATCTTCTACTGTATTCACTTCCCCTGATGTAGTCAATCATTACCTAATGCTCCCTCTGAAACTATCAACAATCTCTGGTTCCTTCAACTTATACAGGTCTCACCTCCTTAATTTCCAGCCTTTTTGCAACTTCTTCAGTTTTAATCTACATTTTATAACCAATAAATTGTGCACAGAGTTCACATCTGCCCCTGGAAATGTCTTACAGTTTAAAACCTGGTTCCCAAATCTCTGTCTTACTATTATATAATCAATAAGAAACCATCTGGTGTCTCCAGGTCTCTTTTACATAAAAAGTCTTCTTTTATGATTCTTAAACCAAGTGTTATTGATGAATAAATTATGCTTTTTGCAAAATTCTACCAGGCTACTTCCTCTTTCACTCCTTCTTCTCACCCCCCTCACAAGTCCATACTTACTATTTTCCTTTTCTTGCTATCAAATTCCAGTCCACCATGACTTTTTGTCTCCCTTAATTACATGAATGATTTCTTTTCTCTCTTTCTAATCAGGATCAAATTATTTAGTCTCACCTGAGTGCTTTCGTAGTTTAGTTTTTGAATCTGTGCATGTTAACCTAATTTATTAAATACAGTTCTTGCACTTTCGTCAGCATTTGCACTAGAGCTCCGTAGCATGTGTCGATAGCCATTTGCTCACTTGTTTTGAAAGCTAGTGACCATTTGTTCATATCAGTCAGCCAGTCAGGCAGCGGCAGCCAGCCGAGACACAAGCACCAACTGATTTTGTGACATTTTGTGTGTTCCTAACCAGGATCAAATTATGTAGTTTTATCTGTGTGCTTTGGTAGTATAGTTTCTTGAATTTCTACATGTTAATTCAATATTTAACAGACACAGTTCTCGTGTTTACGTTTGTGTCAGAAAGTAAATCGATTTGGGGACATATTACAAGTTCCTAATCAGGAGCAAATTATTTAGTCTCACCTGACTACTTTGTTAGTTTAGTTTTTGAATGCCTGCATGTTAATCATATTTATTAGACACAGTCCTCACTTTTTTATCAGTGTCTACAGTACAGTTTTGTAGTGTATGTCGATAGTCCTTTATTTGTCCGTGCAGTGTAGTTTTCCACAGTCTTTAGTGTGCATAGAGACTGTGACTACTGTATGCGGATGCGAGCCGAGCTGGTGACACTTCGCTCTCAGTCCTAAGCAGTGACAGCTTTGGCTAAAAAGCTTGAGGCTGCAGTGGATGGGCATCACTGTTGTGGGCGGGTCGTGGGGATCCAACGAACGTCAGCATGGCCCATGAGTTTGCTGGATGGTCTGCACCAGTGGCCAGCCCAGTTACTGCTTGCACTGAAGCAGCTACACGGGTATCAGTGGTTTTGGGGCATGGGCTGGGCAGTTTTCTAGGTTAGAGGCTCTCAAAGTCAAACCAAAAGGGCTTCAGTTTCAAACAGTGCAGGTCAAACACAGAAAGAACGTATATCTAGGAACCATTGGTATAACAGTTATAAATTGTCATAGCTGTGTTGGGAAAGTACCAGAGCTCCAAGTGAAAATATAAAGCACTGATGCTCAAATCATTATAGGCACTGAAAGCTGTTTCAAATAGGAGATAAGTTCAGCTGAAGTTTTTGTGAAGGACTGGGCAGTGTTCAGAAAGGACAGCCTAAACATAGTTGCTGTTAGAAGTAGTTTATCTTGAAGCGAAACTGAAGTAGATGTTTCCTGTGAGTTAGTATGGGTAGAGGTCATTCTTGGAAACCAGAATAAAATAAGAATTGGATCCTTTTACTGACCTCTCAACTTAGATGATACAACTGCTGAAATGTTCAAAGAAAACTTGAGTCTAATTTCAAACATGTACCCGCTTCATACAATTATAGTTGTGGTGACCTCAATTTACCCTCGACATATTGGCAAAAATACATGTTTAAATGCAGAGGAACACATCAAACATCATCCAAAATTTTGCTAAACACATTATTTTGTGCAGTTAGTTCATCAGCCCACTCAAATAGTTAATGGTTGTGGAAACACACTTGGCCTCTTAGCAACAAATAATTCTGACTAATAACGAGCATCAAAACGGATACAGGGATAAGTAAACACAGTGTTGTTTAGTGAGACAACAAACATAGGGTTGTTTAGTGAGGCTGAATATCTGAACTCCCAAACCTCAAAAAAAAAAAATATATTATTCAAAAAAAGAAGATAAAAATTCATGTGACACCTCCATGAGACACAATCTCCATTCAGTCAAAATTAATAATGTAGGTGTAGATCAGATGTGGCTTGAATTCAAAGAAATAGTATTGACAGCAATTGAGAGATTTAAACAAAATAAATTAACAAACAATGGAGCTGATCTTCCTTGGTACACAAAACGAGTCAGAACACTGTTGCAGAAACAACAAAAAAAAAGCATACCAAGTTTAAAAGAATGCAAAATCCCCAAGACTGGCAATATTTTACAGAAGCTCAAAATTTAACATGGACTTCAATGCGAGATGCTGTAATGGTTTCCACAACAAGGCTTTGTATTGAAACCTGGTAGAAAACCAAAGTGATTCTGGTTGTGTGTAAATTACGCTAGTGGCTCGATGCAATCAATGCCTTCTCTTTGTGATAGCAATTGAAATACTACCAATGCCAGTGCTGCTAAAGCAGAATTACTAAACACAGCTGCAAAAATTCTTTCACCAAAGAGGACGAAATAAATATTCGATAATTCAAGTCGAGAACAGCTGCCAACATGAGTAACTTAGAAGTAACTATCCTTGGAATGGGGGGAGGGGGAGGGGAACTTTTTTCACATTTTTATCTCATTATCAAATTGGCAACAAAAACACACAAGCGCACGCGCGCGTGTACACACACACACACACACACACACACACACACACACACACACACAGGCGCACGCACGGAGGGTGAATAGAAATTCAGAGGCATCGCAGCGCGACTCCTGACATGCCAGCAACAAAAAATATGTCTCTCACAAAATTTCGTCTGGGGAGTACATCTGGCAGAAAATGGACGAAGAGTGGCAATCTGGCAACACTGTAACCACATGTGTGATAACTACCTCTACAGTGTAACCACATGTATGGTAGCTACCTCTGTCAGCACATGTAATTTGTGCTCTGCGTTGGTGCTGTGGATAGATTTTTGGGTTAGTATATAGGAGGTCAAGGGTTCGATCCTGGGTTCAGGTGCATTTTTTTTTATTAGCTAATTTCTTTCTGACATTTCATACTGTAATATGCACAGTTTGTTAGGTCACATGTATCCTAAATTTACAACATTTTGTAATGCTGACCATAAAAAATAAGAAATAGACAGTTGAAACAAATGAGCTGTCATAGGACAGAGTAACTACAAAAACAATATCAATTTTGAGATGCTAAAGATGATACCACAGTACAATAACACAAAATCTACTTGTCATTTATATTACATGTAATATGAGCACTCAGATGTCGCACATTAGCAACCAGTGACAATAATAATGTCCACATTAATGAACGCATGACCTTCATAACAGAATACATTGTCCTCAGAACAACAGATGCTCAAAGCGACCTCCTTGCAAGTCCAAACATTGCGCAACCCGCCTGATCATACAGCTCTGGACTCTTTGCAGCAAAGCTGCATCCACAGTAACGAGAGCAGCATGAACATGCGCTATCAATTCTTTCACATTCGTTTGTGGAGTAGAGTGCATGTGCTCCTTCACATGTCTCCACAGGAAGAAATCCAATGGATTTAGATCAGGTGAATGCAGTGGCCATACAACTGGACCTCCACGTCCGAGCCATTTCCCCCAAAATATTCTGTCCAAATACTGTCACACATTAATTCCAGAGTGTGGAGATGCAGCATCACATCGGAACCGTATCCTCTGCTGAACATGTAGTGGAATATCTTCCACGCATTAGGCAGACAGTTTGAGAGGAATGCATGATACCTTCGTGCAGTCAATTGGTCAGGCAACATATAGGGGCCCAAACACCTGTCACCCAATATTCCAGCCCATATGTTGGTACCAAAGCGAACCGATATCCACAGTTGTGGATGAAATGTGGTTAACCTCATACCAATGGTGAGCATCGTGCATATTGAAGACACCCTCACGAGTAAACACTGCTTCATCCAACCATTTTACAATGTTCACAAAGTCATTGTTGGCTTGCTGTTGTTGTCAGAACCATTCACAGAATTGCACCCACTGTTGGTGATCTGCAGGATGCAGGTATGGCATGAAAGCATAATGATAGGGGTGCAGCCTATGCTCATGCAGCACGTTAACGACCAGCATGCATCGTGTGACACACATCTGCCTTGCTACACTTTGTGTACTTCAGTGACGTTCTTTGTGTATGACATCCAGAATAGCTTCATCAGTAGCTGGAGTATGTCAAGTCTGTGGATGACCTCTGTCACACAAAGGTGGAAGGAGAGAAGCCAATTCCCAACGGCACAGCGTCAGATGACAAAACACATTTTTGTCTGGATGGCATCGACGAGGATACTTAGCAGCATATTCACAAGTGGCAACACCAGCCCAGTTATCAGATGCATCAAGGACCAGAAGCATATCCACATAGTCATTATTTGTGTATGCCATATGTCTGACACACTGGTTTAGAGGTTTACAATGAGAAAATTCGATATGAGTACGCATGTACAGTGGAGTCTGTTACGGGCGTGTTGCTCAGCTAGCAACTAGTCCCTGTCTGGTGGACAGCACAAACAGTATAAACACGCTGTCTGTCCTGCGTGCTGTTCCACCTAACATGCATAACCCCTCTGACAGATATTGTTCTGCACGATTCATCCTGACACCGCTCATTGTGAAATGTTCAGTTGTCAATTACATTGTTTCCCTAATAGGAAAAGGTGTGATGTTTCCACAATCCCATTGATAGAATAATAATAATAATAATAATAATAATAATAATAATAATAATTCATTGAGATATGAACTCAACAGCATGTGGTTACCAGACTCATTGTTGAAAGGCATCATCAGTTGGATGATGGTGATAACACATACAATTAGTAACCGAGTTTGGACATTATTCCCAGAGCATGTTGCTAGTCCTACTGGTAATGTAAGGCCCTAACAAAATGTAATGGACCCGAATGAGGTGAGAACAATAATTGGTACTAATCTATGGGACCACTGGAAGTGGGTACAAAGAAAACAGGTTTCACATCTAGTAGGTGAAGTGGGGTGAATAAATTCACACCCACGATGTGGAAAGGGCTTCTTTCAAGGCTGATGAATCTTCCATTTCTACTATTGTAGTATGTAAGTGCAAATGTTTTCTAGAGGACCCGCTGCAATTGCTGTTGATGATTAAAATGCAAGATACTGTACCATCTGGACTACATTTACCAAGTAAAAAACATATGCCTCCACTCCGGATCAAACCATCGACCTCCTGCATGCTAACCCAAAACTCTATCCACTGCACCATGTAGTTACAGTGTTGCCAGATTGCCACTCTTTAACGCCCTTTTTCTGCTGGATGTACTCACTCCATGAAGTTTTGTGACAGACATTTTTTTATCGCTGGCCTGTGAGGAGCCGTGCTGCGAAGCCCGAGCACCCGGATTTCACTTCACCCTGTGTGTTTCTATCATTTCATAGTATAAACACGCATTGTATGTCGAAGTGCTAACGTTTCTCTCAGGAAAAGTGACAAATAGATTGGTAAAGCTCTCAAAAAGTAAAGTATGATGTCAAAACGAAACGTTTTTAAGAAACATGGGTTTCATGGTACTATATTTTTGAATAAAGGGACACATTGTGTTCAACATGTGGTGTGTGAAGTTACAGACAATGAAATACAGGCAAACTCATCAGTATCTAGAGAAACACCCGTTAGTGCTTCGAAGATTAAAATATAATGTTGTGATGCACAGTTTCCTCAAAATGAAAGTGCTGTAAATGGTAGATTAGGTTATATTCTGATAGATTTACACATCTGAACAAGGGTGTTAAGTGAATGTGTGTGTTGTAAAATATGTGGAGGGCCAGTTAGTTTACATGAAGACAGTGAGGTATCAATGGACTAGCCAGGAATCTTATCGTTAATTGTGCCAGTTGTAAATATACTCATTCATTTTGGAATTCTGATAAGTGTAAAGATAACTATTTTAAAATAAATGTTAGGTGGTTTTATGGATTGAGACTATTGGCAAAGGACGCACTGCAGGAGAAACAATGTGTGCTGTGATGAATATGCCACGCCCACCTTGTAAAATCGACAAGTATGCAGGATTTATTGGAGCTGTTGTGGAATCTGTTGCATGTGAGTCAATGAAGGGTGCTGCAAACAAAGTTGTTGAAATAAATGATGGTATGACTGATATAACAAAAGCTTTTGATGGCACTTAGCAGAAGCGTGGATACAGTTCTAAGAATTCTGTTGCTATGATAACCAGTGTGGGTACTGGAAAGGTAATAGATTTCCATATTTTAACCAAACATTTTTATAAGTGTAAATTAGGGAACGAAGAAGGCATATATGTGACAGAAATTATGAAGGAACAATTGGTGATATGGAGGCCACTGTATCCACTGAAATTTTTAGTCGATCTGTGAACAAAAGGGGAGTATGTTACACTAAGTTCTTAGGTGACGGAGACTCAAAAGCATATATCAGTCTAGTAGCCACACAGCCTTATGGTGAGAAGATTATAACAAAACTGGAATGTGTTGGTCATATTCAGAAGAGTCTGGGCTCCAGGTTGCGGAAGTTGAAACAAAGTTTGAGAGACAAGAACTTTCTGATGGTAAAACCATAAGAGGCACGCTAACAGACAAAATGATTGATGAACTACTGCAGTATTATGAATGACCATTAGAAGCAATACTGAGGATTTGTTGCAAATGAAGTAGGCAGTGTGGGCTACCTTCTTCCGCAGACTGTCAACTGACGAAAAACCCTGGACCTGATTCATGGTGCAATTACCACAATGCCCAACACTCAAACAGTTCATACAGCCATAAACATTCCATCCCAGCAGCAGTCATGGATGGCTTAAAACCTATTTACAGAGACCTGGCAAATCCTGAGTTACTGAAGAAGTGTCTACATGGTCAGACTCAAAATATCAAAGAGTAGTTCAATAATCTTATATGGAATCGCTTACCAAAAAATGTTTTTGTTGGAATGACGACACTAAAGTGGCACATCAGTGATGCTGTTATTGCTTTTAATGATGGCAGCATTGGTAGGCTGAAAGTGCTACAGCATATGGGAATTAGTCCTGGAGCAAACTGCATCACAGAACTTAAACGGATGGAAAAGGTTCGCACTGATATAGCAGAGTATGCAGCACTGTTGGACACTGAGGAGTCCAGAAAGAAGACAAAACTTGGAAAAAGATCAAGAGTGTGATGCACAGTATGATGCAGGGTGCTTCTGAGTGACTAAAAATAAAAAAAAAAACTAAGCATATATTAAGAGAGTTACAGTCTTTTGAAACTTTTGAATCCCATTCCTGTAAATTTAAATTTTATGTTGCATTTTTCCCTAAATCTCAGAAACTACTTCGAGTAGAGTATTCAAATTTTCAGGGAGTAATAACATACACATCCTTCTACTGCACTAAAAGAACATAATGTTATGTGTAATCAAAACTATTTAGAATAATGTACAAAAAAAGTAAACAAAATTTTAACTGTATAATGAAGAAATTGTATTTCTTAAAGCAGTGGCTGAAATGCAATGATTGTAGTTCAGCAGACTCAGAACATACATTTTAATGTCCTGTAAAAGTTTCATGTTAATGACTACAGTGGTTCATGAAATACAGGGAAGCCAAGTCATTAAATTTAACATCATTGGGATAGGGCGTTCCAAACTTCCCTTAATAAAAGCAAATCTTCCAGTGCAGACTCTATACCAATTAGGTTCCTTTCAGAGTATGCTGATGCAATAGTCCCATACTTAATAGTCGCATACAACCGCTCTCTCGACAAAACATCAGTGCCCGAAGACAGGAAAGTTTCACAGGTCACATCAATATTAAAGAAAGGCAATTACTGTTGATATGCAGCAGGATTTTGGAACATATATTGTGTATGAACATTACAAATTAACCTCATAAAGAACAATCTGTTGACACAAAGTCAACACAGATTTAGAAAACATAGTGAAATACAACTAGCTCTTAACTCACTTGAAGTTATGAAAGCTATTGATAAAGGATTTCAAATTGATTCCAAATTTCTAGATTTCCAGAAGGCTTTTGACACTGTACTTAACAAATGGCTTGTAATTAAATTGTGTGCTTATGGAATATTGTCTCAGTTATGCGACTGGATTCATGATTTCCTGTCATCGAGTAAAACATAACTGATTTCTGGCGTTGCCCCAGGTAGTGTTATAAGCCCTTTGCTGTTTCTTATCTATAAAAACAATTTAGGAGACAACCTTAGCAGCTGTCTTAGGTTGTTTGCAGATGACACTGTCATTCATCATCTAATTAAGACATCAGAAGACCAAAACAAATTGCAAAACAATTTAGAAAAGATATCTGTATGGTGCAAAAATTTGCAATTGACCCTAAGTAATGAAAAGTGTGCAGTCATCCACATGAGTGCTAAAAAGTATCTTTTAAACTGTAGTTACATGAGAAATCAGTCAAATGTAAAAGGTGTAAATTCAACTAAATACCTAGGAATTACAATTATGAACAACTTAAACAAGCTGAAAAAAATCACTTAGAACATGCAACAGGTCTAGTAAAGAGACTGCCGACACTACACTTGTCCATCCACTTTTGGAATACTGTTGTGGGGTGTGAGATCCTCACCAGACAAGATTGATGGAGTACATCAAGAAAGTTCAAAGTAGAGCAGTATTTTTTGTATTACCAAGAAGTAGGGGAGTGTGTGTCACAGACATGATATAGCATTTGGGGTGGGCATCAGTAAAACAGAAAACATTTCCCATTGTGGCAAGAGGTTCTCATGAAATTTCAATCACCAACTTTCTCCTCTGAATGCGAAAATATTTTGTTGACACTGACCTACACAGGGAGAAATCATTTGTTTTTTCCATGTGCTGTTGGAGAAAGGAATAATAGGGAAGTATTGTGAAGGTAGTTCAATGAACTCTCTGCCAGGCACTGAAGTGTGATTTTCAGAGTATCCATGTAGATCTAGACATAGACATAGATTACAATTTTTTTCAACCTCTTCATCATCTGCGGAGCATTGGCATATGAACTTAAGACTACAATGATGAATGTTGGCTTTATGTCTACCTTGGCTAAGATAATGCATTCATGACACTGTTCAAAGTAGCTTACTCGCATTCCTATTGTCTTATTCATCCTACTCCTGAACTATCTCTACCTGATTTTATATTTACAACCCTGTATTCACCTAAACAAAAGTCCTGTCCCTCCTGCCACCAAACTTCGCTAATTTCCACTATACCTAACTTAAACCTATTCAACTCCATTTTTAAATTTTAAAATGTGGACTACATCCTCCTGAGTAGCCCCTACCCAGAGATCTGAATAGGGGACTATTTCACCTCTGAAATATTTTACCCTGGAGGATGCCATTATCATTTAACTGTACAGTACAGCTACACATCTTGGCTGTAGTTTTCCCTTGCTCTCCATCATTCATAGTACACGCACAGCAAGGCTATGTTGGCTTATGTTACAAGACCAGATCTGCCAATAATCCAGACTGTTCTCCCCTGCAACTACTGAAAAGGCTATTGCCCCTCTACAGGAACAGTACTTTTCTCTAGTCTCTCAACAGATACTCCTCCACTGTGATTACACCTACAGTATGGCTACATTGAGGCATGTTAGCCACTCCACCATGGCAAGGTCCATGGTTCACCATATTCCTCATTCTTCACAACCTCTTCAGCCCTACTAACTACAACTTCCTTGTAGATTACATGAGGCATGAGCTTATGAGATCTGCTATTTGTCCTTGATACATATTTATACCATGAGTTTTGCTGGTATTTATAAATTTAACGTTATAAGTAACTCTTCATTACCCTACTCATTTATGTTTCATCCAATTGTTTGCTTCGTATATTCACAACATAATAGGTAACTGAAAATGAGTACCCAACACTGAATCTGTGGTCGAAAAGCAAAACAGCATATTTATATTTACTATATAATTCTTAAAATTATTATTTACAAAAACTATCCAAACCTTTGATGAAACCCAACTAAATCCTGCTAAATTACTCAAAAAAGCTCATGTTGACAGAAGGCATATGAAAGAACTTCAATGTTACTGTAGGTGTCCCTCGGAGAATGGCCTTTTGTTTTATCTTTTAATGAATTATATAACTCCAAAGATACAAAAAGCAACACTGTGGAATCTTCTGCATACTGTTGATTTAGCTGTTATATCTAACACCACCCAGGAAAGTAAGAGAACCTTGATGACTGGAGAAAGGCACTTTAAACAAATGGCTTAAGCATCAGTAGAACAAAGACTATGTTCATAAGGTGCGACTTCAGCCTTGATGCCACACAAACCACAGATATTAAGTTTGAGAATGTTGATCTTCAAGGAGTTAAAAATTTTAAGTATCTGAGTGGATGGATCAACTGAAGCAGGCATCTCAATCCGGTTGGACAAGTAGCATATGCTTCCAGAGGTTCTGTGAGAAGCAAAAAGTTCATAAAAGCAAAATGCAATATTTATAAAACAGCTGCAATAAGATCAGTTCAACTATAAGGTTGTGGAATCAGGGCATCAAAAAAGCCTCATCAACAGAAGTTCCATACAAGAGGAATGTGCATGTTACAATGTTCTGGAGGAGTATTCTTGAAAGACACAGTGCACAATGAATTCATAAGAGTGCGTTCACAGTGGCACCGACAACGGCAGTCAGACACTAGTGCCAAAGGTCGCCTGATGACACTGGCCAATAGCTTGGTCACAGCGCACTGAACCTCCTCCGTCAGAATTTAGTGGGGTCAAGGAGGATAGGTAAGGTTAGCACATATTCTATGTATGAAGTAGGTTAGATTTTAACTTCCACGGGTGGAATGGATACAAAGACCTCTGTGTTCAGAGACAAGTGCTGCAATGAGGCATCTGCTATTAAAAAGATTCCAAATACATAAAAATGAGTTACACACACTTATGTCACAAAAGCCATGGGATACCTCCTACTATCATGTCGGACCACCTTTTACCCAGCATAGTGCAGCAACTCGATGCAGCATGGACTCAACAAGTTTTTTGAAGTCCCCTGCAGAAAAACTGAACTATGCTGCATTTATAGCAATCCATTATTGTGAAAGTGTTGGAGGACCAGGATTTTGTTCATCAACTGACCTCTTAATTATTTCTCACAAATGTTCGAAGGGATTCATGTGTGGCAATCCAGGTGGCCAAATCGTTTGCTCAAACTGTCCTCAATGTTCTTCACACTAATTGTGAACAATTTTGGCCCAGTGACATGGCACGTTGTCATCCACAAGAATTCCATCTTTGTTTGGTATTATAAAGTCCAGGCTGCAAATGGTCTCCAGTATAGCCAAATAGATCAGGGGATCCATTCTATTCCACATAAACGCAGACCACACCATTATGGAGCCACAACCAGCTTGCACAGTGCCTTGTTAACAACTTGGGTAAACGTCATGAGCCCAGGAGAGGCGTTGGAGGTCTTGTTAGTCATCTGCTGCCATAGCCCATTAACGCCAAATTTCATGGCACTGTCATAACAGATATGTCAATCATACATCCCACATTGATTCCTGTGGTTATTTCATGTGGTGTTGCTTGTCTGTTAGCACTGACAACTCTAAGCAAATGCCGCTGGTCTCAGTTGAAGGCTGTAGGCTGCTGCATTGTCCACCATGAGAGGCAATGTCCGAAATTTGGTATTCTCAACACACTATTGACATGGAGGATTTGGAATATTGTGTTCCCTAATGATTTCTGAAATAGAATGTCCCATTTGTGAAACAAATACTAACAAAGAGATAGAGGGGCTGGCCAGTACTTACCTCAGCTCAATACAGCCGATAGATACACAAAAAACAACTGAAAATTTACGTTCCCAGCTTTCGGAATGAATGTTCCTTCATCAGGGAGGAGGGAGGGGAAAGAAAGGGAAGAAGAGAAAGTGGATTTAGTTACTCACAACCCAGGTTATGAAACAACAGTGAAAGTAAAACAGGGAGGGTAGCAAGGATGGATGCATAGTTGTCAGAGGGAAGCCAAAGATATTCTACTGTAAGTACTGTGCCAGCTTCAGTACTGAGCTGAGGTATGTACTGGCCAGCCCCTCTATCTCTTTGTTAGTATTTGTTTCACATCTTTATATGAGATTTTCCATTAATTATTTAAATGTCCCATTTGTGTAGTTCCAACTATAAATCAGGTTCAGCGCCTGTTGATTCCCGTCATGCAGCCATGATCACATAGAAAACCTTTTCAAATGAATCATCTTATTAGAAATGACAGGTTCACCAATGCACTGCCCTTTTATATCTTGTGTACGTGATAATATCACCATCTGTATAAGTACATACTGCTGTTACAGGACTTTTGTCACCTCAGTGTATACCCGTCTTGAAAAGAACGTGGCGAGTACTGTACACTCTACAATCAGTTATTGGAATTACCAAACTAGTTTTACAAATATATGAGATGAAGAGAAATATACCACACCACAAAAGGTAAAAACCTTTAACTTTGTGACTCCACTTTCCTTCTCCCACCATCGTCACCTTTGAACCTAACATGCCATACTTGATTTTTTCATATTTAAACATGTGTATTATGAAAGTATGTAGTTTCAAAGATACACTACATTAAGGATCTCTCCAAAACACATTGTTCACAGTATGGTTTATTAAGATACAGTGGTTAGGGAATGCAGTTTCGATGTATAAAGATTTTGCCCATGGGCTTATGAGCACATAATGGTTAAGTTATGCGGTGAGAGTATATGTTTCTATTATATGATGCATGGATAAAACTTGTGAGTGACTGAGCAAATATTATTTAAAAAAAGGTAGTTTTGTGGTTTCACAGTAGCCTACTTTATTCTAAAAATGGTGAAATTAATGCAATACTGGCAGTATATTCAGATAATCAATTCTAGTAATGGAAACTTCAATGCTCTTTAAACACTTGCTCAGTGGCTTTGAGAAAGGAAGTAACAAGTTTTCTGGTGACAGTATTATTTCAGACTGAGTGTAGCTTTTAAGAAAGGAAAATAACTTTACTACAGTGTCTTTTAGTGTACTTGCACAAAGCAGAGCTGTAAAATTGAGTATATAATAACTTTAATATTTCTTAGCATTGGGAGACTCAAGAGTGAAGATACTAGCTTTTAAATTAGCATCCAACACATCACACAAAAACTCTGAACTTGTACTTTTGCGATTGTGGTATAGGCCTAGTACTGAAAGATGTAACTGCCAGATGTCAAATATGAAATGTCACTTCTGGTTTCACTTGAGCCAGAAACGCATCTTTACTGTAGGTACTGGATTTTTTAATAGAGCTTGAATCACATTTCTACAAGCACTCAAAATTAGCTTTCATTATGCATAAGTGTTTCATGTATATGTTTTCAGCTTTCCATACTTGAGTTGATTAGCAGTGGCCCTGAAAAGCAGGATTAAACCACTATGTTTTGTTGAATTTATCTGAGGTTGCACAGACATACATCTAACTTTCAAACACTAGCATATATATGAGTGACATACATAAAGTTTAGAATAAGGTACTCCAAACACTGAAAGCACATTTGAAAACCACTCCATGTAATAGAATCACCATCCTACTCACATAAAAATGCTAGAAAGCAGCAATAATAATTTATAGACTACTAACGTCTGCCCCCACAGCTCAAAGAAAATCCACTACAGTAACTTTAAACACAAGATATGCCATCCCCTTTGTACTTGAACAAATTATTTTTTGAGGTTGTAATGCACACTTAAAACTTCCGATAAAGATTTTGCCTACTCGTGGTTTCCAATAAAACTGCAGGATCAGTCCACAGATTCTGAACAATATACTAGTTATGATATTTTTATTCTCAGGATGGCACAAGCTCACTCTTTCTTGGATTAAACTTATCATTTTCTCACATTCCATACTTCGCGTTTTAGCATGTCGGTCGATTTGGCTGAAGAAAACAAACTGATCTGAATTTATCTGATTGTTGCCTCCTGTCTGTAGATTTGGATTACGATATTGGCTACAGTACGACTGTGCTCATAATGATGTACTGATCTGGAAGGATTGGCCATTGGCAGAATCCACCGATTTCTGTGCCACTGTGACTGCAGCCTAAGAGGTAGTTTTACAGTTGTTCCCATAAACAAAATACTCATAATCCAGGTGGAGATGGTAAAGTTACATAACTCAAAGGTCTGTGACTAAACTGTGGAAAAAAACCCTTTCCTTGGCTACAAGGAGGAGAGTGAGAGAAACACCTCAAACCAGCTGGCTGACAAATGGCCAAAGTGATATGAAGAATCTTATTGAAATGGCGATGCTGTGATAGAACTGGACATGATCTTGCTGAAGGATTCATCCTGATATTCTTTTGAGGTGATTAAGAAGAATCACAGGAAATGTAAATCACCCTGTTATTCATTCAAGGTGATATGCAGGAACCATAGAAAATGTAAATCAGGATATCTTGATAGAGATTTCAATACTAGTCTTCTCAAATGTTTCAGCTGTCTGTACATAACACAGAATGAATGAGTGAACTACTTATGCAAAAATGAGCATGAAGTTTGAAGTTTAAAGTTAATAAACAAATGAGTCTAAGAAACTTAAGAATAAAGGCAGGAGTTTAACTTCTTACGAATGGCTAGGTTAACAGCAATACCCTACAAAATTTGCAATTTATAGTAAATGCAAATATAGATGTGAATTCTGCCTCAAAATGCAAAACATGAAATTACCTAAAAACATTGCTTCACAGCAAACTGAATCCAGATGAACTATTTTCTCAAAGTCAATTTGCAACAGCTTTATTTTCTGCATACAAATACTGAAAATTTACTGTTTTGTTACTAGTATTGCAAATCATCTAGTGAAGGCAAATTTTTGAAAGTAATATGTGTAAGAAAGCGTCCGCAAAATAAAAAAAGAGCACAACCATGAAGATATGACAATGCACTTGATGCTCTGGTGTCATGCCAGTTGTGAGTGGTTGAATGATATGCATAAGACACATGCCATGTAATACAACCTTGGACTCAACCATGGGACCTTGCGTCTTAAAAACAAAGAAACACACACATTTGTCTGTGATCTGAGCTTCAAAGCTGGTATAATGTGGACACTTCATTCAACATGGCCATTTTAGGTGGTGGATGTTTTGAACTGTCAAACACCAGTAAAGGTCCAGCCTGAACTGCCTTATTTTTGACACTGCCTTATTTTTGACATTGTCAACAAAAGCAAGCAATTGTGCAGTAGCCGTTACTGGATGCTTTGCATTGTGCTTGGTTGCTTTTTCTTTTCTTATTTGGATATGAGTGGAGAAACTAATCCCGGCCACTACCAACACAGAGTTCAGTTTCAAACCACAAAACACCAGAAGGGATCACTGATCCCTGCGACCACGTGTCAAATTCTGCTTGCACAGAAATGCAGAACACAGAAACAGGCTGGCTGCCCAGCCAATGGGTTGCTTCCCCACACTGCTCCTCCATCTGTGGAGGTCTACATTCTAATTTGTTTATGGTCATGGTCGAATGCCATTTTACAGTGTCTGCACTCTGCACTATAGGGTAACAGAAAACAAGACCTCTTAACATATTTGAGTCTTCCCCTTATGTGTGAATATAGTTATTTTCAGTTCTACTTCTACATTAAGTACCTTTCTGGTTCTATCTGTAGCACTGTCAAGTGTGAGTCAAAAGGCTATGAATGCCCATTAAAGGTCAAATCAATATTCTGCAGATTTTGCAATTACTGGATTAGTTTTCGGAAAACACACAATTTTGAGATATCAGAGACATGAAAATTGAGCAGCTTCTCAACAGTAACAATAATTTGTTGAAAGCTGTGTAGAACCAAAAGGAGAAAACAAGCAAACATAATTTCAGAAAAATACTGTTAAAGTTTTCGCAAAAGTAAACGTTACAGCCAAAAATCTCCCAAATCACTACTTCTTTTTTACAGTCAATTTCAAAGCACTAGGGCTTTGATTTCAGGAACATAGCACAAAAACCTTTTAAATTTGTACATATAATCATTAAAAAAATATTAGATGTGAATTTCTCCAACAACAGACGTAAATTTTGACACAAAATAGATACTACATTTTCAGGTCCCAAGTTATTTGACAAGAAAACATCAGAATGCAGATTTTTCATGAGTCTAGACAGTCATGAAGATGTCCCTTACTGGTTTTTTAAATTCATTTCTAAGGTTTGGAGTTGAGTTTTACAGTCTACTAAAAAGCCTTTAGCAAGTCCCCACAGACAAAACACGAGTACCACAGCTGATGTCTACCAGTAAACCTTTTTGCACTGATGCACTGTTTTGATTTTATTTTGTTTCATTTATTTCTATTGTAGAAGGATAACCCCCAAGGATGTCGAACAGATCATTATATACATTAACAAAAGTGAAACAGCTCTTAGCAACTTAAATCTCTGCATTGCATTAACAATGAAGTATCATTAATTACTTAACCTTCGAATGGGTGCACCTATAAAGTGCACCAAACACATAATAAATCATTTTACACCATTCCACTGTTGTTTCATAATAGTGAGCCCATACTTATTCCTTCGTTACTGGCTCAGGTAACACAATGATAGACTGTGTTGTCATATATCCAAGTGAGCAGGAAAAATATATCACAAGCAGCAAACTAATATCAGAAAAAATTTATGATCCATGCATGAAAATGACCCACATTACAAGCTAGCAGCACAATCCCACAATTAGGCAGTGGTCTATGAGATAATGAGTAACTGTGTAAGTGGCCAGTGATATAATGAAAGTTTATTTCATTACTGATTAATTACACCATGTTTTAATGCATATTTTGTATGTTTATTTTATCAGTGTTCAATTAAACTAAGATTAAACTACAATTTTCCTCTTAGATGTTTACCCTGGTAACAAAGATGGCTATTCTTTACTGGTGTACAAAGTACACTGCATGCACACTTCTTAGCATAAAACTTGTAATGTGTGCTTATTCCACCACAATGAACACTACAGTAGCTAAGGACCCTCACCATACCTAAACTAATATGGAGACCAACGCAAAATGTTCCACACACGTCCTGAAGCACACACTACAGGCAGATGCAGCAGAATGGCAGTACTTGCTAGAGCATCACATGGTAAACTGTTTCTTGCTGCTTCACACTGGCCTGCTAACTAGCTTCTTATGTGAACACCCCTGTAGTAGGCACTGAAAATATTACAGTTGTTGAACCATTGTTTACAGTCACTGGAAGAAAATTTATGTAGGTAAAAATCAAGAGCCAGCCACTACTGTGCCTTGTAGGGGCCCGGATGTAATTTTCCCCTATTCTGAGGTTAGTTCATTCCAGTGACACAACTATTGCTGAATACTCTGAGCAGCCAGAATATTATGACCACCAACCTACTATCGATATAAACTCTTCCTGGCGATAGCAGTCTCCTGGTGAGGAACGACTGCTAATCATCCACACACATGGTGAATGTAGTATCAGTGAGTGTGCTGTCCGTATGTAGAATGGGAAAAATGTGCACTCTATCTGAGTTTGACTGAGGGCAGATTGTGATGGCACGGAGGCTCAGCATGAGCATTTCAGAAACTACACAACATGTCGGGTGTTCGAGAAATGCTGTGGTGACTGTCTTCAACACATGGCAAAACCAAGGTGAAACCACATCCAGACGTCGTGGGACTGGGTGGGCGGCCCCTCATTACAGATGTTGGGCACTGTAGGCTGGACAGACTGGTAAAATGGGACAGGCAGCAAACTGTGGCAGAAATATCGTCAGATTTTAGGTGTGAACACACAGTGCACCGTACACTCCTAAAAATGGGCATCCACAGCTGACGAACCATGCATGTGCCAATGTTAACACTATGACTACATCTGAAATGAGCATGTGACTGTCAGCACTGGATGTTGGCGCAATGGTGGAGTGCCGGAGTGTTGCAGGTTCTGGTGAATCCCAAGACTTCCTTCATCATGCCAATGCGTTTGCGCAACTGTGGCCTCTTCCAGGGGAATGGCTCCTTGACAACCATGCTGTGGTATGGAGACAAGCTGACAGCAGCTCCATTATGCTCTGAGGAATATTCACATGGGCATTCAAGGGCCCAGTGGAGCTCATGCGAGGCACCTTTCTGGCAAAGGCGTATCATACACTGGTTGCAAACCACGTACACTGCTTCATGAAGATCAGTGGCGTTTTTCAACAAGACAATGCGCCATGTCACATGACCAGGAGTGTGATGAAGCGATTTGAGGTACACAGTGGCAAGTTCCAATTGATGTGCTGGCCCTCCAACTTGCCAGATCTGAACCCAATCGAACACATCTGGGATATGATTGAACATGATGTCAGAGTTCAATGCCCCCCCCCCCCCCTCCCGAATTTACGAGAATTAGGCAAATTGTGTATGCAGATGTGGTACAACTCCCTCCAGCTACCAACAAGGCCTCATTGCTTCTATGTCACAACAGGTCACCACTGTTATCGATGCTAAAGGTGGAGATACTGCCTAGCAGGTAGGTGGTCATAATCTTCCGGCTGATCAGTGTAAATCATATATGTTTAACTCTGAGGGGCAAGCCTAAGCACATCACTGGATACTGTGCCCAAAATATGCTCATACCAAAATGTTCAGGTAGCTTTCTAAATTTAATTACGTTTACGCTGCTATGGAGTACATGGACTGATCCTAAAGCTCATGGACAGATATGACAAATGATTAGTTGCCTGAGACTGCAGTGGTGTGTGTGTGTGTGTGTGTGTGTGTGTGTGTGTGTGTGTGTTTAATCAAGACCTCAAAGCCAGAAAAGTTTTAATTGTGAGTCTTTATGTTGTGTTTCTCTGTGACTCAGCATCTCCGCTATATGGCGAGTAGCAACTTTCCTTCTCATAACATTGTTACATTCCATCCTGGATTTTCCATTGTTTGATTTCAATAAAATATATACCTGGAATTCTTTAAAGCAAAATGGCAAACTTCCTAGAATACCCTCGTATCTACAGCCTGATGTAAATCAGAAACATCATGTCTTCAAGTTTTCATTCAAAATCTAGCAGGACAAATCTGAATAATTTTATTCCTACAAGAAATAATACTGAAAGAAATACCCACCTTTGTTGCTAAATATATGGACATTGGTAGCAGGTTCATGAGGCGGTCATCAAAAATAACTTGGCCACCAAAATGCAGTACGATGTAGCAAGCAAGTAAAAGACCAAGTTTGACTAGGTAGTTCTGATCTGACTGCAAGATTATGCCAATCAGGTAGAAAACAAGAAATGGTGTTGAGACCATACACCAGAAACGAAGCCGCTAGAGAAATGCAAACACATACACATGTAGTAACATATTCACTTAGATTATATATATCAGACAGTATGCAAACACTGTTTGACATTAAGGGTAATTATTGTATGAAGCAAGTATCATACAATAGTTACCATTAATATCAAACAGCTACACTGGAAGTTATGCACAGATAATCTACAAGCCTATAATTTATTTTTATAAGCATTTTTTATTTATGCTTCATGGCACAACTTTTATAAAAGGAGGAGCATGTTGATGGGATACATCCTGAGCCATCAAGGAATATTGCAGAGGCAGACCAAGGCTTGAATACAGGAAGTAGTTTGAAATGGATGTAGGATGCAGTAGTAACTTAAGACAAAAAGTTTTGTACACTATACACTAACAAATAGAGCTGCAACTTCAAAATAACTCATACCTTGTCTCGGGTGAATCTATAGCAAGGATTTCTCCTGTTTGTCACCGATACTTCTTGAATTTTTTCTCTAACTTTCTTCCCTACCCAAGGTGCATTTTGAAACATTGCTAACATTGAGTATGGAGAATCTCCCTGAAAGAGTAACAATAATAATAATAATAATAAACAGATCATGCCCAGAGCAAATTTTAAACCTAAAATTAATCACAAGGATAAGGAAGATGCGAGGCAAGCCTACAGTGTATGTCTTTGTCGACTTCAAGAAGGCATATGACTCAATCCAAAGACCCACACTATTTAGGATTCTTGAGGAAAAAGGATTGGATCGGAAAATACAGAAAATCATTCAACAGACGTTAACAAATACAAAATCCAAAGTGAAATTTATGGGAAAACTTTCAAGACCATTTGAAATAAAAACTGGGGTTAGACAGGGTGATGGGTTGTCGCCTTTGTTGTTCAATGTAGTTCTGGATAGAGTCATGGAAGAATGGGAGAAGAAACTTGAAGAAGAAAAGTGCTGGAAACCAATTTCATTAGGAACCAAGAAACATAACCTAAGAATTCCCTACTTAGCCTTTGCAGACGATCTCGCAATAATGGCAGATTCTAATGAGATGGCTATAAAACAAGTAGAAATTCTAAAAGAATGTGCAGAAAAAGTCGGCCTACAGATATCATTTGAAAAGACAGTGTTTACAACAACAAATTTAGAAATTTCCAAATTACAAACAAAATACGGAGAAATCAACAGAGTACCATACTTCAAATATCTTGGAGAAATTATCTCGGAAAAATTTGCACAACAAGAAAGAATACAAAAAGCTCGTAAAGGTTTAGGATTAGTGCAAAACCTCTATAATAAAAAATGTTTATCTTTAAATGCAAAAATTAGGCATTACAATACAGTCATTAAACCATCAATGTTATATGCCAGCGAAACCTTGGCACTAAACAGGAAAACTGATCTAGAAAATCTAAAGAAAGAAGAAAGAAAAATAATTAGAAAAATTTTGGGACCAAGATGGACCGAGAATGGATATAGATTACAGAAAACATCAAAAATTGAAGAATATTCTAACATAGAGATAGACATGAGGAAAAGACGCCTTAAATTCTATGGCCACATAATGAGACTTCCTGAACACAGATTAACAAAAAGAATTGTAAAATACGTAGATTCTCTTGTTAATGGAGGAGAATGGATCCAAAAAGTTAAAAAAGATTTGGAATTAGCAAAAATTACTAAAGAAGAAATAGCTGCAAGGAACAATTTTAGAATAAAAGTTGAAAAGTAGGAGGTTAAACCAGAGACAAAAGCACCGAGAACCGGAACAAAATGGAGCGAAGAAAGAAGAACTAAATTTTCGCAAACAATGAAAAACTGGTGGGCAAATAAAAAGAACCAGAAGAACGGAAAGTGAACCAGCTTTACTTAGCGTCTTCCACATGGGAGCTTTACGACTAATAATAATAATAATAATAATAATAATTTGCCAATTTCTTAGACACTGTATTATTATATGGACAGGATAGTTACATTTTTCACAATGTACTCAAAACAAAATCAGATAACACTGCCCCGTCAAAATACAATGATCGTAATAAGCTAATCTACTACACAGTTGTTTCATACTATTCATTTCCTGCAATTAAAGAGATCACATATCACATACCTGCATGTTAGTAATATCCAGACTGGCACCATGCAAAATAAGTGTACTAATTGCAGTATGATTTTGGGCCAGAATAGCCCAATGGAGTGCAGTATTACCATGTAGCTTGTCCTGAATTGATGTACATGCTCCAAAGGTCAACAGCAGGCGAGTTGGATCTAAGCTTCAACATACAAACATGAAAATTTATTACTTTTGGTTAACTGTCAATTAAATGTCAGAAGCACACACATTAACAATAATCTCAGAAAATCTAAACCAAACTGTCTTACTCAGGATTTTCAGTCACATACCCATCCTTTTTTCATGGTCTTATACTATTTTAACAGAACCCTTCAGTACCTACCTAATACTGAGCTACATCAAAATAAACATTGAAATGTAAAAATATAAAATCCCACTCTCTGTGAATTCACAACAACAACAACAACAACACACACACACACACACACACACACACACACACACACTCTCTCTCTCTCTCTCTCTCTCTCTCTCTCTCTCTCTCTCTCTCTTTCTGATAGAATAGAAAGTTCAGCACATGTAAAATAATTGTTCACTGCATTGGATGAAGATGACATGGGCAGTTGCTGAAATACTCGCGAGAAAAATGAAACTATCAACCAGTTGGAAACTTTAAAGTATATCTTCTATTTCGATCTCATTTATTTTAAATAGATTCACTAAATTTTGTAAGCTGTCTCCATGACTATACTCCAATAACCACCATATTCTCAATTTTTTTATCTATCTTTATGTGTTTCAGAACCTTTTCTCTGGCTTTGGTTGCAATCTTTCTTGGCAAATCTGCTTGTATTTCACAGAAAAATCTTTTTTATACATTGGTTAATGTGAAATAGAGGAATTATTCCTACTTCTTAGCAGTAGCACAGTAAATAGTGTTTTTTTCTGAATTTGTAATCAATAATGTCTTTATTCTTTCCTTAAGTGTGAAGCACTTAGGGAAGGAAACTAATGCTGAATGATTGGGACAGTTTTCTTCATGTCACCACAAAAATCAGAAAACTTCATTCATTAACTGAGCATTATTCTTACCTTCAGAAGGAAAGTTTAAGTCTTGACAATAAGACACATACAAAAGTACAAAAAAGTATCCCAAGCTTTAGGAAGTTATTTCCTTATCTGGGGTAAGTTAGAACCACTGTTTGTCAGTCTATCCACATTGTCTGGCGATCTACTTTCACTGTTCAGCACATACTCTTACTGTTTGAAAATCCACTTCTACTTCCACTGTGTGGCACTGTCGAACAATTTTTTCTCGTTTAAGTACTGGTTTTCTCCATTTATTGACATTTTCCCTACTCCTTATAGTTGCATTTCATTCTTGGGGATTGTTAAAGGGCATTTAGTGACTATTATTTTACACTCTATTGTCATCCTAGCAGCTAGTCTGCCCATATACAGAAACTCATCAGCTTGTGTTACTTTTCTGTTTATAGCAACTCTCCTTTTTTCATCACCTCATCATGCTCCCTAATGCTAGACCTCGATAGCTCCACTCAATCCGCGACCAACAGTATCATGAAATTTTCCTTCAGCTATGTTTAAACTCTGGTATTACTCCTACAAGCTTCAGCTTAGAAGTTCATCTCAGCTTGCAATCTGTCTTTCCACCAATCTCCTCTTCCATTCCAAACTAATCAATCCTCAGACATTAACTCACTCTTTCCTTGACCTATAAATTACCTTTGGGAACTACTACCTCCAACAGCTGCTGTCTCTGTTCAAAATGCACCACCTTTCAGCCCCTGGGCCTGTCAGCGCATTCAGAGTAATTCTCCTCAAAATCAGCTGCTCCACTTTTGCTGCCCTGGTATGCGCATCATGTGTCTTGCTCTTGATCTGGTGTATGAGTGACCTGCCCGTCCTTTCTAGCTTTCTCAAACATGTCCCTCTTCCCTCCCTGAGGAAGGAACTAACAGACCTGAAAGCTACGATAGCTTTTTTTCTTAGAATTTCATCTCCTGATGGCAAGTACTGGCCAGTCAATATACCTCCTTGTAATTTTTATAATTTTCAAAAGTGAAACTCCAAGAAAGGGCTTAAAATAATGTCTGTGCTCACTATGCTGCATAGCCAAGCAAATGGTGCAAGACTTACATGCTAGGAACATAAAGTCACTCAGTTATGATTACCACACAGCATATCCAACAAGTTGCTGGTGGAAAACTGTATGGGTTCACAAACCGGGGCCACATTTTATTGTTCTAACTATATATCAAATAATCAACTGCAATGCAATGTCAATCTACGACATGCAAACAGGTGTAGAGACTGTGCTCCACAAAGAGATACAAAGGATATTATGTTAAGCAATGGAATGAGCAAAGAATCACTCAAGTATTAGATGCATTCAGTGGTATACGCACACACAATGAACAAGATGAGCATGGTGGCTCAACTTACAAACTTCCCATAACCCTCCACCCCCCCCCCTCCCTCCCTCCCTCCCAATATCATTTTAAGAACGTAATGTGTCACTTTCTTAATTGTATAATTATAAATTTTACTAATCTTGCTCTGAAACGTAGCAATTAATAATGAGAAAACAGTAAGTAATTATGATCAGATCATCTTTATCATCAGTCAAACTCACCAATTTCCAAAATTGTATTTTATTCTTTATAAAGTACTAGAGGGTTACTCATCCTTCGCACATGTTGAAAAGTATATTGTACAGTTTTTGCTAGTACCTCAGAAAAACTAGTTTGGAAGATTGAGGAATTTCCTTATTTATTTATTTTGCTTATAGGAAATATGACAGAAACAGCAAAGACATCAAAAAGTGATAAGCATTAATGGCAAGCCAACACAGTGCATTAGATCTGCCCGTGATATTTAAATATTAGCAGAGTCAGTAATGGACACAGATTATACATTAACTATTTTTACTTCTGCAGTGACCACCCATAAGCTAAGGATAAACACAAAACAAAATTGATCATAATAAATTAGAAAGACATGTGAGAACCAAAACTAAGACAGGAAATGCAATCTAAAGGAAGTAAACGAGACCTGCTAGTTGGGTAGTATGGTAACTTGCGGTAATAAAAGTCCGAAGAGTAAAAAAGAATAATCGCTGTGATCATGCAGATACTGGTAAATAAAAGGACAGTTATTTGTAATGTTTTAAACTACTGTTGTGAATCATAAACTCTGAGAAAATGGGAAAGAAAAAAAATTAGAGGTATATATGGAGAAGAGTTAGAAACAAACACTTGATTTGAAAGAAATTCCAACAGGCAAATACTAAAAGAGATTAACCAAACTGTGCTTGTTACAGGAAGACTGGTGAAATGGATACCTGGTTCGGCACAATAAATAAATAAATAAATATGATGAGAAAATTCTGGGGAGAAAATCTGAATGCACACTGTAAGGGTACAGATGTCAATACTGTACTTTAATTATCGGATCTCCCCTTACTTATCTCTGTCAGACCAGAGCAGCACGGATGGTATGGGAATGTCCCACAATCCAAGTTAAGTGTGGTTTTGGCACCTGCTGATTTAGTGCTTGGGAATGAACTTATTGATGATGGGTGAGTGGGTCATGTAGAATCGGGTTCCAAAGCGTAATATTTATGGGTTAACATTAGTTTTGTATTTGCTGAGAAAAACTAGAATCTCTTTAGCGCAACAATACTGAATCTGAAAGCAACAATAGCTAATTCTTGCAGAACTCTGACACCTTGGGTGTGGTTCCATACTTACCTTTATTTATATTTAATAGAGAAGTTGTTGTGGTTCGCACAACTTTACATATCATAGGAGCATTTTCTCTGGAGTTAAAGCATAATAAATTCAGTGTCCATTATAAATTGCTTCCCATTGAATGGACTTTTTTATCATTTTCTTTTATGTGTAATAAGAAGCAGTATGGGTAGGAGTCCACATGTCACTTAGGAATGTAATTAGAAAGTTTAATACTGTGAAGTGTGTCCTTGGAAGTAATTCTGTCCACTGAATGCTGTCCAATATTCTGAGTCCAATGTCAAAGAAATATGACAGCAAATCATTCAGAATCTACTCTGAATAACAAATACCAAATATGCAGCTTACACCAATACCATAAAGTGTTCATCAGGAAATAAAGTACAGTAATCACTTTTGAAATGTGGAATTACAAAAGAATGCTGAAGCTTAGACAGGCAGACTAGATAACTAGTAAAGAGATACTGAACAGAACTGGGGATAAAGAAATTAATGGCACAACTTGACGGAATAAACGGATTGGTTATTATTACACATGCTGAGATGTCAAGGAACAGCTAATTTGGTAATGGAAGGTGAACAGTTAATTTGGTAATGGAGGGAAGTACAGTGAGTAAAAATTGTAGAGGGAGACCATGGGCTGAACACAGTAAGCCAGTTGGATGCCATTCACAACTAGATGAAGAGGCCTGCACAGGGTGGATTAGCACTGAGAGATGCACCAGACCACAACAGCAACACTGACATGTCATCCAGTGATGTCTTACAGTCACCTAGTTTTGTACTAGAGTAGTTGTAAAGGATATATATAATTACTTCCTTCACATTTATGTCAAAATTAATGATAAATGACAACCATTTCCCACACTGTGATGCGCAGAGCTTATTTTTCACATAATTCTTTATCTGTCAATGTAAAACTGTCTCTTACATTTAAATGAGGTTTGTGTTCACTAGTTGATAAACATGTCCTTAATACGTGGAGAATGGGGTTCGTATGCCATACTGGTGCAAGGGTACTGGATTTTCTACTATGCTCACACCTGACACAGGAGAAAATGTACCTGTTGCATGAGACAGACATAGCATTTCAGTACAACTGCTTTGTCTTGCAATGTGGAAGCAGTTCCTTCACTTGTTGCTAAAGGGCTGTATTTATCGGGTATTTCATTCTGTTGTGCTTTAGTGGGCTACAAAGAGGCAGCCATTTTTAGTTTACTGGTGGGCGTGTACTAAAACTCATATAAAAACCAGATTGCAGCTAGAAGAGTCAAAGAACATTAAAGGGAATGGAATGTGACACAGTCGTAACCTATGCTCAAGAGTTATTCGAACCTGAACATTGAGTAATCTGTGAAGGAAACCAAGGAGAAATGTGTAAAGGGATAAAAATTCAGGGAGAATAAATTAAAAGTTGATTGGAGACAACATGGTGTTGGGAGTAATCCCTAAGGAAAGCTAGCCCACATGTACTAGCAACAATGATGCCGCAATAAATGCGCCAAGGAATTCTAATTCTCTTTTGCAGTGGTGGGGCCTGAGGATGGCAGTAATGTGCCTCCAAAACTAGTTATGCAGGACAATAAAGATATTCTCAAGATACAGTTGTGGTTGTATCTTTTCCCATAAAACTGTTCTCTGATGACGCTGTAATTCTCTTACAGGCAGAAAAAGACATCAACAATAATAAAACATGGACACATCTGCATAGATAACCTGCTAGCCACCATAAGGCGCATGGCGGAGGATACCCTGTACTACTACTACTACTACTACTACTGGTCATTTCCTTTCCTATTGCACTCACAAACAGAGTGAGGGAAAAACGACTGTCTATATGCCACCATATGAGCCCTAATTTCTCATACCTTATCTTTGTGGTCCCTATGCGCACTGCATGTTGGCGGCAGTAGAATCATTTAGCAGTTAGCTTCAAATGCCACTTCTCTCATTTTTCGCAATAGTGTTCTTCAAAACGAATGCCACCTCTCCTCTAGGCATTCCCTTTTGAATTCCAAAAGCATCTCCGTACCACTTACGTGTTGCTCGAAACTACCGGTAACAAATCTAGCAGACCACAATACTTGAGCAGTACTCAAGAATAGGTCGCACCAGTGTCCTAATGCAGTTTCCTTTACAGATGAACCACTCTTTATGAGAATTCTCCAAATAAACTGAGGTCAACCATCTGCCTTCCATAACACAGTTCTCACATGCTTGTTCCATTTCATGTCGCTTAATAATGTTAAGCAGGACACCAGTAACTCTGTTTCCGAACATGACCGTTTGTTTTTCCAGCTCATCCACATTAACTTGCATTTGTCCACATTTAGAGCTACTTGTCGTTCATCACACCAACTAGAAATTTTGTCTAAGTCATCTTGCACCTTCCTACAGTCACTCATCATCAGCATCTTGCCGTACATCACAGCACCATTAGAAAACAACTGCAGGCTGCTGCATTTATGTACATAGAGAACAACAGTGGTTCTATCACACTTCCATGGGACACTCCTCATGATACCCTTGTCTCTGATGAACACTCACTGCCACAGACAACATACTGAGGTTCTATTAGTAAAGAAGTCTTCAAGCCACTCACACATCTGTGAACTTATTCCATATGCTAGTACCTTTGTTAACATCCTGCAATGGGGCACAATGTCAAATGCTTTCCAGAAATCTAGAAATATGAAATCAGCCTGTCAGCCTTCATCCATAGTTCACTCATAATTGCATCCACCTGGAACTAAGTGATGTCAATTCACTGTCTATGTGAGATCCTAACAACTGCATATCTAGCAGAAACACTCCCCTAGCGTGAATGAGATTTTCACTCTGCAGCGGAGTGTGCGCCGATATGAAACTTCCTGGCAGATTGAAACTGTGTGCCGGACCGAGACTCGAACTCGGGACCTTTGCCTTTCGCGGGCAAGTGCTCTACCAACTGAGCTTGGGTAGCTCAGTTGATAGAGCACTTGCCCGCAAAAGGGACCTAGTTCAAGTCTCGGTCCGGCACACAGTTTTAATCTGCCAGGAAGTTTCACTCCCCTAACCTTCTTGACTGGTTTACCAACTTTCGTAATCATAGTTGCTATGACATCATGATCGCTAATCCCCGTTTCTGTACTAACATTGTCAATAAGGTATGGCCTGTTTGTAGCTACAAGGTATATGTTATTTCCACTGTGTGTGGGCTGCTGAGCTATCAGCTCAAGACAGTTTACAGAAAACAGGTCCAAAAGTATTTCACACATCCTTCTGTCTGTACCTTGCCCACCCTCCCCCAATGAATCCATAGTCATCGCAGTTTATAATCGGTGGGTTAAAGTCGCCTCAAACCAGTATTGCATGATCTGGATATTCACATGCTACTGACCACAGACGTTCTTTGAATGACTCTAGAGCTGTCACAGCGAACAATTAACTTAGTTTCACCTAGACCTGTTATACACAAACAGAGAACTTTCACACTCAACTTTGACCTCAATGGAGAGAATATTTTTGTCAACTGCAATGAACGCTCCCCTTCCTATGACCTCTAATTTGTCTTTCCAATATAATTTCCATGACTCACTAACTCCTACAGAGCGTTCCCCCTCAGGTTTCAGCCAGCTCTCAGTCCCAAGCATAATTTGAGTGCGATAACTTTCCTGGACAGCAGTAAATTTGGGAACTTTATTACAAACACTTAAGATAGTTTACTGCTAAAATTTTGATGGCTGAAATTTCTTTCTTCAGAATGCTGTCCAACTTCCCCTGTTGTGTATTCACTGGCAAGTGTTCATCAGAGCACCTTGAACTACTGTCTAGCCTAAAAAAAAAAAGAACCTCATGTGGACTCCATAAATACTCTGCTACCAGAGTAGCCATTTCTTTCATGTAGTGCACATCTGACCTATCAAGAGGTGTCCTGCAAATCCCCACAAGATAATGTAGGTCTAGAAATCTGCATTTGGTACAGACCCTCTACTTGGCTCTAAATCAAAGGACCCTGATCAACTATGGCAACAATGCTGAAAATTGTGTGCTCTGCGTGGTACCAGCAGTCTTCACCAACTCCACCAGCTGCTGGTAAGAACTTAGGATGGCCTTAGAACCCATGCAACAGGCATCGTTGGTGCCTACGTGAACCACAACTTGCATATGGTTGCACTCTGCATGCTTGATAGCTGCAGGCAAGGTCGCCTCCACATCCCGGATGAGACTGCCCAGCAGACATACTGAGTGCACATTGGCTTTTTTTTCCAGCCCTGAAAGCTATCTGCCTAAGGGGCTCCATATTGCGCCTAGTGTTAAGGGTAGTGGAATACTGTCAAGTTAAATCAGACAAGCTGAAAGAATTAGAGTTTTAAATGATACACTGAGAGTACTAGATGGATTTTGTTATTTGAGCAGCAAAATTACTGATGATGACCAAAGTAGAGATCATATAAAATGCAGACTGGCAACACAATGAAAAGTGTTTCTG
Source organism: Schistocerca gregaria (assembly GCF_023897955.1). Classification (NCBI taxonomy): domain Eukaryota; kingdom Metazoa; phylum Arthropoda; class Insecta; order Orthoptera; family Acrididae; genus Schistocerca; species Schistocerca gregaria. The sequence goes on along the minus strand of NC_064922.1, from coordinate 611,970,284 downwards.
AAAAAGAGAGAGAGACGAATTTAGCTTGCCAGATGAAAGTTGAGATACAATTTAAAGATCGATTATTGAAGTAAAGTTAATTGTGACATCTGACAACAGGTTCCTTGATATTAATCTAAACGAATATCAGGTAAAATCCATTTTTACACTAAGACATGTTTATAACAACAGCACAACATTGCTGACTGCTTGCTGATTCCATAGATACCATGCAATCCTGAAACTGTAATCTAGGCTTCCTGTAAGAAAGCCACATTTTGAATGTTGAAATCAATTAAATTCATCACCCCTATTTTGCTACACGAAATGAGAATCTATGACCATTTAAACCATTATATAATAACAGGTTACAAAGGGGAGCTATTAATTTAGCTAAATCCAAAACTGTGTCACATATAAAAATGTAGGAAGCTATGGAGCAATATTAAAATTCAATTAAAAGACTGCTTTCAAAAGCAATGTTCATTCCTGATGCTGGGGGTCAAAAGACCTTGTTTTACACACACAACTCTAGCCGAAACACATCAGCTGATTTATCATTACTAAAATATTAAATTTTCCATAACTTTGGACATACTACAGACTTGTGATATCACAAATATTCCTTTAAGGTGAAACACTTTACATATTATTTTGGTAAGATGGAAGAACTGGTTGAGGAAAGAATGGTGGACCTAACAAGGGGCTAAGAGTAGTTTCAATTTCAACACCCAGAAAAGCACATTTGCAATCTGGGCTCCAGCACTTTCACATAAAAAGGCACACATCAGGAAAGGGGGGGGGGGGGGGGGGATATGGCAGCCCCTTGCAGGAATTTATGGTAGTGGGCTATCTTCTCTAGGAAAGCTTGATGCTCCTTTGTGGATGAGGGGCAAGGCATAGACGTAGCACTGGAGATGTGGTCCGGGAGAGAGTGAACCCCTTACTCTGAGACATCGAACACCAATAAACAATAGAAGGAAAAAAACAATATAGAGAGAGAGAGAGAGAGAGAGAGAGAGAGAGAGAGAGAGAGAGAGAGAGAGAGAGAGAGACACTCACCTTGTAACTTTGTACGCACTCCACATAAGGGGAGTCATTCCATTACGGTCTTGCATATTCATGTTGACACCTTTTGCTATAAAATATGCAACAATTGCTGTGTGACCAAACTGAGCTGCCAGATGAATACAGGAACATCCTTCTCCATCACGTAATGAGGGGTCTGCTCCGTACTGCATAAGCAATGTCACTGTACCGAGGTGGCCCTGCCTGACACAAACATACTGAAATACAGTTCAATGAAACAGACTTTTTGTAAATGACAACAATTGTGACTCACCACATAGAGGAGGTGTTGGATCAGACAGGCTCAAAGGAAAAGAATGCTAGAAATACTTCTAGCTTTTAGACAAGGTCCTTCTTCAGATATAAAAAACACAAAAAAGTCAAAGAAACAAATATCCCACACACATGGCCACTGACTCTTGACCCTACAGCCCACTGTGGGCTGACTCCACTTATTTGAATGTGATATTTCTAGTGTTCTTTTTCAATGTGCCTGTCTGCGTCTCAGTGCCTCCTCTATGCGGTGAGTAGCAATCTGTTATTCCTCCCTGGACTTCCCATTGTAATAGTTTTTAAAAAAATTTTAAAAAATACACACAAGTTTTTTCTGGCAATTTTTTCAATGTTAATAACAGTAACTGAGACAGAACTGCACAAAGAGATTTTTTCATGCATTAACAAAAATAAAACATATTACAAGATGATACCTCAATTGAGATAAAATGTACGTAATACCAACACTGGTTGCACAACCCCATCTAGAGTCGTTGTCACAATAAAGTTAACAAACTCATCCAGTTTCATAATGATTGGAGGGGAGGGGGGAGAGGACGTTCATATTTACAAAACTGTTTGGGAAAGAAATGCAAATATTCCAAAACACATTCACAACTATGTCACAGGAAGATATTTCAGAACTCATGACACAGGAATGTACAGATGTATAATTCGTTCAAAATACTTTAGGATTCACTTGGGCACGAGTATGGGATAGCAAGGAGCAGAATAGCCATATTACACACACAATACATTCTTAATCTCACATTTCAAAAACTGTCACACACTCATACTATTCTATGTATAACAACAGGTCTTGGATCTATATGTTCTGCAGGAACTGCACTTCACTTTCATTGAGATATATTACAAGTTTATACAAATCCATTTCCTGATTACGATGATAATGCAGAATTTTTGACATGTTTTTATTGAATCTAGGTGAACATATGAGGTGAAATTGGAAAGTTTTAGGAATGGGCTTGTAATTGTACAATGGTGATATTTACATGGTACTGCGATGCATCTCCTTCAAAATAGTCCCCTTCTGACAGAACACACCAACTCCAACAGTGTTTCCACTTTTGGAAACATTCATTCATGGAATTTATTTTCCTGAGGTGTGTTAAGGACACTCTCCATATTTGCCAGGATGTCTTCAATAGAGTCAAATTGCTTCCCTTTCACTGAAAATTTTAGTTTAGGAAACAGGTAGAAGTCTGCAGGGGTCAAATCAGGGGAATATGGCAGTTGTTGAAGCTCAGGAATTTTGAATTTGGTCAAAAACTCAACGATGGAGAAGGCATGGTGACCTGGAGCATTGTCATGGTGTAGCACCCAACTCCTGTCTTTCCACAATGTACACCTTTTCTCCCGCACCTTTTCGCGCAAACTCTCAAGGGCACATTTGTAGTATTCCTGGTTAATTTTTTGTCCTCCAGGGGTAAATTGATAACGCACAATACCGGTAGAATCGAAAAAAAATTACCAACACTGTCTTCACCTTCGACTGACTTTGCGATTCTTTCTGGGTCATGGTGAACTTGGAGTCTTCCACTGCCAAAGACTGCACTTTGGTTTCAGGATCATATACATATACCCACGATTTGTCACCTGTAATTACCCTATTTAACAAATCTGGGTCATTTTTAGTCTGATTAGTCATTTCTTGGCACACTTCAAGTTCATATTGTCTCTGGTAACCTGACAACACTTTTGGAATGAATTTTGCAGACACTCGGCAGATGTTCAGATCTTCAGTTAAAATTGACTGAACTGCACAGAGACTTAAATTAAGTTCATCAGCCATCTACATAATTATTATAAGTCGACAATCAGAGTGCATTAAGTCACAAACTTTCACAACATTTTCATTTGTTTTTGAGGTGGAAGGACAGCCGGACCGTGGTTAACCTTCAAATGATTTGTGGCCTTTTTAAATCTGTTGAACCAGACAAAAACATTTGACTGACACGTACAATTATCTCCAAAGGCTGTTTTTAACAGCTTGTACATATCAGAAGCTGATTTCCTGGTTTTAAAACAAAATTTCACACAAACTCATCACTCCATTTTTATGTCCATTTTCACGCAGACAGAATCTGGCAACAAGCCCAAACAGATCCGCATTCAACCATCTGGCAGAACAAACTGAATAAAGGAAACACAGTTTCCTGTCAGAGGGCATTCAAGGAAAAGACAATGACTCACTCTCCATGCTCCGTGTACCTGCCCGCCAAACCAGTAAGCAGTAGCATATTGCTTTCCAAATCTTAAAATACAAATTCAATTGCTTCAAAGAGAAACGATCCACAAAGTAAACCTATTATGGATTCACCTTCCCTAAAAAGTAATTTGCATTTCATAAGAACCCATGTGAAAACCTTCAACTATGACTGAGTATGACAGGTATATCCAGTGTGGGAAGTAGCAACTGCAATACATATCATGAATGTTCCACAAAGCAATGATGAGGGAAGCAAAGCATGCATGCAGTAGTGAATTCTCTGTTCAGTATTGTTAAAATTCATGCTCACTAGAATTACAGATAGTAGTATATAACATTAATAAAAGTAGCCACTACAGAATCTGCTTCTCCACTGTGTGTCATATTTTCTATGGAGGCTATAATGGTTGAGCGCAAGGGGGCACCAGAAGATTCATGGATTTATCCTGTGGTTTAAGTACAGTTTCTCTGCAAATGTTCTGAATCCATTTACATTTCGCTAGAGAATGAAAATTGTCTAAATGCTCAGGGTTTTCTGTATTTCTTCCATTTTCTTTCTGCCAAAGTGAGCAGAATGCAGTTGTTAGAGTGTCACTTCATGAGTTTTTGATTCCCTAAGGCAGCTGCTAACCTAAAGAGGCTGTGTACTGAATAACAGCATTATTAAATGTGGATAAACACAAGATAACACCTATAACAAGCAGAAAGAATCTGATAGCATTCAGTTACAATGTCTTTTGGAGCTTGTCATTTTGTTTAAGTACCTGGGAATAATATTGTGAACTGATACAAAATGGGACAGACACATGAAATCAATAGAATGGAAGGCAAATAGAGTCATTATCATGTAGACTTAACAGACACCTCAAATGAAATTAGAGGGCACTGGCAGGATCTTAAACAGGTCAATCTACACCACACAAAAGTGCTCAGGAAACTTAAAATGGTGAATCTTCAGGTGATGTTCTCAAGAAACCTGGTTGGTTAGATGCAGAGAAATAGTATTCGAGTAAGACTGTGCAACAGCTGTGTTGCCTCTATCATGTATTTTAGACAGGGATCATGAGAATAAAATAAGAGAGGTAAGAGCACACATGACTCATATGGGCCGTCATTTTTCCTCATTCTATATGTGAATGGAATAGAGCAAGGTTATGTTTGAAGTACCCTTTGTCATTCACTGTACTGAGTCTTGCAGAAAATATACATAGATATCGAAATGTTGTCATCTAATACAAGCATGTCACAATCCAGCTATTCACTTGAATGAATGGCCACTGCTCAATCGTGCCCAAGAGCACAATTGGTTGTGGCAGAACACACTACTGAAAACAACATGCTTGATTTCAATGACTTTTCCACAACATATGTCATCAGGACCCCCTCCCCCCTCACACTCACTCTATCTCTCTCTCTCTCTCTCTCTCTAACAACAGCCTCTATGCACTACGCAGATGGGAGACGATGTTGCAACACATCCTTCAATCTCATAATCCCCCTGGCCTCTGACCCACACCCGTATTCACCCTGCCACTCAACCTGTACCCACACAATATTCCCTACAGGATCCCCTTCCTCTGTCGTCACTCCCTATCCCCCCCCCCTCCAAATCCCCCACCAGCTGTGCACATCCCTCCTGCCTGTGGACAGAGGGAACTTACTGGTGCCAGATTCCTATGACTTATTACCTTTGGTCCTTATGGTAGTATAGGGCATCCAGGAGACCTTGGCTACCATCTGTCTTTGGTCATTTCCCTCAAGTCTGCCCAGGTCTTTCCAACTCTCCTCAATTTCTCTTCCACTGTCCTCTTCTATGTACCTGTAGGCCTGCCTCTTTTCCTTGTTCCCTGGGGATTCCATTCCAATGTCTTCTCAATTGTTCTGTCTGGCTTTCTCGATGTAAGTCCTAGCCATCCTCTTTCTCTCTTGTATTACCTGATTTGTTTTCCTCCAAAGCTTTGCATTACTTATTTTTTCTGGCCACCAGATATTCGTGATGCATTGGGGACACCTATTTACGAAGCTCTGCAATTGTGATGTTATCTTCTCGACTACTTCCCAAATTTCACTGGCATATAGGATACGAACAGGTGATGCCTTCTGAGAGAGGTCAAATACCTATCCCTATCTTCCATATATGATGTTTTGGCCTTCCCAGCCATCAACTGCCCTTTCTCAATCTTCCTCCTGGTTTTTTGGGGGAGGGGCATGGGGTGATGGCACATGTTGTGAAAGTCGTTAAAATCAAGCATGTTGTTTTGAGCAGCATGTTCTGCCACTGGGTGGCCTTTGGCACAGTTTGACAATGACCTTTCACTCACTCTGGTGGGCAGCTGGACTGTGGCACGCTCATTTTAACATTTTTCCCCTCACCTACTCCACCAATCAAAACTCCTGCCTCTACTGTTCAGTAAACTGTTACCTTCACTCCTTCAATTGTTTATGTTTCATCAAGAGTTGCTGGTACCTATACATTATTTTCCTTTATTTAGAATGCTGTAGCACGAGTTTTCGTAAGATTGAGAATTAAACTGTTTGCTGTGAACCTATTTTCGAGTGTCTCACATTATCCTCCTAGTATGGACTTGTTTGCACCCTTTATCATTAGCAGACATCACAGATTCTGATGATCCTTCTCATATCTTTAGTGAATTACTTATTTATGTCAAGGTGAGAATCGAGTGATGTAACGTACCTCAATGGACACAACATTTAATGTTCTCCCATTTTTAATTTTGTTATAGTCCTGTGGTATCATACGTTCAAGTGACCCTCTAATTTCTATTGTTAAAATAAAACTTCATCAATCCACAGGGCTCTCTTTAATGCCCATTTTAGTTCCCTTATCACCATTTTGATTTACGTAATCAAAGGCCTTGGCAAAATCATGGATAATGCAAAGACGGTATTTTTTCTTGTTTATTCTATTCTAACCGAGTTCACAGCAATGTATATTGCTTTCTTTGCAGAGAATCTTTTATGAATGCTAAACTGAATATATGTTAAAATGTGTTTTGGCTGAAACAGGACAATAGCCAGAAGAGTTACTGCTTTTCAGTAACAATAATTTTTGGTGTTTTGGCTGAAACAGAACAATAGACAGAAGAGTTACAGCTTTTTCAGTAACAATAATTTTTGCAATCACTTTAACAGCTGAATAGGAAAAACTTATGTTTGTTGGCGGAGTATACCAATGTTTCCAGATAAATCTAGTGGATCCGCTTTTGAGCGCTCATTTTTTTGTCTCAGATGTTTTTCTGCTACTGTTATGAAAAAGTTATTAAATTTGCTGGCCAATGACTTCATTCCATCATCTATCTTGCAGTTACTGTCATCAGCAATCTGAATATTATTTACCTCACAGAGTTTATTCAATTAATGCATAACAATTTTCCGAACTGCTTTTGCTTTGGTATAGGAATTTTTATTTTTTATGCATGGCTCTTGTTTTTCTTGAGGCACTGCAGTGCACCTTGCATTAAATTAAGCATTCCCCTCCCAAATGTTAGTCACCCTTCCACGCAGCATCCACTCTAACTGATCGTGACTCCTAGTAAAGGAAAAATCTATTTATAGTGTTTTAACTGTGTGTCCTGAGTAAACTACTTTCCACCGTTCACCCAGGATTATTCCACAAGTAAACTACTTTCCACCGTTCACCCAGGATTATTCCACAAAGTGTGAATTAATCAGAATTTATGATTATGTCATACTGTCCCCTTCTTAACAATATGTGTGGTCATTGCATAAGAAAAAATGTTTTGCAAAATTTATTTAATGTTTCTTCAAAGTTAAATTAAAATACTTCTTACACTACCAATACATTTTCAGTGGGGAGAGAAAAAGTTTATGTAGATCAATGCAGTCTTCTCAACAGAGATGCTGACAGATAGCAAATTATTATTTGTTCTTGTACTCTTGTAAGAAACTGAATGAGAATCGTCTGCCTGGTAGCATCTTGCTACCACAAAGATGGCAGTAATGTAATGTGCTGTACTCCTTGAGAGATAAAACTGTTGAGAAGCACACCTCATCCATAATAAACTGTCCCCCACAAGTCATTAAGACTAGTTGGGGTTCTATCTAAAGCAAGGACGTATAGTGAGTGATATAGTATGTCAAATAGATTACAGATCAGGTTACATGGAGATCTCCACAAATGGCCTGTGTAGTGTTCTTCAAATGATTCTTTGGACTCCCTGTGAGAAGGAAATGTACAGGTTGTATTATTTTCTAAATTTCACATTCAAACCTGGTTCTTGAAAATAGGAAAGTAGGTTTTTGCGGGATATTTGGTATCTATTGCCAAATGCCTGTCAGTTTAAAATTTTTGAGCATCTCTATGCCACTCTCTCATGGGTCAAACAAACCTGTGACCATTTGTACAGTCCTCCTTTGCATATATTCAATACATCTTGACATTCATATGCGGAATAGTTTCCACAAACTTGAGATGTACTCTACAATGCATCCCACAAGTGTTTTGCAAGCAATGTTCTTCAATGAAAGACTGTATTTCCCCAGTGTCTTACCAACAAATTGAAGTCTGTCACTTGCTTTACTAACAACTGAGTCTACGTGATCACTCCATCTCATACCCTATTTGAGCGAGTTGTATAATTTCAACTGTAACTCACTGATGATATAACCCTACAATGCCACGCTTTTTTTCGTTTTTTCCGTGAAATACACAATTTCGACATTTACAATGTTCAGCTTCCTGCATTTCACTCACTCACACACACTTTCTTCAAGAAGATCAGGTGCACTACTGAGTAAATGCTGTTCGAAATGCCTAGTTGACAAATACTGCATCTACAGCATGGCTTTGATCCACAATTTCTATGATGTCGTATCAAAAGAAGCAATAGTCGGGTTTTGCATGATTGATTTTTTGTAATGCATCCTGGCTGACACGAAGGATGTGAGACTGCTAATTCAAGTCCTAAGAATTAAAACATGATGACAAAAGAGAAGAAAAGCAACACACTGGGAAAAATAATCAGGTGAGACACCACAATATATAAGAATAAGCCTTTAATTCACTTGACATAATACAATGATCTATTTTATTTTAGACTACAATGTTGGAGTAAACTTTACATAGCTGTTCCTTGAATTTGTGGAGTCAATTTTATTTATTTAGTTTTCCAGCAGAGTGACAACTCAAAAATCAGTGACATAGGCATAAGTCTGATCAAAACAGACTACCAGCAATCTTGGGTCATGGTCTTAATGAGACTGGGGAGTTCTTGTTCACTCTTCAAGAGGATCTTCTCTAGCTGTGGCTGGCCTGATTACAATGTGTCTTTCAAATAAATTCCAGGTGTGATCAGTCAAATTTAAGTATGTATAGGCAACATAAAGGATACAGAATTTGGTCAGTATGCTCATGTTTTTCATTATGAGAAAGAATCCAAATGGTAATTTTACATGACAGGACTTTAGGTCAGAGAATCTAATTTTCTGGTCTTGAGGCCTGTAAAGAACAATTTCAACCATGTATTTATAAATGCCATTTTCCTTTCATGCCATCTCTGCCCCATCAATACTTTTATTTCTAGCATACAACTACATGTAGATTTCGTTCAGCTTCCACCCCGACATTCCCCAATTAAGTTTAGGGAAGCCATGAAATCTCTAAATATTGATGTCCAGATGAGCACTTTAATATCACTCCTGAGGGGGAGCTCAATGTATTAACCTCTGTCCCACGTGACTCCATACTTTTATGATGATATTTTGAATTATTACGGAACACGTACCTAATTGGAGTTGGATTGCAGCCTGCAACAAATTCCACAATAATGTGAGAAAGGGTAGATAACTGCCCCTTGCATTGTCCATAATTATCTTCCTTTAATATTTTCTATTATTTGATACTCCACAATCATCTAATTGTACTTTGGGACATACCAATGGCATTCAATGCTCCTGATGGCAAATTTTAAACTTCTACAAACAGATTGCAATGCAACAAATCCCACTTTCACATGCACCAAAGTGAGGTCCAAAGTCAAACAGTTGTATTGTGACTCAGTTCTAATACTCAAGTAGTCTCAGATCTCAGTCATAAGAGTAGCAAGTTTTTTCCCCCCATTATGCAGTAACTTATGATGACAGCACTTGACACAACATTCTCCTCATGACGTATCTTCTTTAAATGACACTTAAGTGTTTTGACATCTATTTGTCTATACCTCACAAGACAGATGTGCTGGGTGCCAGAAGGTAATATCTGGTAGGGAGATACCAAATACAGAAATTGTATTTGTAATATTCAGTTATGTCAGTCGCTTCCAATCAAATTTTGTGCCATGTTCAAGATGCATACAGTTATCTGTCTGAACATGTACCTTGTGGCCCAGTGTAGAGGAGTCGCAGCAAGTTCACCTCCAATTGCATCTACAACAGCTCCTTTGCTTATGTAATACCGTATGATATCTCTTCGGTTGTTGATGGCCGCCCAGTGGAGTAATGTGACAGTTTCACTGTCTGGCTGATTAACATCATAGCCGCCTTCAATAAGCTCGTGGCAGCGCGCCAACGACCCGTACTGCAAAAGTGAGACTATAATTGATAACTAGTAACATATATAATGTACTTTAGTTCTGACTAGTGTATCCGATTTTACATGTGTACCTGTGTTGCTTTAACTATATCAAATCCACTGCAATCTTGCTCCGTCACAGCTGTAACAGGCTCTTGAAAAATCGTATGAGCTTCGCTTTGATCACCTCTGTACGTAGGCCCTGGCTTGCAAGCATCCTGTCAATATAGATCACTTTTTATGTAGGCGAACACTAACACAAACATAAAACAAACTTCACTATTTCCGAAACATGCGAATGAAACTTGCCTGTGTCACAAAGTGAACGGGATTACAAGTGGGGTCAACTTCGCCGGACATCATTATTATTAATTATTTACAAAGATAACTATAGGAAAAGTGAGAGTGATGGGAATCGCAAAATAACACGACAACTGGACGTCATGTTTATTGCAAAGTATGTCATAACACGACCACCATCCTACCAACAACCTCAAAACACCTATAGCCTCATTCAATCCTCTTATCCTACACCAACGTCTTTGAGTTGTCATCAACACAAAGATGTACCACTCGCATCTACCCTGACGGCAGCGAAGTAGTAATGAACAAGCCGGGAAAAAATTACTATCTCTCTTCAATGTATAAAATAGCTATCTTCCCACATAATTCACTAAATCGAAACTAAATTAATATGTGTAGCTCAACACATAGAATTGGCATCTGAGTATAGAGGGCGCCGCGTGATAATTTAGTTAACAGTAGTTTTGTTGACACAATCATAAACGACGATGTAAAAATTGTGTACAAATTTAATAGTCAGTGTGACAGGTAACACATTCCCCTCTGTAATTATAAATAAGGAACAAAAACACAGTATAAAATGGATAAATTATGGAAAGGAAAAAAGTGTGTACGTCCACATCGAACGAATGGGTAAACACTTGTGGAGTGACAGGAAGTATATTCTCCTTTTTTAATTGTAAATAAGGAGCGAAAGAAACCAGTATAAAAATTGTAAATCTCGTACAGGAAAAGAATGTGTATACCGTCCACATCGTTTGACCGGTAATCGCCTCTTCAGTTCGAGCGATGAAAATATGTTACGTCATGCTTAATATCACACGTTTGTCAATTGGACACAATCACATTTTAAAATTAATTGTGACAGTAGTGAAGTGACAATGGAGAAATGTTGAGCAGACACGGAAATGAACGTGCTGAAACTGGACTTAGCAAGCTTCAGTGAATATACCTGTAAGTTGGAACCATAGAGACGTGGAGTTTTATTAAAAAATATAAAACAATTAACTCCGAAAGTATGCACAAAACACGTGATGACAATCATTATGAATTTAATACACACACATCAAAAAAGTTTTGCATCACCGTGAGTTCCAGAACCTGTGCAGAGATCAACATAAACATCATTTCCGCCCTTTTTATGCCTCATGAAAACCACACACTGCATGTTGTACCACCCTGCAGCAATACCTTCAGAGGCGGTGGTCCAAATTGCTCTACACAGCAGTATCTCTAATACCAAGTAGCACGTCCTCTTGCACTGATGCATACCTGTATTCGTCTTAGTATACTATCCACAAGTTCATCAAGGCGCTGTTGGTCCAGATTGTCCCACTCCTCAACTGCGATTCGGCGTAGATCCCTCAGAGTGGTTGGTGGGTCACATTGTCCATAAACAGCCCTTTGCAATCTATCCCAGGCATGTTCGATAAGGTTCATGTCTGTAGAACATGCTGGCCACTCCAGCCACTATGGCGCCTTCCATGACCATCAGCCCCAAATATTGCCACCCCAAAACAGCAGGGAACCTCCATATTGCTGCACTCTCTGGACAGTGTGTCTAAGGCGTTCAGCCTGACTGGGTTGCCTCCAAACACGTCTCCAACGATTGTCTGGTTGAAGGCATATGAGACACTCATCGGTGAAGAGAACGTGATGCATATCCTGAGTGGTCATTCGACATGTTGTTGGGCCCATTTGTACCGCGCTGCATGGTGTCGTGGTTGTAAAGAAGGACCTCGCCATGGATGTCAAGAGTGAATGTGCATCATGCAGCCTATAGCGCACAGTTTGAGTCGTAACACGTCGACCTGTGGCTACACGAAAACCATTATTCAACATGGTGGCGTTAAAGTCAGGGCTCATACGAGCAACAGTCCGTAGGTAGCGGTCATCCATTGCAGTAGTAGCTCTTGGGCGACCTGAGTGAGACATGTTATCGACAGTTCCTGTCTCTCTGTATCTCCTCCATATCCAAACAATATCGCTTAGGTTCACTCTGACATGCCTGGACACTTTCCTTGCTGAGAGCCCTTCTTTGGGCAAAGTAACAATGCGGACGTGGTAGAACCGCGGTATTGACCGTCTAGGCATGGTTGAAGGTTGTTTACATCTTTGGGCAAGTTCAGTGACATCTCTGTGTCTGTGATACAGTATCCATAGTCAACGTCTATCTCAGGAGTTCTGGGAACTGGGGTGATGCAAAACTTTATTTAATGTGTGTATAACGGCAAGTTGGGATTAAACATTCTGAAATGTTACTGTTTCTAACTGGAAGGTAGATGGAAGTCCTGGAATTGTGGTGCATCAATTAAAAGCTCAGATATAACACAGACAGATGGCAAATGAAGTAAATAAATATTATAAATTTTGTTTTTGTTCATGTGGGCACCAACTCTCCCAACGCTTCAGCGAGGAACAAATTGTAAATTTTTTATTCCCAGTATGTTGCATTATGATCAGTGACATCATAAAAAAGGCTCAGAAACAGCGTCATACATAGGCAACATAAATAATAGTGTATGTCACCAGTCTGACAAGCTTGGAGCAACACGTTTTAACCGCAACAAATTCCAGAGCAACGATGTACAGTCAAAGACGTCCTGCACTTAAACAGGCACTTGTCTGTCGTATTTAAGGGCATTACATATACAGAACACCAAAATGTCGGAAATACGACGCCCATGTTACACTATGGGAACTGAGACAGTAGCATTCCGAGAGGGCTTGTAGCGAAATTCGAACTCGGGAAAATATGGCGAAACAATCTATATTCTTGCTTGGCGAAATACAAGTACTACATGATAACATTTTTCATTTATACTTCATAGGTGGGCATGGTAGTCTGCTGCTAAAGTGCATTTATTTGTAAATCCCAATATTGTGATTTCTACCATGGGGCTGTCATCAAGGAAATTATGTTCCTGATTACCACCTTCTTGTGTGTATTGTATTGTAAATATGATGCTCGTATTCTGTTTAGTTTTTTCTCACATTCATAATACTGGGTGGAGCTATAGGAGTGACTATCGATAGTCAACAGAACACTTTATGCATTATCGTCAGGACGAGTTGCTTTGGACCAATGTTTTGAAGTGTGCTCTCCCAGTCACCGCCTGCTGATGCATTGTGACTTGCGCTGTGCTGCTGCCTGCGAGTCCGGAGACTGCTGGAGTCCCTGGTCCTCCCTGCCCTCTGCCCCGATTGGCCTGCTCTGTTCAACCATGGGACGAAAGTGGATGTACTGGTCACATGTGACCCTCGTCCCACCACTGCTTCCAGAACAGGACCAGACTCGAACCCGCGCCCTCCTGGACGCTGTGACGCAACTTGCTGCTAGTGTTGCCTGCCGGATGGCAACACCCACTACCATCTCTGGTGCTGTCACAGCGCTTCTGTGTATCCCGCAGCGTACACCTCACCTATACCCTGGTACCCCAGGTGGGAAGCGAATGTGGCCCATAGACTGGAGTGGAACCGAGCCCCTCCTGGACCCACTGCAGACTGCTGTCACTGTCCTCTTTCAGGCAGACCATGTGATCTCCAAGTTCCAGACTGCCATTCCCTCCCACCCCAGTGTTGTGTCCTCAGAGGCAGAATATAGCCCGAACAAGAACATAGAAACAAAGTACAAGTTTATGCCAAATACTTATAATGTTGCTGCCAGATTGAGCGCTATAAGCATAGACCAGCACAGATCCTTCCTGATGCTTGACTGACCTGGCACACACCGTCAATCTAAAATTGCCCATCTATTTATATTGGTTTCTTCCTCACTTCCGACGTAGTGTCAAAGAGAGACATAAACTATGGCAGGGATAAATTCCAAGCCGGCTGGAGTGGCCAAGTGGTTCTAGGCGCTACAGTCTGGAACCACGCGACCGCTATGGTCACAGGCTCGAATCCTGCCTCGGGCATGGATGCATGTGACGTCCTTAGGTTGCTTAAGCTTAAGTAGTTCTAAGTTCTAGGGGACTGATGACCACAGCAGTTGAGTCCCATAGTGCTCAAAGCCATTTGAACCATTTTTTGATAAATTCCCACACATCAGCCACTTACAAATCGCCACTCCTGGCTCTGTCCAGTGCCCTGCCTCATACATCACAATAACTTAAAGCAACACTGTAGTCTCCTGCCTCATTGCTGCTCCACTCAAAACAAATCGTGCATGCAATACGGCTGTCGCAGCTCCATGCCCACAAGTGCCATGTTTACCATGCCTAGCTCGCTGGCTGTCGTCTGTTACAACACTCTGCCAGCGGCCCCAGATTTCATCGGCCAACCATGCCTTCATTGAATTTTGATAAAATTTCTCTTTCCCTCGACTAGGCCTGACACTAGCACAGAACTCACTTGATGTAAGTCGTTGTTCCATTACGCTGTGTAATAAAGTTATTGCATATTCTATATTAGCACAAATATGAATACATGTTCTTTTATGTAGTGCAAGTACCCCTACATAAGTGGTCACCCTGAAATTACGGTGATGTGCCGGTGGACAAGTTTCTTTACACGTATGAATAACAGGTTATACAGTTGTTGTATTAATAACCTGAACACTACTTTCTATGAAACTAGGAATTTATTATGAACACAGTATACAATACAAAACCACATGCCAAGTGACGGAGTAAGAGTAAGGAAAAATCTCAATGAAGGTGCAAGTTTGAAAAGTCAAAGATTTTGACTAGTTCAAAGATAACACATTCCATCAACACCTCTTTCTGGTGGTCGATGACCGCCACAGATCACCTCACCCTCCCTCGCACCCCACCCCACCCCCCTCCCATCCTCCAATGCGAAGCATGGGGAGAGGTCGTGATATAGATTGGCATAGTGCTCGGTCTGTGGTCGTGTCTAAAGATGTCCCTGTGGGGAAAGAGGATCCGTGGGTGTAGATTCTGTTAATGATGAAGTTGCATTGTGACGCTGGTGGGCAGAGCGGGTGACCAAACCATGAAACTGGGATCAGAGAGTCCGATGATACGGGGTTGTGGTGGACCATGGCTGGCATGTGAATACAGATATGGCCATCATCTTCAGTTGAGGCGGAGATGGTTGTCTCCTCTGCATCCGTAGGAATCACAGATGCATGGAGGAGAGTGACCTGGATGATCGAATCATCCAGTGTGCATACAGGACAAACAGTGTGCCTTCGTGTAGCTGCAGAGAGGTCATGTTGTTGACAGGAAAGATGGCAAAGCAGGTGTCGTCGGATGGTGTCAGCCAGTCAGTGGAATCACTGGGGTGGGGGTAAGGTGATGGGAATCCTTCACTCGCAACATCACATGTTATCTCTGAGCTGGATGAAGGGCATGAGACACTAGCGTCACATGCATTGTCATAAGCACTATCAGAGCTGGAAGGAGAGCTCTGCTCATTAGGAGCACTGGGAGTGAGGGGTCGCATGGAAACGGGATTGGGGGAAGAGTCGTCCTCCGAATTTACATCTTCGTCGAGCAGCCAACCTCGTCTGAGACTTGGGATAGAGGCTGCTTTTCTTATACCGTGGAGCAGAATGTGAAAGGACTGCAGCGAGTGCCATAATACCTTAGTCGCACCTTGTCATCATGCAACATCACGCAGTGCGACCAAGTGTTGGATACATTCTACTAACATCGGAATTTCGGAGTGTATGGGAAGGTTGGAGTTCTCAATGAATTGTGCTGGAAGGACGAGATGTTCCCCATACAGTAAGTCAGGGGAGGCTTGTAAATCCTCTTTGCAGGCTGTATGAATGCCAAGCAGGAGCCAGGGGAGAATATTTGATCAAGACATGTCATGGCACATCAGATTTAAAGTGTGGTGCCAGCACTCATCCAACCCACTGCTCTACATGTGGTATGCTGTTGTATGTAATTTGCTTGCACTGCACAGGTCACACAGCTTCGAGGAAAGAACATCCTCAAATTGTCGTCCCTGGTCTGTTGTGACCAAAGATGGACAGCTGAACTGCGCGATCCAGGAGGCAATCATATTCCATGCTCACAGCTGTGGCTCTGGAAATAGAAATACCTGTACCATTCTTATGACTTGACATACTTTTCCAAATAAAAGAAGTATCTTCCATTCCCTTTGCTATTGCAGTATTCCACGTCAAATCCATATCTTCCTTCCAACTGGCCATAGTAATTTTCTTTGCACATCTCAGAACACACACACATATACTTTAGAAGCCTGATGCTTAAGGCGAACCTATCATGCATCCCCTCCTGCTAAATAGCTGATTGCTGGCAATACCGAAAAATACTGAGTGAAAATCAGTGATGGGTGGACATGTCTCAAAATTTTTTCTTGCAAGTGGTACCGTTGTGTCTTAGAAAGAGAGGCATAATCATCTTTCAAGCCGCCATGTGTTAAAAACACGATCACAACGACCATGTTACTGCCACAATCGGTCTCGGTTCTACAGGTGTTTACAAGTATCGCTAATGATATCCATGTTAAAAACTGTACAAGCCTTATAAATCATCGTATGGCATTACCTTCGAATGAAGTGTTTTTTCCAGACTAATACTATGACATTGAATATAGACGGTGATCACCTTAGTGTTTATTAACAGGCCGAAAGTGCGGGTGCACGTCACCGACGGTGTAAGCTCGTAATAAATCACCGAATTTAGAAAGTGATTCGGCAAACAGACAAGAATCGTCGCAGCTCCAGCATGGTACACGAGTTATCGGATACTTCTAGGTACTGCACATTCGTAATGCGGTCTGCGACAAAAAGTCGACACGCGTTACCGGTATGAGTAGTTGTTGCTGCTACGTATTCCGCTTCATGCTTCCACTTGCATGGTGGCGTACACTTTCGCGCGTCATTGCTGAATTTCTTGTGGTACCAGTACAAAATTTGCGCCGATGGCGAGTGGGTACGATTTCTTGACGATCGGCGGCGTGGTCAATGACCTGTGTGCGTCGTTCGTAATGCGGCTACTTGCCCGATAAGCTCCGCTAATCGTGACTGGAGCGATGATAGTGTCATTGCAGACGTGTCCTCTTGCAGTGGTGCCAGTGCTGACACGTTTGTTGTGGGGTACATCTCGACAATCCTGTCCGTTGTTTGCGCTAGTGCATTTAAATCAGCCCCGCACATTGTCAGAATTTTTTTGAGTGTCAGAGGGTAGTGGGGACAACCAAATATTGTGCAGTACGTTGCTGTTCACTGTGTTGCTTGCCAGTCCGCACAAACGGCGTATAAGTTGTGACGGGATTTGATAGCCGAGATGCTCAGTCCGTAAAACCTTCTCTAGTCGCTTAGCTTCTCATTGTGATAGGCGCGTCACTAGCGCGTTCTTAATTGACACATACCATTCGGCTTTGGGCGGTGCAGCAAGGATATCTTGCACCTCAGCGGTTAAGTCTTCTGTTAGTGATGCGACTACATAGCTATACTTCTTTTCGTCTGCTGATGCTTGGGCAAGGACGAGCTGGCTTTCAAACTGTGCAAACCACAACACCGGGCCGTGTTGTCAGAACGGCGATGGTTTAATTGTAACCTATTAACTGTGCTGCTCTCAGCTGACTCTGTGGTGACTGGCGCATTGTCCACTTTTGTGCGAGAACGAGCGCGGCGCAGCTGACGCGGAAGTAAACAACGTCCACATTACGATGCGGTGCGGAATGCTGAAGCCGACACGGTCGTGTTGTTGTGTTATCGCCGGAGTCACCAAATATGTGGTATCTGGTGGAATTGAACATTTATTTCCACATAAAAGATGTTTATCAGGATCGCTTACAAGCGTGGAAGACTGAACAGTTAACTGCCAAGAGTGGCATGGAAGCCTCTGTATCACTAATGAGAAAGAGTAACTATAATGTGAAATAATAGTCACATTGAATTTTTATACATCACTGTGTACTCGTGATTGCGGGGGCTGTATGAGACGATACAAGTCTCTCATTTCTCAGTATCATAACAACAACTACAATGACAACAGTATTCGTTATCCGACTATGGAAAATTTTTCGCCAGCAAGCTACATGAGCTGCCACCCTAAAAAGAAGCGGTGACACCAAATAAAATTTACGGCGATTTCTATAAGGCAGAAAACGATGTATTTAGGAGGTAGCAGTAAATGTGGATATAGCACGGAGATCATCAGCAGCATATCCCTCTGTCACATTCATTGGAAGTATGCACCATAGGCAGTTCTTTTTTCATTTTCTAAATCAGTTTTATTCCTTTTCACATTCCTATGATGCACTCTTCTTTATTTTATCACCTCCAAAAATGATTTATATGCTTTCACTACACGCTCTCTGTCTACCGCATACAAAGCTTTGATGATGTTCACTCTGGGCTTAGTTCCCATTTTCTCTAAAACATATTTCCTGCTTTAAACACCATCATTAAAATATGAAACTGCAGCATAAACACCAATATCAAGTGTATTTCTTCACACAAAAATTGTTTTTTTTTAATCTATCCTTTACACATTGTTTAAAAATTGTATTTGGGGTTTGGGTAGCGCCATGAAGACATTTCTTCATTTGCAAAGTCCCTGAATATAGGTTTGATGGCTTCCATTACAGCGGTTGGTAGAAAATTCCTGTAATGATATTCTTCACCACCAGCAATTGACCTCTTGTAACCACACCATGATTCACTTTTTTTTGGGGCAAAAGTTGTGGATAGGGTTATTGTCTGTGGACATTTTGTGGAAGTATAAGACCCAAACTGCTTGCTTCATATTTTTCAAGCCCCTGTGTTCCTTCTCATTGCCAAGCCATAATATGTCTGTAGCTTGACAATTTCTGCATATGTCAGTCGCCTTTTCCCTTTTGTTCCCTTCCCATCAGATAATCTTGTCCCTGACAAATCTAGTCTCAGCCTTCTAAGTCTAGTGCTAAATCTTTTCTGTACGTATCTCTCACATTATAACTTCTGCATCATACGGACCACATTTTTCAACCTCAAGGAAAGCTTTAATATTACCATCGCCAAGGTACTTTAGGTATTGCAGGCTATGAGAGGCAACAGATCTGATAAACAAGCTGATAACTCCCTGCACTTCCATACCTCCACTTGAGCATTTATAGTTCATATTACATTCATGATTTGGAATCCCTTTTACACAACTATGACAAAATTTGCTCGACACTTCAACCTCTAGTTTTTTGCCAGTGTCAAGAGATGTTGTTTTAACAACACCATTCAATGAAGTGTGTCCTCTTTTTTGCCAGGTACCATACAAAACGGCCACTATGCCCCTGTGACCATAATTTTCGGTAATAGATTCTTCTGTTGCACTTTTCGTTGAAGATTCTGGAACTTCTTTTACAAACTCAAGCAGTAATCTATAATATCTCTAAAATTTTGCTGGAGGAGGCGGGAGATTCGTCACTGCACAAAGTGTTCTTGCGGCATTCTGGCCACTACCAATACAGTGCATGCCATATGCTACCCTCAGAATCACATCATAAACTTTGTTTACGATTTTAGATGTCACACAAGACGCATCAACTTTGAATTTGCTGCTTATCACTGATGAGTTCGCAGCAAGGCCTTTCCTTGCACTCTCATCTTCCACCACAGTACACACTGCACACCAAATCAATACTTGCACATTACATTGTCCAATATTAAAAAGCCTCCAGTGTCATTAGCACCAAAAACTAGTTTCCTTTTTGAAGCACTCGGGGGTGGCTTGTTCACCAGCTCTGAGGGGTAGCAGTGTTGAGCCACTGGTGTAACATTTGTTGTAGCACCCTTTACTGTGTATCCATTGCCCTGTTGACATTGTTTGCAATGAATTCTAGGGGCCTTGTGTGATAATGTGCCACAAACCAACACAAAACAGCATTGCCAAATGAAAATCGTTTCGAAATTCACAACACCACACTGCAAGCCTTTCAAAATAGAGAACAAACAAAATCAGTAATCAAAACAATCCAAGTCTGTAGCAGCAGAGAAAGTATCGATATCAATAGTCAATAGGTGGGAAGTATAAGAACGTAGGCTTCCGCAGCCGGTGTCATAGTGACTGACAGCCGTACTGTGCGATGATCGTGTGCTGGGCTGCGGGAGCGCATACGGTACTGCACCAAGCCATAGGAACCCGCTTGCGGGAACAGTCGCTCGTTTGTCCGCGCTAAGGCCGGACGTTTACGTGCACTGAGGCTTCCGAGCTCCTGATTTTATTAAACCGGGAGCGAAGTTGCAAGAAGATTCGGACACCAGGGGCTGTATTACCGACAGCCGTTGAGCAAATTGTCGGTGTTCGTTGTGGGCTGCGGGTTGGCGCGGTCTGGGGCGCGCCTTCTTGCTGCCGTGTGCTGCCTTTCCGGCTAGATCGAGCGCCTCGCTGCCGCAGATACTCCATCTGCCCCCCCCCCCCCCCCCCCCCCCCCCGAGGCGTAGGGAATTTCCCAAGTCAGGGCCTGGTCGCTGGCCAGTCCCCGCGCTTGGTAGCACGAGAGGGTCGGTGTTGTCGCCTGAGACGAATAACGGTCACAACGAAAGCGACTCCCGACACTCCCCGGCAGCTTTGACTCCCTTTCCGCCGACGGACATGAAAATCATCGGAGTGAGAGCGAGAATTGTCCCTCAAGTGGGAGGATCGGCCATTACGATCTTAGGAACTGAAGAGGCGAGTGCAAACAGGGAGCCCTCAGCTCCAAAAACCCCCCCTAGGCTTATCACCACCAACTAGAGCTCTCCCACTCCCATCACAGCTTCTACTTGCAAGAGCAACTAAAGACAGGAAAACCTCTACCGTGCTGCGACTGCTACTTCCGAAAGGACAAGCGTCGCCTAAGCAAACAATGAAACAACCGCGAAAGGAGACAACCCGAGAGGAGAGGGGTGAAACACCGGCTGCAGGGAGGGAGAGGGGGGGGGGGGGGGGGAACCGGCCGGACATATCAGTAGATGAGGATACAAACGCAGCAAAAGAGGGTAACTCTGCAGACGCGGGAATGGACGCGGCTAGTAGTAGCTCAGAGCTCCTCACAAGTCTGATACCAGGAAGGAACCAGGCAGCGACAGACGGGGCGGCTGTCCAGCAGGGGTGCTCAGAGGCAGCCTCTGAGAAGACACTCCCACCAAAACAGACCGATTTAGGACAGGAGGATGTCCCACGGAAGAGCCCAGCGGCAACTTCCCAAATAACATCCGCAGAAAAGCCAACCACCTCGAAAGGAAAGGCTCCCAGTTTGCAAACGTGCAAAAAGGCATCACATGCCGGCACAAAGGCCACAAAAGGAGTACAGCTAACTGAGGACGGCTTCCAAGTGCCGAAAAAGAGGCACACGGCCAGAGCAGCGGTACCCAAACAAGTACGACCACTTGACACCTCAAATAGGTACGTCACATTCAAGGACGCGCTGGGGGAACCAAGAATAGGGAAACCCACTGAGGAACCGACGCAGAGAACAGTTCAAATCCCCCCAATTGTCATTGTATGGACCGAGGACTTCAAAAGCCTCCAAATACTTTTGAAGGGTGTGACATCGTCCACACTATCACTCAAGGTGGCAGGCAGAGAGACCTACAAGGTCCTCACAAAACCCAGAGAGGACTACGACAATATTATGAAGGTAGTGAAAGATAAACGGCTGCACTCATATACACACAGCACGGAACCACTGAGGCTCCTGAAGGTAGTGTTCCGCAGACTCCCCCTCCAGATGGATCCTGACCATCTGAAAGAGGAACTTGAGGACCTAGGATACGGAATGAAGGCTGTATCACGTATGAAGACGCCGAAGACAAATCGGCAAACGCCGCTGTTCATGGTCGTCCTAGTAGACAACGTAGAAAACAGGAAGATATTCCAAGTAACTAGCGTCGCGAACATTACGAACGTGCAAGTTGAGAAGTTCCGCGGTAAAGGGCGCAGGGCACAATGCTACTCCTGCCAAGGGTTAAACCACGTGGCAAGATATTGCACAATGCCCCCACGGTGTGTGAAATGCGCAGGGGAGCACCAAAGTAGAGACTGCCCCACACCAAGCACGAACACGCCCAAGTGGTGCAACTGTGGGCTCGCCCACGTAGCCAGCTACAGGGAGTGCGTGGTCTTCAAGAAGGCTGACACCAAACAGACTAGGAACAACATACCGGCGGGAAAAAACACCACACCAGCGAAGGCTGACACCAAACAGACTAGGAACAACATACCGGCGGGAAAAAACACCACACCAGCCAGGAAAATCGAAAATGGCGTAAGTTACGCCAGCATTGCCAAGCCGCGAAATGACGCGCAAGCAACAGCGGGTGGCAAGCGCGCAGGCGCAGGAAGCGCGAACGAGCAAGCCACCGCGCCCGAGAGCGCAGCTAACACGAGCGAAACAGTGACGGCCACGGAACACACCAATGACGCGAATAACACCTCTACAAACATCGCTGAAGAACTCCGCGAGGTGCGCCTTCTAATCGGTAGCCGAAATGATGAAAGCACTACCTCACCTCCTAGTAACTGCACTTACGACAGCCAACAAGGCCCAACAACCATCTGGAACCAATATAACCAATAAATAACGCCATTCATGGATTAACAGTTTGCGCCTGAACGCAAATGGCATACGTACCCAAGGAGGGGAATTCAGGCAGTTTTTCTGGGATGAGGCAATAGATATATGCCTAGTTTCGGAAACTAAGCTAAATCCAGGTATTTACGTACGCGCGGCGAATTACACATGCCACAGCACAGATAGATTAACACATGGAGGAGGTACTACTATTTATATTAAAAACTGCCTCAAACACCTCATTGTGCAACTGCCAAGACTTCGCACAGTTGAAGCCACAGCAGTTGTAGTAAAAACATCGTCAGGCGAAACCACATTCGTAGCAACCTACCGACCACCAGGTAAACTACTGGACCCGGCGGAATTCGCGGCATTGTTGTCCATCCGCGGTAAAATCTTTATCGCGTGGGACCTCAATGCCAAACACGCCGAATGGAACTCCAGAGTGACCAACACGAGTGGACGTCGCCTGTTAAATGTGGTTCGACAGCACAACGCAGTCGCCCTGGGACCGTATGATCCCACCTCCTACCCTGCAAAAGGCGCCCGACCCGACGTGCTCGACATCGCACTGCTGAAGGGAGTGGGCAACCGCACAACTGCGACAACCCGAAACGCGCTCTCGTCGGATCACCTACCGGTGATATTCGCAGCTACAGTACAGGCTGTAGCAAATGCGTCCCCCAGAAGCCCACAAAAAATTAAAGACTTCTCACGCCAGCTCCCCCCAGAGCTAATAGACGCTATAGCCCGCAAAAATAGAGTCTTTCGGGAATGGTAGGTAACCAGAAGTCCTGTCACTAAGCGTCTCCTCAACAGGCTCAGGAGAGAGTTGAAAGTGGCGGTGGAAGGCCATCGTAATAGGGAATGGGAAGGGAAAATAGCCAGCCTGCAGATAAACGATGGGTCAGCCAGGAAAACGACAAAGTACTTTCTGAGGAAAGGTCAAAGCATCCCTCCCCTACAAGTCAGGGGTGAGGCGATATGCGAGCCTGACGCCAAGGCCAGTGCCTTAGCCGATGTCTTTGCGGAGAACTTCACTCCTGTAGAGGATCCCATTGATGAGGAGCACATTCCTCTAGTGCAGCAATGGCTCCCAGTCTTCTTCTAAAGGGATGCAGGAACAGACATAGAAGACTTGCGGGAGCGGGTATATCCACAGCAAGGCCCATACAGGCGGGAGTGCCACAGGGTTCTGTCCTTGGCCCCCTGTTGTACTCCTTATATACCTCACACACGCCAAAGGCTAACAGAGTCTCGATCGCATTGTACGCCGACGCCACCGCGTTGTATACCAGAAGTGCGAACGTGCACCTCATGTGCCGCCGCCTGCAGACGGCATGTGAAGCTCTAGTTACATGGGCCACAAAGTGGTGCCTGAAATACAATGCCAGCAAAAGCCAGGCAATCATCATTACGAGGAAAAGAATCCCCATCGACCTACAGCCGGTGCGGATCATGGGAGGCCCCATCACATGGACAAACACTGCAAAATACTTTGGG
Source organism: Schistocerca gregaria (assembly GCF_023897955.1). NCBI lineage: Eukaryota > Metazoa > Arthropoda > Insecta > Orthoptera > Acrididae > Schistocerca > Schistocerca gregaria. The sequence continues at coordinate 611,945,904 of NC_064922.1, read as the reverse complement.
GTGACCCTGGACAGGCGACTCACGTGGGGACCACACATAAGGGACATTGTGGGTAAAGCCTATGGCAGATTGAGAGCGCTATACCCAATCCTGAACCCGAAGACAACCCTACCCACATTCTGCGGCATTACGCTGTTTCTCGCCCTTGTAAGGCCGGTGATCGAGTATGCGGCAGTAGTGTGGGGCAACGCGGCAGACTGCCACATCCGGAGATTACAGGGCCTTCAGGGTAGAGTACTTAGGATGATCATGAAACTCCCGTGTGATTTTCCCACTAGGGAGTTGCATACCATCACTGGAGTGCAGCCAATAAAGGAAAGAATAAGACAGACCGCTCAATTTTTCTATGAGAAATCACAGCAGTCAGAGAACAGACTGGTCTCGAACCTCGGGAACCAAATACATAGAAGGGGCACCACAAGATGGCCCGACCTGCTACAGCAGTAAAAACCACTACAGTAACGATTATTAACTAACATAAAATGCACATCACAAAATAGAACCAACACACACGATAGGCCCACTCAAAGTACATATTAGGAAACGCAGGAATAGTGCAAAGCACTTAACTTGCTTAACCTAGAGATAGTCAGGCACTATCCAACTAGTTAAAGAGCGATGGGTGTTATGTGGCGTCATTGCTAAAAACTAACAACAATAATAAACTAAAACCGACGTTCCAGCTGAATTGCAACGGCCATCCTCAGGCCACTACTGGTTGTGCATGGGCATAGGTGCTTCTATTTATTGCAGACGGTCGATGTCTGACGTCATTGTTGTAAAAATTGTAATTGGCCCTCTAATATGATTGGCTGTCATGACATAAGGGAAGATGAAAGGAAAGAGGCTATTCATGGATGTCCATATCGTCAACGATTGGTAGCTGTCCGCCAATCAGCGTTCGGCTTCTAGTCGGCAAGTTTTCCTCCTGGTGTGCGCGGAAGTGGACTGACAGTTGCTCTACAGCTGTTTGTGCAAATATGTCCATGTCCCGTGTAACTTCTGCCCAGCGACCACTCGCGGCCTGTTGGACTGCGGTGGCCGGCAGCCAGGACGCCGGGAGTTCGTAGCCATCTTCTCTGTTGACACCCACGAATAGCCTCTTTTCTTCAATCTTCCCTTACGTCAAGACTAGCTAATCATGTTAGAGGGCCAATTAAAAGTTTTACAACCGTGAGGTCAGACATCGATAGTCTGTAATAAATAGAAGCACCTATCCGCATGCACAACCAGTCGTGGCCTAAGGAAGTCCGTTGCAATTCGGCCGAAACGTCGGTTATAGTTTATTATTGTTGTTAGTTTTTAGCAATGACGTAGCATGATACCCAGAAGAATTTTAAAGTCAAAGTATACATCATTGCATATGAACATCAACTGACGAAGGAATTTATAAAGATCTTCCTTATATATTCTTCTCTTCTTCTTTGTAAACGTCAAGAGAAACATGATGCATAGATGTCTGCAGAGATGTGAATTTAGGTTCTCATAGCGCCGAAAATTGTAGAACACACGTCTTGTGCGAGTGAAATATCGTTGTAATTCTTATGGTAGTTGCAGGTCACCAAATGGGTAAAATAGTAGACATTATTTGTATTTTTCATAGCATATGTCACACAATGGGTGCCAGGACCGCCACAAACATGTAAATTCGCAATACCACATTCACCAGTCTTCCATATAGTCCTTGGTAATGTATCCTGTATAAACACTCAGTGTAGAAGAAACCTACAATTTCTTCCCCCTTGCTGTTCTTCAAGACATAAGTTCCAGGATTCGTTCTTTGCACCTTGGAAACTGTAAGTATCGCTGTTGATTTCTCGAATGCTGTCTTGTCTTTTGACATATGTACCAACTCACCTACATTAAATTTCTGTTTGTCTGGATCCAGCATTTTAATGTGATAGTACTCCATACCCATGAGTCCATTGTCATAAACATCTATTGGCCTATTTTTAATTGTGCTATGTTTGGTTCGATTATACTGTGCAATTATTTCTGGGAGGATATCTGTCCATTTGTATGAGCAGTGAAGATTACAGTTAATCCACATTTGACCTTTTATTGTTCTGTTCAGGCATTCCACAATACTCATCTTCAGGTGGGTGAATGTTGAGTAGTGATGTATTCCATATTGCTGACTCACAGCCTTGAAATACCTATTGTAAAACTATCCACTGTGATCAGTTTGGAGGTTGTCTGGGCACTGATTCGTCCTTGTCTGCAGCAAACGCTCAAACACATCAGCAACATTTCTCCCCATTTTTCTTTTAACAGATAATCTCCAGGGAAATTTGGATTGTGTATCAATAACCATAAATACTTATGAATCCATTATTCTCATGTGAATATTCCCTCATATGTACAAGATCAGTCTGCCATAAGTCATCCAAACCCTTAATCACAATGTGCCTACGAGGGTATGTTTTTTGTGCTGGTTTTTACAATTCTCGAACAACTGTCTTGATACTTATTTGATGATACCTCTCTTTCAGCTCAGCTACGTCTATTAATACTAGATTTGTTAAAACTGTGAAAAGGTACATATATCTCAGGTAAAACAAACTTTAATGTAATTATTTAAGCTTGCATACTGTACAAAAGTAAATATATGTATGCAGGTATTGACAATAGCTCCTTTTCTTATATTTTTCATCTGCTGTATGAAAAATTACAGGTATACTCGATGCATTTATTGACAGTTATGTCAAAGTTCTAAAGATAATTTAGTTATATCAGTTTATGCCTATTTATCCCTAGCCATCTGGGGGTGGAGGTGATGGTGGGGTAATTAATTGATCAATTTAATTAATTTGCATATCAATTTGATGTCAGAATTGTGCTCAGAACGCCATCTCCCTACTACTGGATCCCTGCATCCCATGATATCATTGTGAAAGTGTTTGATCGCCTTTTAGACTTGAGAAGTTCGTGGCCGAATGTTGACCATTTGCACTGAGAGGTCAAATGTGTCTTACAAAAGAACCAAAGAGGCTTGGTTGTGTCACCGATATGCTGCTGTAATATTGCACTCACGTCTGCATTAACCAAGATATGAGCATCAGGTATGGGGTGAGCCAGTGTAACAGCATGGTCTAGAGCAACCTTAGGGTCTCGAAATCTGTATTCATATCATTTTTTGAAGGTGCCTTCATAGCGCCTTATGTGTTCTTACCAATGAGGAAGTCAGTAAGGGGGTCCTGTACAGAGGTAACATGTGGGAGATGGCGGCAGTGGAAATTTATGCTCCTGAGGTATCTACACAGTAGTCTATAGGTAAAGGGAGGTTGTGAATTAGCTCGATGCAGACATCAGTTGGATGCCATTAGACAGAACGATGTAGACCAGGAAGGTATATTGTCATGGGTTAGGTGTGACTTTTTATGATTGATTTCAACCTGTTGCAGTACAGTGTCGCCTAGAACTATAGCAAGGGCTCTTCATTCTCCTCAGTGGTAGACAAAAGAACTGAAATATCGTCAAGATAAGAGCATGCAAATGGCACATTGAACAAGAAAGTCAATAAATCTCTGCCACATTTGGGCTGTGTTTTTGAGGCCACAAGGCATGAAGCAGCACTTGCAAAATCTCAAAGGGGTAATCAGTGCAGTTTTTGGAATGTCATCAGTAAATATAGGTATTTGGTGGTAAGTGTTCCAGCAGTCCATTACACTAAACACCTGTGCGCCATTAAGTCTTGGACGTATGGAACTGGGTATTTATCTATGACAGTTCAAGAGTTCAGGACCTGGTAATCCCTGCAGAGACAAAATTAGCCATTTTGTTCTGGACAAGATGTAACAGGGAAGACCAGGTTTTGTCTCATGGGTGGATGATTCCATAATAGTAGTTTGCTGATGATTGGCTTGGAATTTCGTAACTTTGGGGGTTAAGATGGCGTTTCTTATGATGTACGAGTGGATCTTCCCTTGTATTAACTCTGTGGTACCTGCCATTGGAGATAACTACCATGACCATTTGTTGGAACTTCCCTGAGGAACTTCACTTTCAGAGAGCGAGGGGGGAAAAGTGTGCTGGGGTGATACACTGGAGAGACAAATGTCACTGACCTTCAGGTTCTGAGATGTCAACAGCACTGAAGCTAGAACAGATCTGAGAGCAGCTGAGTCACCCGGTTGAGAAGAAATCATGTCAGAGAGCTGGCATATTTGTGCCAGCCATATAGATACCGTGTCAATCTGTTGATGTAGTGAGGCATTGTGTGCTTGAAGAGCATTGATGGTGGGGCACATGAGCAAAAGTTCGACTAGTGAAATGGTGAGGTAACCAATAATGTGAAGCATTCAAAGAGGGAGTGGAGGAGGCAGCATGGAAGGGACGGTGCTGAAAGAGCCCAAAATTAGTGCGCCAGATGCATGACATAGCAGTGAAGCTGACTGTTTGTTGAGTGTCTAAGGAAAACGACATTGAGCACCAGCTGTCGACATCAGTGACATGAAATGTTCATGGGAAACACAGTTCAGACATGAGATGAACCTGGAGATCCACAACATCAAGGACTTTGATATGGGTGTTATTTGCCAAGTGAAGTGTCAGTTTGGTAGGGAATGTGAGAGGTAGGATCAGCCTCTGCACCAGCATTAATGAGAAATGGGGGGCCTGATGTGCAGTCCAGAACGAAAAGACGACTGCTAGAAGATGGGGAGCTGTTTGCTGACTGTTGTATGATGAGTCACAATTTATGAGAGGCAAGGACCAGGGTGTCTAAACTGTTCTGCATATAGAGTTACCCACGCAGGAGGGGGGGGGGGAGGGGGGGCAGTTCTGAGCAATGTCTTCAAATGTAATGTGGAACCAGCGAAGGGGTACACAATGTGGGGAGTAAGCCATGGCGTACACGTATTCTCTGTTGGATTCTGCAGAGAGGTATCCTGCTGTCTGGCTGCTTCCTCGGTAGAGGTCGGATGTGTTCAGGGAGTCAAACAACCACATGCACCCTCACACGGCCTCTGCCAACTGAATGAATTGGAGTGGGGCAGGAGGTCGACCATAGTGACAACATTAACATCCGAATGGCTGTGTAGGCTAGCAAGAATGTGTCTGTTATACAGAAAGCTATATGCTTGATCTGTGAGTCATAACATGCTTTCCACTGGTTCAGAAGCATGTGACAATAATTGAAACTGCAATTCATATGACAACTTGACAAGCCACAGTGTCCTAAACACAATTTCCAGCAAGAATTCAACATGCACTTACATGTAAAGGTGCCCCCAAAGCTGGGATGGGATCCTATGTCCTAAGTTATTGTTATGTATAACATGACGCATGACCTCGAAAGTGCGATGTGACAAACATTTAATAATAGTAGTTTTAGCCACAGATTATCTGCAATGGGCAGGTACAGCGAGGACCAAGTCACTGATAAGATCTGTGTGATCATGCAAATGAATATCCAGGCAAATAAACCAAGACTCTTCGTCCATAATGCCATAAAAGTCAAAGATCTGCCAAGGTGAACCACATAGTTGGATTGTCCTTCAGTAATTGAGGCAATTTACGAAACCTGCTGGATAAAACTGTTTGCATAGATGTTGGCGTAGGGGTTGACAGTAGACTGCTGAAACTGATACAGCATTGTCAACGACAAAATTTGGATTGAGCAGCTGTGGGTGTCTGAGTGAGGCATCGCGTGATATCTTTGCAGGGATGTCAATTGCTCAATTGCAGTGACCAGAAGCAGCACTTGACTTCATAGGCACGAGAGCACAGTAGGCTGGCTCAGCAAGAACAACCATGTCATTGAAGGTAGCACTGCATGAACAGGTGGAAGACGTAAGCAAAGTGTTACCAGTAGCCCACAGGGCTGGGGGCTGAGGATTTGCGATGCAGAAGGCACAGAAGCGCTGTTCACCATCGCAGGAGGTACAGCCGTAGCTGCAGAATGTGAAAACAGAGAAATCCGAACATACAGAGCCAGGGAGTGGACAATATCTGTGGAAGACAAGTAACGCACAATGTCATGCCGCCTAGCGGCAGTGGTGAAGTGTGTAGTACAGTAAGATACATTATAAACAGCTTGTGTGAAGTGCAAAGACAGATGTTACTGTGTGGAAATACCAAAGTCGGTGCACTGGTTTTGCACCATTGTGCTGTTGGTAAGGTTAGAGTCTCCACTTGAGTCGCATAAGGGCGAAATTGTTTCTGCTCCAGTTTAACGGTAGGATGTTGAGGGTGACACATGTGAGATTCACAGCCTACTGGCGCAATGTGATGGGGTAGCACTGAGTTTGATACATTTTATGTTGCAGGATTCTTGGTTAGTGAAGCGCACACATTGATGTAAACAAACGTCAGAATAATGTTTAACAAAATGCAGGCAAATTTGGGGCTGTACACACTTAGGTCGAGAAAATATACATAAATCACACTTCTAATACACTACATACATATGAACTGAGCTATAAAAATGGCGAACATAGAAGTCTAACCAAAGATAGTAACATTGTCAGTCCATGACAAAGTGCAAATCCGCATTTCAGGCGTTTAAACCAATGTTCGTGAACATCGTTGGGTCACTAACGTGGCAATTCCAGTCCCAACGATGATGGGTTAGAGGATGGAAATCGCCAACAAGTGGTTCATTATCAAAAATTTTAATGAAACGTAGAAACACAATACAACTGAACGAATCGTAATGGCATGCAGCCTCGAAGACAAAGACAGCAGGGTGAAACACTACAACATCAAAGATGAACGATATTGTTCTAGTGCTCGATGGTCGCCAAAGCTCCTTCATGGTGTGTCTTTTTTTCTTTTGTTTTTGAGTGTGTATATAATGAAGATACTGGGTGAGTCGGGAGCAAAGGTAAATGTTTTGAGAGGTGATAGTATTGATTATCTTAAACAAAAGAAACTTCAAACGAATATATGCCCTTTTCTTAACCATATCCAACATACAGTTGTTTGAAAATGATTGACATCAGTTGCATGTCCATTTTCACCAGCACTCACATGAGAATACAACAAAAGTGACATTGGGCTACGTAGTGTTGTCTTTATGTGTGTTCACATGATGCCTTCTTTTTTTGCATAAAGCGCATTGCTTCCTGCCTTTGGTGGGAACCTTTATGCTATTAACAGACGACAGGGAGCTGGCGCCTGTGTTTGTTTGATAGTGCAGTGTGTTGAGGTTATGCTGTGAAGATATTTACGTGCAATAATGCCTGTTAACTCCAAAGGAAGCACGCTTAAATGTATAGATCACTGCAGACAAAGAAAGTCTTATGGAATGCCACTGCTAAAGATCATTTGAATAAAACTTTGAGAGGCGACACTCTGAATGTTAAGTACTGGATAAAAAGTTTCTGATCACATTACTGTAAAGAATAATGTATGTGAAAATTGTGGACGAATATTCAGGCTATGCTGATTTAATAGCACAATGAAGGAGTCTGGCAAGAGAGCAAAAGAAATCATGGAGAATGTGTAGCTCCTCAACAAATTACTAGAACTAAAAATTAAACACAGTAATGATGAAAAAATACAAAATTTGAAAACAAAACCTCCATTCTACTAGGTTCTGCCGTCTATGAAATTCCCAAATTTGTCCAGTCCAAGGGTGTTAGTCTACATCCAGTATAACCTTTCACGATTAAAGTTATTTAAACATTTTTTTATAAAAGAAAGAACAAGTGATGTATTGAAAGTTGATTAACCTTTACATAATGACTAACAACGTCTCTTTCAAGAACAATCACTGAAATGCTTTGTTTTCTAACGCAAAATAAATAGTTCAACTGTTATATAAGTCACAACTTACTAGCTAGTGAAATATTATTCCAGTCTTTTTGTCACTAGAGTTTCCGAAGCAGAAAATCTAAAATATCACTGTGGTATTTCTGTGGCCATACCACAGAAACGCTATGGCGGCGGAACTCAGGTCACAGCGACACAAGCAAACAGTGCCGGCGTTCGCCGGCCCGTGCACGCAGATTTACCGTTACGCTAAATTTTGCAACGGTACGACACGCACCGGCCTGCAAGAGACAAAGCAGTCAGTCTGTACGAACTGGACAACACACGCCTCGGATCTTTCTCGCCGCGGACCACGTGGGTCCCCACAAAAGCGAACGCAAAGTTTTGTTTTTCATCTGTCCGCAAAAGACACGATGCTCGACAGGTCGCGCCGGAACTGACCGATCTGATATGTAATCTTTGCCTCGCGTGGTCACGGTCGCGCAACGTGCTTATCACCGGAGTGTGCATCACAGTCTAATAAATACAGTCACGACACCTGTGTCGGTACATAGTGAAACAACCTCCTCCCCCCCTGGATATGGTAAAGTTAAAATTTATTAAAAACCAAAAATGAAACAGCAATCGACCATAAGCGTCGGCAAATACATTAATTGTGAATCTGCAGCAAGGCGCGGACAAATGAAAAAAGTCAGCATTCATTTTTCTTTGTACATGATTTTGTTTCTGACTCTCTCATATGTAGAAGGACGATGAAGATGTATGGCTAAAGATATGAAGTATTTCCAGTGTTATGTGTGTGTTGGAATAAGACAATACTTAACAACAGTATTAAGTATTTTTATTGAAATGACGTGGAACCAAGTAAGGAGGATTTTCTTATTTTTGACATGCACTGGTGTCCTTGAAGTCGGCTACCTGCATCTACAATGAAATGTAAGAGAGGGAGTTCGAATAGAATAAATTCGCACATGCAGAACATTTATAATAATGCACTTGTACTATCCTTTAAATTTTTTTCATTCACATATGCATATTTCTTATTTTTTTATCATTATAACACAACTGGCGACCGTGACAGGACTTCAGGGCACCAGTTGTAAGTAGGGTTTGTATACTATTGTCATAGTAAGAAATTTCTATGACATTGTTATGAGACATAAAAACTAATTGTCCGTATTTATCTGTTTACATGAATCACGAGTGGGAGCAAATAAAACAAAAAGGCAAAAATTGAGGAGAACATTTTGGAAAGCAGTAAGAATTGGACCCTGGTCACATAAAATTTTCCATGGTAAAATGTTTTGTTCGACACAGAAAGGTACGACAGCTACGCAAGTTGCTTGTATAGTTAGCCTTGGTAGTGCCTCTTTTCCTCATTATTTCCTTCCTTGAATTTTATGTTGGCCAATTAACAGGAGTTTCATACAACATGGTTGAAAAATACATGTCCATTTTTGAAAACAATAGCAAACACGCAATCAAAAGATGGCGTAGGATTGCGCGATCGAACAATTGAAGTTCGGGCGCCATGCATGCCTACTGCAGAAGGTTTAAGTGGGTCAGAAATGAGCTTCGCAAGTGTGACAAATGATAGTGACGCACGAGCGAATTACAATCCGCCATCATGGCAGCAGTGGCTGACGTGCGGCAACAATGCCATGCCTTACGCTGTACCGCAGCCTACCTTTGGGAAAAACAACGGCACAGCAGCTAATAACACAAACCGGCCAAATACCCACACAGTGCAACTAACTGAGATTACTCCAGGCAATGAACTGAGTCACACTGCGTCGTCGGAAAACACCAACCGTTCGTGGTTAAGCCCCAGGCTATTGACCTCTCAGGGGCTGGGGGCATGCTTCTTCCAGATGCGAGAAGGAGAAGGTAAAGAAGTATCCAAGGTCACCAGTTTTGCTAGTCGCACATCACCAGAAGCAGAAAGATCTTACTCTGTGTCAGGACTGGAAAGATTAGCTGTAATATGGGCATTTGAAAAGTTTGAATGTTTTCTGTGGGGCAAGAATACCAACGTTTACTGCGACCATCAGTCACTGTCATTTCAGTTAACATGTAAACTATTGCAGCATAGATTAGCTAGGTGATGTCTAGATTTACAAGAATTCAGTTTCGAGATCATTTATATTGAAAGAAGTCAGAATGTTATTGCAGATGCCTTGTCTAGGTTACCACAAGGTTTAGAGGAATTTAGTGAATTAACAGAGCAAGATGCACTAATCAAAACGTTATTAATGCAAGGTACAACATAAATGTCTGATTGCCATATGTTTTGTAAGCAAATGAAAATGAGGCTCAATGCACACGGGCGAAAAACAGACGTACATGCTCGCAGCGAGATACTGGCGTCAAAACTATTCCAGTGCACACACCGCGGCATCGCAGAGATAATCACGCAACGGGGAGTGAAATTTCAAGTCATCCGATTTGCGTTAAAAAATTATTTTATGTAGATGAAGCAAAAGTACACCCATATCTGTATTTAGTTTCTCAATAAAAGTTTGACTTTACTCGTAAAAAAAAAAAAAAAAAAAAAAAAAAAAAAAAAATTACGACGCGCCATACTTGACGCTATGACTGAGCGATGCACTATTCCGCAGCAGTATTACATTGGGAGCCAATTGGAATGGTGTTGCTTATTTCGTTTACAAATACATCAAGCAACGCAACAGGAGATTTTGGGTTCACCCGCTCGTTAGTTCACGACTGCTGAAAGGAGCGTTCGTGACTCTGTTTACTGATTTACGAGGAGATGAAAGTAAATTCTTTAATTATTTTTGAGTGACTGTACATTCGTCTGATGAATTAACAGTGAACTTGCAGTCATTCATCAGAAGCATAGACTCTGCGATGAGGCTTTCAGTTTCACCTCAAGAAACGTTGGTAGTGACTTTGAGGTAAGCAGAGAGTATTTAAATATTTACATCACGTTAATTATTTCAATCAAAAGCTAAAATATAGTGAACTGGATTATAACTGTAAATGGTATTCTCATATCAACGATATTCCGTTATTGGATTACTGAATATGGGATTTTACTAATGTATTTTGATATAAAGCATCATAACTAACATCAGTAGATTAGGAATAGTCGAAATATTTTGCATGTAGAGTTGTAAAGTAATTAAACTGCGTTGTGCAGAAACTTCAATGCAGTACAAGAATATGTTAAGGGCAGTTGGACAACAGACACACATCTCAAAAGAAAATATTTATTCGAAAAGTAATTACAAACACACTTAGAAATGCCGTTCTTTTCTATACTTATTGAGTATGGATATCAAAAATATCCACAGAATCCTCACTTTCTGTTGTCACACATGTACTGCTGTAGGACAAAGGGCTAGCCGTGGTGTAGTGGTGTTGTTGGGAACTGGCACGTGCGTGAGTCTGGGTAAGTGAATCACGAGACAACACACTCTCTTGATTGTTTCAGTGTGCAAAACGATCAATTGCCTTCGTTGAGGACATTGCCGAGCACTAAGATCGAAAGTCTCATTCATGTTTCTGAATTTTGGCAATAATTTCATCACCTCGCATCTAAACTCCAATTTAACGTCCAAAGGCAACGTTTTAACTGCAGGAACCAGTGACAAAAAGTAATTTGTCATCATCCTGTGCTTTGGGTGAAGCTTACAGTACAGGAGTATTCATGAATTTTAATAAAGAATCTTCAATTATCCTGCGTCGTTTGGCAGCAGGTGCATTATCCAAATTTTTCGAAGGCTCACTCTGTGCAGGTGATGATGTTTCTGCTGTCGATTCATCCGCAGTTTCATTACCAGCCACTCCATCATCATTGACACTAGTTTGCATGGGACCTGGATCTATTTTGTTTGCACGGAACGACAGTTGACAGGCATATATATATATACCTTCTACACGAAATCGCTCCTTGCCCTAATTTTGTGCGTTTCCTTTCACATTTAATCAACTATAATAAATTCCATTCTGTAGTTCATAGTTGCAGATGCAAACTATTTCTTCAGCTATGTTGAAGTTGGATGTTGTGGTAAGAGAATCGGACAGCACTATCTTCGTAAACTCTAAGCTGTATAAACTATTAGAAAGTCGCCAAGCAAGCCTACCAGAAGGACAAGCTCTACCAGGAAGTACAGAACCTTCTGTGCTCTTTGCGTTATTGGGGGATGAAGCGTTTCCTCTGTCTAATTTAGTCATGAAACTGTACACCGGAACTTTCGTCTCCTACAAGAAACACATCTTTAACTACCGTTTAAGTCGTGCTCGGAGATATATGGAGTGCGCATTTGGTATTCTGAGGAATGAATGGCGAATATTTCACAGACCTATCAATGTTAAGTTGAACTTCACTGTTAGCATCATCAAATGTTGATGTGTCCTCCACAACTATTGTGTTCCAGAGATGGCTTTAACTTTGTAGACACTTTAAGTATACAGGGCCTATGTGATCTGGGCAACGAAGTTCCAACGACCCAAGGAGGAAGTTTACTTAATTCTAGAAGAAATATTCTCGCTGATTACTTCATAAATGATGCTGGGAAAGTACCATGGCAAGACAAACGAATCGCTGATTGCAGAAACAACACTTGTCCACTTTTTGGTTAAACTGAGTTAGAGCTGATTTCCATGTTATGGCGCTCCCTCTATCGAATGAATGCAGAAATAACATTTGTCCACGATTCTTAATGAGGCAAACAAGATCCCGAAGTAATGAGTGAGAAGAGAAAGAAAACTTGTCCTGGACTACTGCTATTTCTGCAGCCAACATTGGCTAGCCTGCTGTGTAATATCATCTCTGTGTTCGCACGGTTTTTCTTTGTGAAGTACAGCAATGTTGAACAGGGAAGGTATGGATGTACCTGATGGTGGTGAAATTAGAAATAGGACGAAAGGTGTAAAAAATGTTGAATATCAACATGAAATCATAAAAAGGTCGCGAATTAGAGGTTTAGAGTATAAAAACTACAGTGGAAAGTTAATTTCAAAGAAAAGCAATGGTCTGGAAAATGGTTCAAATGGCTCTGAGCACTATGGGACTCAACATCTGAGGTCATAAGTCCCCTAGAACTTAGAACTACTTAAACCTAACTAACCTAAGGACATCTCACACACCCATGCCCGAGGCAGGATTCGAACCTGCGACCATAGCGGTCACGCGGTTCCAGGCTGTAGCGCCTAGAACCGCTCGGCCACCCCGGCCGGCCATTGGTGTGGACTGCAAGTAAGTAATGATCTAATACAGGATGTTATACGTCAGTAAAATAGTAAACTAATGATTTATTGCGAGACTGAAATATCTGTATAATTTTGTAGGTGTCGAAACTGCTTTGGAAGAATTCCTGAAGAGGAAATAAATGAAGTATTTTCACTTTTCTACAATATGACATCAAAGGACGCACAAGATTCTTATCTCCAAGGGCTAATTACTGTAGGTAATATTCCCAGAAGTCGAAAAAGAGTACCAAAAGGAGGCAACTGCAAACCAAGATGCAACAATTTTCAGTAGTTTATTAATTCCAGCACTGGACAATCAGAGGTATGCAAGAAAGCCTTCTTACGTATCCATGGTGTCACAAACCAAAGGGTAAGGGGGATAAACAATCTGCTTGATGGGGAAAGTCGCTTTGTGACCAGAGGGGTAAAAAGCACCGGGAAATCAAATCGGTGGTGCAGAAATAAGTTTGATAATTGGTCACATAAATTCCTATCCCCAAAAAATTACTCACTATGGCACAAGAGAACAGCGTTATTTAAATAACCAGCTTAATTTCATAATCATGCATAAACAGTTCAGATTATGACATCCCCAAGTAAGTAATATTAAGTACGAATTTTATTTAAAAATATTCAAAGAACGTTTTTCACTTACATTTGGTCAACCACAAGTTGACACATGTGGTACTTGTGAAGCGCTTCAAAATAAATTACGAAACAAAACACTGAATGAAAAGGCTAAGAAGGTTGCCACTGCAGAAATGATGGTTCATAAATGCAGGGCTGCAAAGTTTTCTGCTCGTATTCATGACGTACAAGTATTGTGTCAAAAAGACGAGGATGTTGCAGGTATTGCCATAGATTTTACGCAAAATCTGTCCCTTCCTACCTTCAGCAACTCAATGTTTAATGTATTCAATATCCACAACCTGATGACAGCAAATGCAACATTCTACATTTATCACGAAGGTGTAGCAGAGAAGGGTCCCGATGAAGTCTGCACATTTCTGCTGGATTACATACGAAACGAGTTGCCACCAAACGTAAAATACCTGCATATATTTTCAGATGGCTGCCCAGGGCAGAATAAGAATAATACTATGGTCAGGTTCCTCGTGGCAGTTGCAGCATTTCAGCATTTACTCAGAATTTATCATTATTTTCCGGACAGAGGCCATTCATTCTTACCCTCTGACAGGAACTTTGCAGCAATTCGCTCGCAGCGATATCACTGCTATTTCCTTTCGTATCGCTACGGCCGTAGTGTGCGGTGCTCCGTTGTTTCACATGCACTGCTGAAACGCGCAAGACACTGACGCTGCGATCGCGCGGTAATAAATCGCTAGTGTGCATCGAGCCTTATACAACAACAAGATCGCAGATGGAGAAAAGTCATTCAAAATCTTAAGCAACATGAAGGCGGAAAGGTAAGAAAATGGTATCAGGAGTACAAGGAAGTTTTGTTTCATAGGAAACACGAAGAAATCTGATCAGTGGTGTGTGTGTGTATGTGTATTCCTGAAGACTATATCGACGAGTTTATAAGGCACACACATGAAGTAGGAGTAGGCAAATGTACTAAAAAGTTGCAACACTTTGTTACTTTCCAATACTCACAAAAAACCCTTTGGATATAGTATACCTGGATATGGCTGCTCCATATCCAAGAAGTAAAGGAGGAGAAAATACATAGTAGCACTATACGATATTTTCTCGAAACATATCAAAATATTGACGAATTTGTCTTTTTTTATGTATATGCTTCACTCAAGAACCTTCTAGTGTTTTTTTGTAATGTGTTGTGTTATTTCCATTGTGTGCTTTCCCCTCGCACGAGAATTTGACTCTAAGCCAAGATGGTGAATCTAGAAGAACTATAAGAAATTATAGAAGACTTGCTAGTAAAGAAACAGAGGCTCGAGAGTGAGGTACAGGCGCGCTCTGCACTTACAGACTCTGTGCACCTGCAGACGGCTTAGAAAAATTTTGGGGCGCAAAACCCTGCCACGCCACCGCCTCCTACTGTTCCTGGAACGGCGACAAACACTGGACGGGTGTTGGTCAGGCTGCCCCCTTTTTAGCTTCACCACCTGGTAATATGCTTCAGCCAAATGGAGGTGGTCTTCATGAGTAACAACGTAACTTGCGAGTTCGCGAAATTCGGGCACATAGCGAGCCAGCTCGACCAAAACTACGCGACCGAAGAATAGGACATAATCGCCGCCCTGCCAACGCAGTCCTCTTACAAACGACTGACGGAAGAACTCATCCGTCAGATCTTTTGTCTAAGAAAAATCTAGTGCACCAATTGCTGTGCCAAGAGGAATGCGGCGACCAGAGACTTTCTAAGTTCCTGTGCCACATGGGGAGCCTCACACAGTTCGACTTGGCACCAGAATCATTGTTACACCCTATCTGGGTGCGCAGCCTCCCTGCTCAGGTGCAGGCAGTAACAGCAGTCCAGACAGTGATGCAGCTGGATGCCATTGCAAACATGGCCGACCAGGTGCATGAGCTGCAGGTAACAGTGCCTAGCACTGCAGCTGCTGTGACTTATGACACTGTTCCCCCACCTCCATGGCAGCGCTCACCTCCCACAGCCTCCGCCACGGACAGCAGTCTACACCAGCTAGTTCACGACTTGGCCACAGCGGTGGGAGCTCTCACCGTGCAGATTGACCCGGTGATGCATTCATGGGCAGAGGTCAGCAGGCACTGTAGCGGCAGCTGATTGAGGCACTGCTGAACTAGCCCACACAACTGGCAGTGCAGCACCAGTCATTCTAACGGTACTCCACTCACAGAAGAGCAGCTGATGAGTAACTTCTGCTGTTACCACACGCACTTCAGCATTTATGTGACACAGTATCATCTTCCATGCACCCAAACTCTAGCTGCAACTGGACCTAGACACAACCGACTGCAGTTCAGCACCCAGGTGTCTCTTCATAGCAGAGTTGGTGGATGGCGTGAGGTACCTCAAATGGTTCAAATGGCTCTGAGCACTATGGGACTCAACTGCTGTGGTCATTAGTCCCCTAGAACTTAGAACTACTTAAACCTAACTAACCTAAGGACATTATACACCTCCATGCCCGAGGCAGGATTCGAACCTGCGACCGTAGCAGTCGCACGGTTCTGGACTGCGCGCCTAGAACCGCGAGACCACCGCGGCCGGATGAGGTACGTCATTGACACGGGTTTGGACCTCTCGATATTCCCCCGTTCCGTGCTGAGAGACCACAGGCTGGCCAAGGCTCTCTCTCTCACTGCAGAGAACAATTCGGCCATTAAATAGTATGGCACACACAACCACAATATAGATCTCAAACTATGCCACACATTCTGATGGACATTTACTTTGACTGACACCAGTGAGTTGATCTTGGGGGCGGACTTTCTTGGCCATATGCTAGCTGACAAAGCGAACAGCCAGCTGATTGATGTGACAACAAATTTAAAGATAGCAGGATAATCTTGGCAGGCTGCTTTCTACAGTGTAAAACGTGTGACGTGCCGTGGACCTTATGACGACGTTCTGGAAAAACTTCCTGAACTCACCCGCCCAGTTGGTGCACTAAAGGACATAAGTCATTCAATGGTGTACCACAGTCACTGTCATTGTTTTTGCACAAGGCCTATTGTGTAACACTTATTTCACAGATGCATTGTTGTTGATCTAACCAACACAGGTTCCTCATGCTACATCATGCTGGCCTATTGTGTAACACTTATTTCACAGATGCATTGTTGTTGATCTAACCAACACAGATTCCTCATGCTACATCAAGCCACCCATGTCAACTCATGCCTGAGAGACTGGTGGTACCGAAAACCGAGTTTGAAGCGAGGTATCGTTCAGCCATCAAGCAGCCTATAGTCGTCTGTGTTGCAGTTAGTTTCAAAACAACACAATTAGTGGTGCCCGTGTTGAGATTCTCATGCCCATAATTCACGAATAGTGCTAGATCGATATCTGGTACTGCACCTTCAAGATTTTAGTAACCCCTTGGAAGGCTGTGACATATTTAGCAAGATCGATTGTGCAAAAGTGTACATAACGATTCCAGTGGCGCTGAAGATGGCTATTATCACACCCTTTGGGCTTATTGAAACTCTGTTTACAATGTTCGCTCTTCAGAATGCTGCCCAGACCAGGCACCGCTTCCTGGTAGCGTCTTGAATGGCTTTCCATTTTGTTTTGGATATCTCGATGAACTCCTGGTGTTCTTGAAGTCGGCTGAGCTCCACCAACCCATCTAACAACAGTGTGAGGAGAATCGAGTTCCTTGACCATTCATTTACCCCCACTACATTGACACCATTACCGGAGAAAGTACAAGCGATTATGAACACACTGTATCCACAGACACACAAAGAATTACTCTGTTACCTCAGCATGATGAACTTGTATCGCTCCCATCTGACCAACGCTGCCAATGTGCAAGAACCTATAACTACAGTGCTATTTGGTCCCAGCGCAAAAGGGAAGACTCCTGTGAACTGGATGGACGCTCTGGAAGAGAGTTTCAGGGAGCCAAAATGAATCTGACAGAAGCGATGCTGCTTGTGCACCTGGTACAAGACACAGGCGTAGCCATAGTCGTGGACACCACCCAGATTGCTATCGGCATGGTGCTACAACAGCATGTTGGTGGGACCTGGCAGTTAGCGGTTTTTTTTTTCTTGCAGAGGATATAGGAATCGCAACGTGCTTCGAGTTCTTATCACCAGGAGTTGCTTGCAGTATATGCAGCAGTGAAATAATTCTGCCCAGTGTTGGAAGCCAGACTGTCATTTTCATTGTCCGTATACCAGTAAGTCAGGCTTTTTGAAACAGCCACTCCAAGTGTTCACCATGTCAACTCCAGCAATTAGAATATGTGTCACAATTTATGACAGACATTCACAATATTTCTGGGGTAGACAATATAGTCCCTGACCCACAAGCTACCATCCTGTGTAGAAGGGCTTGGTCAAATGGCTCCAAAGGACTTTGTAAACTACCATCATGTGCCCTAATACTGCCTTGATGAAGGCACATCCTCTGGTGCTGCTAGGCCTGCAAGTATCTCTGGAGGAGATCGATGTGTCACCTGCCAACCTCACTTACGGACAACCTCTCGCAATTCGAGATGATTTTGTAGAAATAGTTCAAATGGCTCTAAGCACTATGGGACTTAACATCTCAGGTCTGGACTTAGAACTACTTAAATCTAACTAACCTAAGGACATCACACACATCCATGCCCAAGGCAGGATTCGAACCTGCAAATGTAGCAGCAGTGCGGTTCCAGACTGAAGCACCTAGAATCGCTCTGCCGCAGCGGCCAGCTGATTTTGTAGAGGAAGGACCACTCCCACATGACGCCACAGCACCCACCTCGACAGAACGTCTGCGCGCTCACACGGTTGAGATCCGAGCACATGCACAGATGCAGCTCGGCATGAGGAAAGTATTCACGCATGCTGTTCTGTAGTATTGCACGCACTCGATGTTGTGTGCTGACATGGAACAGCCACCTCTCTGGCCACCTTACACTGGACTGCACCACACGATAGCCTACAGAGAATAAATGCAGCACATTGAGTGCACATATGTCTGCTTGTGGCTGTGTATGTGCGGATGGATATGTGTGTGTGTGTGTGTGCGGGAGTGTACACCTGTCCTTTTTTTTTTCCCCTAAGGGAAGTCTTTCCGCTCCCGGGATTGGAATGACTCCTTACCCTCTCCCTTAAAACCCACATCCTTTCATTTTTCCCTCTCCTTCCTTCCTTCCTGACGAAGCAACTGCCAGTTGCGAAAGCTCGTAATTCTGTGTGTGTGTTTGTGTGTTTTGTTCATGTGCCTGTCTGCCGGCGCTTTCCCGCTTGGTAAGTCTTGGAATCTTTGTTTTTAATATATTTTTCCCATGTGGAAGTTTCTTTCTGTTTTATTTATTTATTTATATTCTTCTCATTTGTTTGGTGTCTTTAAAAACACATGTGAGTGTAATTGTGAGGTCCAATATGCAAAAATTGTTAAATGATTTTTACTAAAATCTATCATTCAAAGAGATTTAGATATACCCTTTGATTTATGACTGTTGAGTTATTTATCTATTTTAGAAAATTATTTCAAAATTGATTTTACTTTTACATAACTCACAATTGAGCAGTCAAATGTTTAAATTATTGTGGACCCACACAACATTCAAAGAAAACTCCTCTTACCATCATATTCAGGCTATGGTTGTCAAATTATGGATCTCAGTATAATCTGATAAGTGAAATCTTAAAACTAGTGTTGTTCTCTGCTGTGGCTCGAAGCTGTGAAAAAATGCTTGTTAAATGTTAAATCAGGTGATCTCGGCATTTCCGCTATGATTTCACTTTATAGGTCAATGTGTAATGGCATCTGTTGATGCAGCAGCTGCTAAAATTGTAGAGCTGTAAATGTCATAAGAAAAATTAATTCAATACGAGGAACATGACAGAGGGCTCACTGTACATCAAAATAATTCACACACATACTTTAATGTACTATATAACAACCACTAACCTTCATGGTACAATATGTCTGCTTCCTATTACTAGAAACAAGCGAAGTGAGAGGGAGATAAGAACAATCTAGGAGCATTCTTCTCCTTTATTAATTGCTTAGAAGTTATTACATTTAAAGAGTTTACTCCTTGATACGAAGATTAAATTTACTATAAAACAGGAAAATTTTACGCCACCTATGTGGTCAGTGAAACACACAATGTTCATGTAAATTTATTTTATTGCAAGATACCTTCTCGTTCCAAGTTTTTTTTAATGTCTTTATAGCACAATTGTCGCTGAGAGGGCACACATACTTGTGCAAGTTTATACTTAGTGTGCCATCTCTGTACCTCTGCTGTCTCATGAACTTTGGATTTGTCATTATGAACAATTCAGATAGTGAACTTCATTCTATTGTAGTGTATTAACTGTAGCACTAGTGAATGCTGTGTGTCATTATTAAGCTATCAGTGCATCAGCCTTTGAAACATCTTTCCAAATGACTCAGCCACATGCCTACACTGTGCATTGCTATGGACGGTTTGTAGCCAGCCCTGGCTGCTGCTGCTCACTAGTCAACTGTGCGAGAATGTGCCCACCAGCCCCGCATGCTGACATCATGAGCCACAGCCCTTCCACCACTGACCAACCAGATGCCCTTTCATTCATACAGATGTCACCATACAGCGCACAAAGTCTGAACACATGCATACACAGTCTGATTACCAGGCTTTCTCGCAGCTATGGAGCTCCACTATCCAAGGAGAGATCTGTGCGGTGACTGACCACATAAACATGAGTATGATGGAATTGTGGTCACAGCCAACATAAGCAAACAGTGCCTAGTATTCACTGGCCTGCATGTGCAGATTTACTGTTATGCCAAATTTTGGCAATGGCGTGATGCACATCAGCCTGCACAAGATGTGGCAGGCAGTCAGTGTGAGTTGGACAAATCAACACGACACATGCCTCCGATCTTTCTAGCCACAGACCATGTGGTTTGAATTAAATGACTCCCCAGAAACGTGTACACAAAAGTTTAGTTCATTCATTTGTTTCATGGTGTCTATCATCCATCTGCGCAAGACACGGCGCTCAGCAGGTTGCACCGGAAAGTGACTGTTCAGAGACACGACTTTAATGTGGTTCACATGGCTGTACAATGTGTTTATCACAGGAGTTTGTACCCTCCAGGATCAGGGATCGAACTGTATCCTCAGTACAATGCATCAGTATGGACATTGAAGATAAGGTTTTGTTTGTAACAAAACTATGGCAAAATAAATGTGTCACTGAGAGGGAAATAATAATAATAATAATAATAATAATAATAATAATAATAATAATAATACCCTCTCATCAATTCCTGTCAAATCCCACCACCATGTTTCTTCCTTGGAGATAGTGCATGGGTGGGGCAGTAAAGCCAGTTCACTGCATGTCTGCGGCCATAAAGGGTGATAACATACATCCACACTTCATTCTCCTCCTCAAATTTGCAAACAAAACATTGTCGCTGCTTTGTATTTCTTGTAGCTCTTTATTTAGACACTTCTTTACATACAGTCGCTTTTATGCTTTCTTTTTCTGTCACCTTTTCATCACAACAAACACAGCACAAGATCCCAAGCAAAGAAGGGGATCCATAGCAGACTGCTAGCACAATGAGGAAGTGTGTGGACACGAGAACACCCATGCGTACCTGCATTCTTCCCACAAATTTTATGCACGGCTCTTTATTCCTGTGTGTCTGCAATTGCACAAGAGGCATTAGGATTGACGAGTCCTGCAAATGTACATCTTGTTTACCTCACGTGTCAGTACTACAGTAGTTGCACCAATGTACTGTTGTGTTGTTATATGTGCAGTCAAAACACTATGTGTCAATGTAGTGAAAATGCAAAAGGTATTCACACATGTGGAGAATGGTGACACGGTCTTTGTCTAGGTGTTTTGCAATGGGAGTTCCAAAGCTTGTGTCCTTGAGTATGAATGACTGTTTTCTAATCACAGAGTTTCATATAACAGAGTATTTAGCATGCTGCTTGACAGATTGCGTGAGTGTGGCATACAAGAATGGAAATAACATGGGGTTTAGCAATATCCCCATCATGCCACCTGGGCTCTAACCAAGTGACCAATGAAAAACTAGAACTGGATGGCCAATCGAAAAATGCCATGTTTCACCTTCGTGCAGGTTTATGTTATTAATACTGTTGCTGGTACATTGAATATTTGTCATAAACAAGTAACCCTTGGTACAATTTCTTATACACTGAAGTGCCAGAGAAACTGGTACAGGCATGGGTATTCAAATACATATATCTGTAAACAGGCAGAATATAGTGCTGTGGTCGCCAACCCCTCTATAAGACAATAAGTGTCTGGCGCAATTGTTAGACTAGTTACTGCTGCTACAATGTTAAGTTATCAAGATTTAAGTGAGTTTGAACGTGGTGTTATAGTCGGCGCATGAGCAATGGGACACAACTTCTCTGAGGTACAGGTGAAGTGGAGACTTTTCTACCGTGAATATCTGGTAAAACATCAAATCTCTGACATTGCTATGGCCAGAAAGATATCCTGCAAGACTGGGAACAATGACAACGAAAGAGAATCATTCAGAATGACAGATGTGCAACCCTTCTGCAAACTGCTGCAGTTTTCAATGCTAACATCATCAATGTCGGTTTTTGGAGCCGAAGACCCATTTGTGCACCCTTGATGACTGCACAACACAAAGCTTTGTACTTTTCCTGGGTCTATCAACACTGACATTGGACTGTTGCTGACTGGAAACATGTAGTCTGATCGGACGACTCTCATTTCAAGACCCTGCATGTCAGCAGAGGACTGTTCAAGCTGGTGCAGGCTGTGTAATGGTGTGGAGCATGTGCAGTTGGAGTGATATGAGACTCCTGATATATCTAGGTATGACTCTGACAGGTGACACGTACATAAGCATCCTGTCTGATCATATGCATACATTCATGTCCATTGTATATTTCGACAGACTTGGGCAATTCCAGCAGGACAATGTGACACACCACACTTCTGGAATTGCAACAGAGTGGCTCCAGGAACACTCTTCTCAATTTAAAGACTTCTGCTTGCTGCCAAACTTCTCAGACATGAACATTTTTGAGCATATCTGAATGCCTTACAATGTGCTGTTCAGAAGAGATCTACACCCCTTCCTACTCTTACAGATTTATGGACAGCCCTGCAGGATACAGTTCCCTCCAGCACTACTTCAGACATTGGTCGAGTCGATGTCATGTTGTGTTGTGGCGCTTCTGCGTGTTCGCGGCGATATTAGGCAGGTGTACCAATTTTATCGGCTCATCAGTGTAATTTGCTTCTTGCTCTATAGACACACACACACACACACACACACACACACACACACACACACACACACACACAAATGCAACTTACACACACATAACCACAGTCTCTGGCAGCTGAAGCCAGACTGTGAGCAGCAGCACATGATGAGACAGGCAACCGAGTGGTGGGGGTACAGAGAGGGCGAATGCAGGGAGTGGGAGAGATAGCAGGGTAGGGGTTGGGTACAGTAAAGTGCTATTTGTGGGAGCCTACAGGGACTAGGTGGATACACAGTAGGGCACCTAGATGCATTTTGGGAGGTTAGACGGAGGTTGGGGGGGTAGGGTAGCGGAAAAGCAGAGAAATAAAAAGACCAAAATAAAAAGACTGAGGGTGTTTTGATGGAATAGAGGGCTTCGTACTGCTGGAATGGGAACAGGAAAGGGGCTAGATGGGTAAGAGCAATGACTAATGAAGGTTGAGGGCAGGGGGGGGGGGGGGTCACAGGAATGTAGGATATTTTGCAGGGAGAGTTCCCACTTGAGCAATTCTGAAAAGCTGGTGTTGGTGGGAATGATCCAGATGGCACAGGCTGTGAAGCAGCTGCTGAAATGAAGAATGCCATGCTGGGTGGCACACTCAGCTGTTTCTTGGCAATAGTTTGTTGGTCGCCATTCATGCGGACAGACAGCTTCTTTGTTGTCATGTCCACATAGAATGCAGCACAGTGTTTGCACCTTAGCTTGTTGATTACATGAATGGTTTCACAGGTAGCTCTGCATTTGATGGGATAGGTGATGTTTGTGACTGGACTGCAGTAGGTGGTGGTGGGAGGATGTACAGGACAGGTCTTGCATCTAGGTCTCTTAAAGGGATGTGAACCATGAAGCAAGGGGTAGGGAGCAGGGATTGTGTAGGAATGGATGAGGATATTGTGTAGGTTTGGTAGGTGTCGGATTACAACTGTGGGAGGAATGGGAAGAATAGTGTGTAGGACATTTCTCATTTCAGGGCATGATGTTAGGTAGTCAAAATCATGGCAGGGAATGTAATTCAGTTGCTCCAGTCCTGGGTGGTACTGAGTCACGATGGGAATGCTCCTCTGTGGCCGGACATTGGGAAGTGGGGGGTGACTGGAAAGATAAGACATGGGAGATAAGGTTGGGAGAATAGTTACAGTCTGCGGAGGATTCAGGGAGGCCCTCAGTCTATTTCAAAAGGGATTGCTCATCACTACAAATGGGAAGGCCATAGATGGCTAAAATGTATGAAAAGGCTTGCTTTGGAATGGGTGGCAGCTGTCAAAGTGGAGGTATTGCTGGCAGTTGGTAGGCTTGATATGGACAGAGGTACTGATGTAGCAGTCTTTGAGGCGGAGGTCAGTATCGAGGAAGGTGACTTGTTGGGTTGAGTAGGACCAGGTGAAGGTGTTGAGATTCTGGAGAAGTGTGGACAGGGTGTCCTCACTCTCAATCCAGATGATAAAGACATCATCAATGAATCTGAATCAAGTGAGGGATTTGGGATTGTGGGTGTTTAGAAGGGATTACTCAAGATGACCTATGAATAGGTTGGCTTAGGATGATGCCACGTGGGTGCCCTGGATTTGTTTGTAGGTAATGCCTTCAAAGGAAAAGTAATTGTGGTTGAGGATATAGTTGGTCATGGTGACCATGAAGGAGGCTGTTGGCTTAGAATCCGTTGGGTACTGTGTTCAATGGTTGTAAGGCCATGGGCATTAGGGATGTTAGTGTAAAGGGAGGTGGCATCAGTAGTGACAAGCAGAGCATCATGTGGTAAAGGAACAGGAACTGTGGAGAGTCACTGGAAGAAATGGTTGGTATCTTTTATATAGGAGGGAAGAGTGCTGGTAATAGGCTGAAGGTATTGGTCCATGAGAGCAGAAATTCTCTCAGTGGGGGCACAGTAAACAGCCACAATGGGGCATCCTGGGTGGTTGGATTTACGGACTTAAGGAAGTGTGTAGAAGGTAGGAGTTATATTGGTTGGGGAAGAGATATATGTAGCTATTATCAGTAAGCAGCACCAAAATTTGTCTGCCCAGAAACAAGCGCAGGGATTAGATAAATGTTTATCTCACAGTTTTTGTGGGCAGCTTGGTAATTTACATTTCTCCCCAACAACGTACAACAATGCCGGCATAGCTGTGGTGGCAATTCTCTCTTCATAAATAAATTCGTCTGCAAATGTACCCATTTAAAAATGCAAGTTGTCGTTGCATCAGGAGAAGGAAATAAGGACATAACTTGGTAGTACAAACAAAACTTGCGACTTCTGCATATTTCAACTTCTACTTAACAGAGTACTCCGACTCAGTTAAATGCGTCTTTCTCACACTAACTCAGAAGACTGACAGGCACCAAGATTGGTGAAACAAGACAAATGAGGTACATAAAATAACTGCTATTTTTGTTCTTTAGTTTTCTGTCAGAATAGATATAATCATACATCTCCATAATAGCATTGCCATACAGAGTCAGCATTAATATTTATTAATGTATATGCCATTTAAAGAACCTACACTACACAGAGTGCAGGGAGTGGTGACGTTGAGGAGAGAGATGGACTCTAGGGAGAGGTTTTGGGAATGGCCTAAATTTTTGACGAGAGACTGGAGATCCTGCTGGATTTCTGGAATGTGGCAGGGCTTGTAGGTGGATGAATCTGACAGCTGGAGGAGTTGTTCTGCTGGGTAGTCCTTGCGACTCAAAACAACAATGGTGGAGCCTTTGTCAGCAGGAAGGATTATAAGGTTGGGATCAGTTTTTAGGTGATGGATTGTGGTTCTTTCTGTGGACTGGGATTTTTGAGTGATTTGGGGAATGATGGTGAGGCAAGGTTTGAGGTTAAGAAACTCTGGAAAGTTAACAAGGGGTGATTTGGAGGCAGTGGGAGTGGATCATGTTTGGATGGACGAGTGAAATGAGTACGGCAGGGTTCAATCTTGGTCTCTGGTTGAGTGTGATTGGTGGGGTTGACGGCAAAAAGTGCTTCCAATGTAGGGAACAGGAGAAGGAGAGAAGGTCTTTAACAAATCATGCATGATTGAATTTGGATGTTGGGAAAAAAAAAAAAAAATGGCTCTGAGCACTATGGGACTTAACATCTGTGGTCATCAGTCCCCTAGAACTTAGAACTACTTAAACCTAACCAACCTAAGGACATCACACACATCCATGCCGAGGCAGGATTCGAACCTGCGACCGTAGCAGTCCCGCAGTTCCGGACTGAGCGCCTAGAACCGTGAGACCACCGCGGCCGACTGTTGGACAAAAGATGAGGCCTTTGGAAAGGACCGATACTTTTGCGGGGTTAAGGATTTCAGAGGAAATGTTCAGGACTGCATTTCAGGTCTGTTTAGGTTCTGGATTCTGTGTGGTGGTGGGAGGCAGTTTTTGGGGGCGGGGTAAATGTGGTAGGTCTGGGAGACAGGGTTTGTCAGCTATGAGAGGATACAGAGGAGGTTTGGAGGTTGTTGTAGAGGTGGTGGATTGTGGAAGTCCAAAGGCAGGAGTAGGACGTGAACAGGGTAGAGAGTTTTTTGAACTGACATTGTGCATGCTGCTCTGGTTCCTGAAGGACAAGAGTTTCAATGTGTGTTATGGGAGCCAGGAATGTCGAATTGCATAGCAGAAGAATTTTGCAGATGGAGAGGAGGCATTGCAAGAGGGTTTGGGCCAGACTGGTGTGGTTTTGCAGGACTATGTTGGTGAGGGTTAAAGATTGGTGGAATCTCAGCAGGTGGGGGTCACCCACCACCTCCCAAAGTCCCACCGTCTGGTCACAAAGGAGCATTCCCCTCATGACTCAGTACCACCCAGACCTGGAGCAACTCAATTACATTCTCTGCCAGGGTTTCGACTATCTCTCGTATGCACTGACATGAGAAATGTCTAGCCCTACCCACCCCTCCCACAATGATATTCCACCACCCACTGAAACTACACAATATCCTCATCCATCCCTACAGAACCCCTGCTCCCAACACCTTGGCCCGTGGCTCATATCACTGTAATACACCTAGATGCAAGACCTGTCCCATACATCCTCCCACCACCACCTACTCTAGTCCAGTCACAAACATCATCTATCCCATCACAGGCAAAGCTACCTGTGAAACCATTCGTGTGATCTACAAGCTTTTCTGCAACCACTGTGCTGCATTCTATGTGAGCATGACAAAAAACAAGTTGTCTGTTTGCATGAATGGCCAGCATCAAACTGTGGCCAAGAAACAGCAGGGCTGTCCTGTTGCCGACACCCAAACCTCCAGATGTCTGACACTCAGATCGGTATCAAATGTGTGTTGATAAGAGTATCAATCAAAACACTTATTTAATTCATTCTGTGTGCTGTCGTCCAGTAGAACATGTGTAAATGGTAATGAAAAGTAACACCAGAACTATGTAGTACAGGAAAAGTGCATCTGTGAAGTGCAAATGTCAATGCCTCTGGTAGGTCAGCTGGTACAGCGTCAGATAATCGTACTGAGGTTTGAAACCTAATGATGCCAATTTTTTAACAGCTTACGCTTGAAATTGTTATATGAGAGAAAATTTTTGTGACTTGTAAATAGGACTTTTCGGAGTTTGTAGCAATGTTCTTTTGAGAGTCTGGTTTTGTTTCATTAGTTGAAAGTAGAAAACCTATAGAGTACATCTGTATAAATAGGTGTGATGTTGCCTATACAAATGTACACTATAGGGGTGCTGCTTTCAGCTAATGAAGTGAAAACAGACTGCCAAAAGAACATTGCTACAAACTCCAAAAAATTCTATGTACAAGTCACAAAAATTTCCTCTCATATAACAATTTCAAGCATACGCTGTTTTTTTTTAAAAAAACACAGCATCAGTAGGTTTCGAACTCGGGACCCTTAATATGACGATTTGATGCTCTACTAACTCAACCTACCAGAGATATTGATGTGTGGACCTGACAGATGCACTTTTTCTACAGCCATAATTCTGGTGTTACTTTTAATTACCATTTACACATGTTCTGCTGGACGACAGCACACAGCACAAACTGTTTGGTTGATACTCTATCGACACACAACTTTTGGTACCAATCTAAATGTCAAACATCTAGAGGTTCGGGTGTTAGCATGCAACCCAACATGATCTTCATTTCAATGACTGCATCACCCCCCACCCGCATGAACCATGGACCTTGCCGTTGGTGGGGAGGCTTGCGTGCCTTAACGATACAGATAGCCGTACCGTAGGTGCAACCACAACGGAGGGGTATCTGATGAGAGGCCAGACAAACGTATGGTTCCTGAGGAGGGGCAGCAGCCTTTTCAGCAGTTGCAGGGGATTGACTGATCTGGCCGTGTAACACTAACCAAAACGGCCTTGCTGTGCTGGTACTGCGAACGGCTGAAAGCAAGGGGAAACTACAGCCGTAATTTTTCCCGAGGGCATGCAGCTTTACTGTATGGTTAAATGATGATGGCGTCCCCTTAGGTATAATATTTCAGAGGTAAAATAGTCCCCCATTCGAATCTCTGGGCGGGGACTACTCAAGAGGACGTCGTTATCAGGAGAAAGAAAACTGACGTTTTACGGATCGGAGCGTGGAATGTCAGATCCCTTACTCAGGCAGGTAGGTTAGAAAACTTAAAAAGGGAAATGGATAGGTTAAAGTTAGATATAGTGGGAATTAGTGGAGTTCGGTGGCAGGAGGAACAAGACTTCTGGTCACGTGAATACAGGGTTATAAATATAAAATCAAATAGGGGTAATGCAGGAGTAGGTTTAATAGTGAATAGGAAAATAGGAATGCGAGTAAGCTACTACAAACAGCACAGTGAACGCATTATTGTGGCCAAGATAGATACAAAGCCCACGCCTACCACAGTAGTAAAAGTGTATATGCCAACTAGCTCTGCAGATGACGAAGAAATTGGAGAAATGTATGATGAAATAAAAGAAATTATTCAGATAGTGAAGGGAGAAGAAAATTTAATAGTCATGGGTTACTGGAATTCGGTAGTAGCAAAAGGGAGAGAAGGAAACGTAGTAGGTGAATATGGATTGGGGGTAAGAAATGAAAAGAGGAAGCTGCCTGGTAGAATTTTGCACAGAGAACAAATTAATCATAGCTAACACTTGGTTCAAGAATCATAAAAGAAGACTGTATACATGGAAGAAGCCTGGAGATACTGACAGGTTTCAGATAGATAATATAATGGTACAACAGAGACTTAGGAACCAGGTTTTAAATTGTAAGACATTTCCAGGGGCAGATGTGGACTCTGACCACAATCTATTGGTTATGAACTGAAGAAACTGCAAAAAGGTAAGAAGTTAAGAAGATGGGACCTGGATAAACTGACTAAACCAGAGGTTTACAGAGTTTCAGTAAGAGCATAAGGGAACAATTGACAGCAGCGGGGGAAAGAAATACAGTAGAAAAAGAATGGGTAGCTCTGAGAGATGAAGTAGTGAAGGCAGCAGAGGATCAAGTAGGTAAAAAGATAAGGGCTAGTAGAAATCCTTGGGTAACAGAAGAAATATTGAATTTAATTGATGAAAGGAGAAAATATAAAACTGCAGTAAATGAAGAAGGCAAAAAGGAATACAAACGTCTCAAAAATGAGATCGACAGGAAGTGCAAAATGGCTAAGCAGGCATGGCTAGAATACAATGTAAGGATGTAGAGGCTTATCTCATGAGGGGGAAGATAGATACTGCCTACAGGAAAATTAAAGAGACCTTTGGAGGAAAGAGAGCCACTTGTATGAATATCAAGAGCTCAGATGGAAACCCAGTTCTAAGCAAACAAGGGAAAGCAGAAAGATGGAAGGAGTATATAGAGGGTCTATACAAGGGTGATGTTCTTGAGGACAATATTATGGAGATGGAAGAGGATGTAGATGAAGATGAAATGGGAGATACGATGCTGCTTGAATAGTTTGACAGAGCACTGAAAGTCCTGAGTCGAAACAAGGCCCCGGGAGTAGACAACATTCCATTAGAACTATTGACGGCCTTGGGAGAGCCAGTCCTTACAAAACTCTACCATCTGGTGAGCAAGATGTATGGGACAGGCAAAATACCCTCAGACTTCAAGACGAATATAATAATTCCAATCCCAAAGAAGCCAGGTGTTTACAGATGTGAAAATTACCAAACTATCAGTTTAATAAGTCACAGCTGCAAAATACTAGAGCAAATTCTTTACAGATGAATGGAAAAACTTGTAGAAGTACCTCGGGGAAGAACAGTTTGGATTCCGTAGAAATACTGGAACACGTGAGGCAATACTGACCCTACGACTTATCTTAGAAGAAAGATTAAGGAAAGACAAACCTACGTTTCTAGCATTTGTAGACTTAGAGAAAGCTTTTGACAATGTTGACTGGAATACTCTCTTTCATATTTTAAAGGTGGCAGGGGTAAAATACAGGGAGCGAAAGGCTATTTACAATTTGTACAGAAACCAGATGGCAGTTATAAGAGTCGAGGGACATGAAAGGGAAGCAGTGGTTGGGAAGGGAGTGAGACAGGGTTGTAGTCTCTCCCCGATGTTATTCAATCTGTATATTGAGCAAGCAGTGAAGGAAACAAAAGAAAAACTCAGAGTAGGTTATAAAATCCAGGGAGAAGAAATAAAAACTTTGAGGTTCACCGATGACATTGTAATTCTGTCAGAGACAGCAAAGGACTTCGAAGAGCAGTTGAACGGAATGGACAGTGTCTTGAAAGGAGGATATAATTTTGCTATTTGGGGAGCAAAATACCTGATGATGGTCGAAGTAGAGAGGATATAAAATGTAGACTGGCAATGGCAAGGAAAGCGTTTCTGAAGAAGAGAAATTTGTTAACATCGAGTATAGATTTAAGTGTCAGGAAGTCGTTTCTGAAAGTATTTGTATTGAGTGTAGCCATGTATGGAAGTGAAACATGGACGATAAATAGTTTGGACAAGAAGAGAATAGAAGATTTCGAAATGTGGTGCTACAGAAGAATGTTGAAGATTTGATGGGTAGATCACGTAACTAATCAGGAGGTATTGTATAGGATTGGGGAGAAGAGGAGTTTGTGGCACAACTTGACTAGTAGAAGGGATTGGTTGGTAGGACATGTTCTGGGGCATCAAGGGATCACAAATTTAGCATTGGAGGGCAGCGTGGAGGGTAAAAATCATAGAGGGAGACCAAGAGATGAATACACTAAGCAGATTCAGAAGGATGTAGGCTGCAGTAGGTACTGGGAGATGAAGGAGCTTGCACAGGATAGAGTAGCATGGAGAGCTGCATCAAACCGGTCTCCGGACTGAAGATCACAACAACAACATCACAGTCTGTGCCATCTGGATGCTTCCTACCAACACCAGCTTTTTGGAATTGCGCAGGTGGGAAACCTCCCTGCAATATATCCTATGTTCTGTAACACACCTGGCCTCAACCTCCGTTAGTCACTGTCTTTACCTATCTAACCCCTCCCCAGTTCCGATTTCAGCACTACACAACCCTCTATTTCACCAACACGCCGTAAGTCTTTTTACTTCTCACCGTTTCCACTACCCCGGCCTCCACGTAGGTGCTCTACCCTCTCTCCACCTCGTCCCTGCATGCCACCACAAGCACCACTTTGCTGTGCCCAGTCTCTACCCTGCCGTCACTCCCACTCCCTGCCCCAGCCTCCTCCTCACTCCAGTCACCTGGCTGACTGTTCCATCAAGCTGTGCTGCTTGCAGTCTGGCTTCAGCTGCCAGAGACTGTGGTCATGGGTGTGTGAGTTAATAATTATTATTAATAATTGTGGCTTATTGGATCCACCCCAAAACAGTACCTGAAATAGATAACATTAGAGCACTTGATCTCCTTTTTCCCTAATCATTCCAGGCAAATTCAGAAAGGTTCCTAACAGGACCATTATTCATTATCATCATCATCTTATAGCTTCCCACCACTAGCAAGGTCTGCTTGGAACACAAGCCTCTCCATCTTCTCTGGTCCAGCCATCTGTCGCTACTCTGATCCACTCTTCTCATCTTTCCTGGACTTTTTAGCCACTTGTCGCTTGGCTTTTCCCTTGGTCTTCTGCCCTCAATCATGTTCTGTATGCATTGTTATTGCTATTGTTGTTTTCAGAGTTATGCTTAAATTTCACTGTTTCAAGTATTCTTAAAGTTTCTTTCAATAAATTCTTAGTGTCTTATGATGTATTCTATTGGCACTAAGCCACTGCCACAGATGTGTAATTCAATAAATGAATACAAATATAGTTGTATAAAAAAAGGAATGTTGGTGAAGCACATGCATGAAACAACTGTGATATCTATTCACTGCATTCTACACATTTTTGCAAGTTCAGTTTGTGTGAAAATTGCTCTTCTTTAAAATTGTAAGTATCTTGCTCAGAGTTTGTAACTATTTCTTTTCCCAAGAAATGAACACATATGTAAGAAAAACATGCAGGAATGAGGTAAATGTGACAGACTTATATATTAATAAAATAACCACAAAAAATTAACGATTTGAAAGTGCTTTAATTGGATAAACAATATACATTCAATATCTGCTATAACCCAATCACTTGCTTAATAAACTGGACGGCATAATAGTGATTAATACTGGTTCAAATGATGACACCAGTAATACATATATTCTAAAAACAATGCAGTAAAATGTATATTACAAAAGGATGGTTGTTATTGCACTTTGAAAAAGATCCCACCCCACACAATATAATACTGACATTTTAAAGTGTATATAACATACCTCATAATGCAATAATATGGAATCTAACCGTGTTTTCCTACAGATAAAATAGTCTCTTATTAGTTAATGGTTTTCTACAGTATGGTAGTTAATTGCACTTTTGAGTAATACTTTGAGAACGGACATTAAAAAATGCTTTATTTTAATGAAAATCCATGGCAAGAGCCCCAGAAACTTAAGTAATTTAAAAAAAATAAATGCTATATCAACAACATATCTGCTTGCTGTTCTTAAGGACACAGACTGAATCTTCACAGTGCCCGTTGAGTTTCAGCAGTATGTGAGAACTAATACCCTGAAAGGAAGGAGGCCATGGGGATGGAGCAGGAGAGATCTCAGGAATCAGTCAAAACTGCTAGGTCCTGCACTTAGGAACATAAAATTATATGCTGCTGTAACACTGTATTGGCCATGTATGACATTGTATGTAAACCACCATCAAAGGCAAAGGCATTTGATTTGAATTATTCCTATATTCACTAGGAGTGGTGACATTATCTAAATCTAATATACAGTCAAAGAAAAACATCCCAGCACACCACTATAGCTTCCTCAGTGACACGATAATCAGATTATAAATCAAGTACAAAACTTTTTATCCTAGTAATTATACAACAGACCATGTTACAGAAATCAGTGGAAAATATCACAAAATGGAAGCACACACACTACATTCTGTGGTAATGTTCATGTACCAGACAAAATACTACTATTGTATTTAGATAATAAAAAGTGCAAAAATGTTGTAAACGAAACATTAACAGACAAAATATTCAAACTAGTCATAAGTACAGGTTTGCATTCTCTCAAAATATGGCAATACACCACAGAACAACAATACACAGGTTTTGACAAGTTTCAACACAATCACTCAACTCAGTGGCAGCAGATTAGAACTTAAGAATTTGTATGCTTTGTGGAAGGCAAAAATGGTTGAACTCTTGTGATGCTCCATAGAATGTTTTGAGCAATGCTAGAATGACTACAGCTGTATACAGATTACAAGGGGATCCACTTTAAAGCAAGTATAACTAACTGAACATGCCTCGTAAGAATACAAATTTACACCAGTCTCATCTTTTTTGGTGTGACACTTTGCATATGATCTTTTCCGGTGGAGACCAGGAACTAGTCTGCAGTAAACTGCTAGTCCAATGCCACACAGCTGATTGATTTTGATGAAATTTATCACAGTGTATAAATGCATTTCAACGTCAAAAACAATTGTACACTAATATGCCATGGAAAACAGCAAAAGACAATATTTCTTGCAGATGTTTTGAATTAAGTCAACTGTGGTATATTAAAAATGACAAAATATAAGTTATGTTTCTGCACTAAGTCAAAGAAATAATATTATGTACAGTGATATATTTATACACAAAGTATGTTAAAAATAAATCAAATATGGTATGTAAATACTTTAGGAGTAAAGGAAGGAATTTGTCGAATAGTTTGTGTCAAGCTGTTGACAGGCACATAAAATAGAATGAAAACTTGTTAGCTTTCAGATGAACCCTATTTAGCAAGTTTAAGTGCATATACACACAAGTGCACACCTGAGCAGCTACATTGTGCCAACTGAATACCTAATGCCATGTTGGCAGGAGTGAGCGATTACATCGGGTAGGTTGGGGTTGGGTAGAAAGACAGAGAGGCGAGAACTGGGATGAGGGGTTGTGGAGATGTAACTTGTGGCTTGGAGGGTGGCTGCAGGTGTGCGGGTTAGAAATGCAGGATGGGAAGGTGGCATGTCCATGGGCTAGGAATGCGACAACGGAAGACGAAGCTGGTGAGTTTGAATGGTGCACGATGATGTCAATGTGGAGGCATAGAATGTGAGGGGGTAACAGCACTGAGGAAGAGGAAAGTTCTGGCTGGAGGGTGTGCATGAAGTGTGTTAGTGGTGATTGAGGCCAGGAAGATAGATAGATTTAGTTTAACATCCCAACATCAAGATCATTAGAGATGGAGCACAAGCCCAGACTGATTCCAGGATGGGGAAGCAGTTTGACCATGCCCTTTTGGAGGAATAAGCCTGCCATTTGTCTACAGGAACTTTACAGAAATAATGAAAAAACTTAAATCTGGATGGCTCTTTGTAGATTTGAATCATTGCCCTCCCAAATTTGTGTCTAGTATTTGAGGATCTGAGTGTAGAAGGATTACTGGAGTGAAGGAAGTGTTGAAAGGATAACTCCCATTTAAATTTTCAAAAAAGTGCTAGACAAAAAGGTCCAGATGGCATGGGTTGTAAAATAACCCCTGAGCTCCAGCATGTTGTGCTAATCAGCATGTTCTGCCCCTGGGTGGTCAACTTTATTCTTGTCCACAGTTTTGTCTGTGGCCATTCATATTGGTGGACAGCTGGTTGGTGGTCAATCAGCATGTTCTGCCCCTGGGTGGTCAACTTTATTCTTGTCCACAGTTTTGTCTGTGGCCATTCATATTGGTGGACAGCTGGTTGGTGGTCATATCCATAAAAAATGCTCTGTAGAAATTGCAGTAGAGCTGATGGCTAATTTCATAGGTGTCCTTGCCTCAGCTGAGACAGAAGAAGCCTGTGACAGAAGTAGAGTAGGATGTGATAGATGGTACATCCTACCCCTGATCTTTCCCATCCATCCTGAAGTGGTATTCCTTCGTCCACCCAACATACACAATATCCTGGTCCATCCACATGATACTCCACCTTCCAGTGTCTTGGCACATAGGTCACATCCCTGTGGAATACCCTGAGTGCATGACCTGCCTGATTGAACTGCTCATCGATTTCAACTCTAATCTTGTCACAGACTTCTCCTACCTCATCAGAGACGGGGACATCTGTGAAAATTGTCATGTCATATATAGGCTGTGCTCCAATTTCTGCACAGCATTTTAAGTCGACATGAGCACTAACCAGCAGTCCATCAGCACGAAAGGCCACTGCCAAACTGTGGCAAAAAACAGAGCTGACCATCCAGTGGTGGAACATGCTACTGAACACAACATGCTGTTCCACAATCCCTGCCTACCATGCAGCTCCAGCTTCTCTGAACTATGCAGATGGGAATTGTCCTTGCACTCCGATAACTGCCTTGGCCTCAATCTCTATTAATTCAGTGCATGCACACCCTCTACTCAACGGCTTCCCCTTTGTCTGTCCTGTTAAAACTATCAGTCTATGTCACTGTCACTTTGCATTGCACTAACTCACTGACTCCAATGCCTATGTGTCGCATTCCTAGCCAGTGCACCTGCTGTCTCCCGTTCCTGCATTTCTAACCTGCACACCTGCTGCTATCGTCTGAGACACCAGCTACCTATCCTCAAGCCCTCATCCCACTCCCCACCTCTTTCTCACTCTACCCACAGCACCCGACACATCCCCTCACTATGGTCCATCAGTCGAACTGCAATCCTGGCATTGTGTGTTCAGCCAGCACAATGTCGTGTGTGTGTGTGTGTGGTGTGTGTGTGTGTGTGTGTGTGTGTGTGTGTGTGTGTGTGTGTGTGTACTCTCTAGCTCATTAAAGTATTCATCTGAATTCCAGCAAGTTTTATTTTCATTTTTTTTTTTTTTGTGCCTGCAGCAACTCAATGTTTCTACCATTTTGTGAATGGTCTCGTTTATGCATGAAGTATATAGACGCATCAGACAAGTACTAGGTGAATGGCCATATTATTGTGTTCAAAAAGAGCAGTCCATGAGTGCACCTGATGATAGTCAGCCAGTACACTGATGAAATATTGCACGTGCCTATCCGGCTTCTTGTCCAAGGTCTCCTTAATGATCTACTACATTGAGCAAACCTGAAGAATCACATTAATTACACACTTTGCACTTTTATTTTGATGGTAAGTGTATCGTTATGTATGAATCCAGCAGTCATAAGTTCTGGTATTGAAATAAATTCTGTGTATCCAAATCCTCTAGGGTTAATGTTTTTTGTTGGCTGTTGAAATGCGTCAATTTCTGGCCTAGACATCATGGTTTCTTGAATGTGTAACTGTGAATCTTTCATATTGACCAATCGAAAACTAATTCTTCCAGTGAACGGCCAATCTAAGCAAACGTCATGATCAGTCTTC
The DNA here is from genome assembly GCF_023897955.1 of Schistocerca gregaria. Taxonomy (NCBI): domain Eukaryota; kingdom Metazoa; phylum Arthropoda; class Insecta; order Orthoptera; family Acrididae; genus Schistocerca; species Schistocerca gregaria. Next base: position 611,909,288 of record NC_064922.1, on the reverse strand, counting down.
ATAAGATGAATCAACAATGATAAGTAATTGTGATCTTTTGGTGATATATTAAGCCGTGCGCAAAACCTGAAACAAACAATTCTGAATTATAAGCTAAAAATGAGATGACAATCATTATTTCGTTCTCACATTTATTTATATCAAATGGAAAATTCACATGAGAAAATTAAATAATGTACGAGACAGAATTTGCTGGTCACCACATGCCTTCAGGAGATGAAAAGTTTGTTACTACCAATAGACACACAAGGTGTGTGAGAAAAATGAGACTGACAAATCTGTGTGCAATCTGGCAATGCTGTGTTGTTCTACTTGTGTAGACTGGTGTGTTTATCCCTTCCAGAAGCTCAGTCTGAGCTCCGAACAGCTAACATGTGATTCTTGAGAGTGCCATCAGTGAAGTTGTGTTTTGTTGTGTGCTATGAAAATGGAACAGTGGAATTTAGAGCAACCTTTTGCAATCAAGTTTTGTGTTAAATCTGGGGAAACTGTACATCACTGTACATCAAATTCTGACCAAAGATTTGCACATGCAAAATGTTTGTGATAAATTGGTTCTGAAAAATGTCACAGCTGAGCAAAGGACAATTGAAGAAATGTATGTGTTGATCTTCTTGAAAGTATTGCTAATGACCATGAATGATTCAGTCATGCAATCACAGGCGATGAAGCCTGGATTTTTTAGTACGATCCTGAGACAAAGCAGCATAGTGAAGGGTGGCACACTGAGACGTCTCCTCAGGCAAAAAAGCTCAAATGAGCAAATATAAGATTAAAACAATGCAAATTTGCATTTTACAGTAGATGTATAGTGCATAAAAGATTTGTTCCTCCAGGACAAACAGTCAACAAAGTGTCTTATAAAGTTGTCCTTGAAAGGCTCATGAAAAGAGTGAATCAAGTGAGACTGGACGTTGCAGACAAGTGGATGTTGTATCATGACAACGCTTCATGTCACATGGACACTTCCATCTCAGGATTATTTACCTAAAATTGCATTCCCGTTGTTCCATAGCCCCCCTATTCACTTGATCCGAGTCTTCACAACCTTCTTTCAGCAAAATTGAAAAGTGTATTAAAAAGGATGTCATTTTCGAAGAGAACTTCAAAAGAATGAGACCGATGTATTGAAGGTCTTATCAGGTGAAGCTTTCTGGCACTGCGAAACAGGAAACAACTCCACTGGTGAATAACTGCCAAAGGGAACTACTTTAAAGTGGACCACAATGTTACTTGAAAATAAAATAAAAACTTTGGTAGAGACCAAATCAGTCTATTTTTCTCACACACCTAATATACGAAAGTTCATGTACTATTCTACCTTTTGAAACTATCAGTTCCTTCATCTTTGAGAAGAGAGGGATAGGTTTAAGGGATAAAAAGGAAAGGCATGGCACTTGGACATCAGGATGAGAGGGGCCCACCTGTTGTCAGGATTATGGAGACAAAAATTTATTATGTCTTAAGTGTGCAAAATAATACAAAGGGATTTCAAAAGGAAAAAATGCAGTGGGTGAATATAGTAATTTGTTACCTGTATCCATTGGGTGAAGTGTAAAAGCTCGGGCTGTAAAGGAAATAATGAGCAGGTTCTCTTTCCATTGTGTTCAGCTCTTTACGAAACTCAGGAATAGCCCACAACATGACACCACCACAGTGTTTACGACAGATTTCTTCGAGGACAGCACTTGAATTGCTGACATGTTGCTGCAGCTGCTGCTTGATGTTAGACAGCTGTATTTCATGTTCATTGTACTTCTGTTCCAGGACCACAATCCTACCAAATAAGTCACGTGCCAGTGCTTGCCAGGTTTCCTAAAAATCATAAGTGCACTGCAGTCGACTTACATAGATTTGCACATGATCTCCTGTACATTTTAAAGTCAATATTAAATGTGAACTGTAGTAACATACACGATTGATATGATTGTGTGAAAGTCATGATCAGATACATAATTAACCTTTAATACTCTGTACAGATATCACATAATATTTGTTACCAGTAGGTTTGAAAGTTGCTCTATTGAGGGAGATTTACAGGACTACCACCATTTTTTAACTGTGAGATGCATTTTTCTGAAAATAATTGTAAGGAAACTTACGCACTTTTAACTGTTGCAGAACATACCACAAGGTTTCTGAAGACTTGAAAACCGTAATGCTTTTACAGACATGGTCCTACAGAATTTGAGAAGATATCTTATTTTTCTGGCCTAAAACTGGTTCACACATCTAGTTACCACGGGTCAGTTTAAATGAAATGTACAAGGTGTATTCAGAGGGTAAGGTCCGATTTGGAGTGAAATGGAAACCAATGTGAAAATACGATGGAACTTTGCACAGATGTGTTGGGCAAACAACGCAGAGAATTGGCGGAAAGCACAGGCTGCTGCTACCTGTGATGAGGATAGTGGAAAGTTTGTAAAGAGCTACAACAAATGTCTAAGTCAGAGCAGTGACTATTCAGAGAGGTAGTTGGAAGGTGGGACTAACTGTTGTGAATGAAAAATATTTTATTTTCACTGTGGTTTCCATTTTGTGGCCGATTAGACCTTACTTTCTAAACAGCCCTCATAAGTCATGGCACAACCCAAATTCTGAAATTTAAATCAGTTTAGTCAATCACACATTCATAACCATCATAACCATAGTATGACGTGGAATGTGTTCACTGAGCAAAATTTATACACACTTGCCAAAAACACACATTCACATCACTACATGGTGGTGGTTTCCAGATTTTTACTGACTACTTAGCAATGTTGAAATATTCTTTTAAGGTATAGAAAGAGCTGCTAATGGGAAATATTTTAACTACATTTGACAATGTTTGTGCTGTCTGAAATAAATTTTATTTCTGAGGGTACACTGACAGTTCTATAGCTGGGTATTTCACTGAGTCCTATGCCAAATTTAGATTAACAACAGGAAACTGTAGAGTACCAGTTCTTCTATTACTATAATTTTTTGTGTGTGTGAATATACTGTATCTGTTGTTTTCAGACCCGAATAGTTTATTGGAGTGAAAAGCTGTGGTTAATATTCCCACTTAAATTGATGTTTATAAGATGTAAATGTATGAATCTGGCAACTATTTCTATTACTTTTTCTTGTATTATAAGAGCTTTTCACCTAAGTGACAAGTTACCCACAAATGTGTTAAGTTATAGATTTTTCTGCCCCATAATTGGCAGTATTCTGATGGCAAAAGCAGTTGGACCTAAATGCCCTAGTAGGGCTGTTATATACAGTCTTTCCAGTTTTAAGTTTTCTCTGGTACTCACACCCAAGAGCTTGAAAATATCTACCATGTTATTATTTCTTTCTTGGTATACTACTTACTCTACGAGTTCCACCAATATGGGGAAAAAAAAATTTAAAATTTTTCACATAATTAACCATAGCAAGCAATGAGTACAAGAAGAAACTGGCAAAAAGTAATCAAAAATTGTTTTATGTGTGTGGTTCCACTTTGCAGCCACAAGGACATACAGTTTTCAATCACCCATCATTTCGGATAATATATTTGGAAGCAAATTCTCATTTCTCCTCAACACAATCCCACATCTCAAAACTTCCATTAACTCATAAAGCCTAAAACAAATTATAGTCCCAAATAATAAGCAAAAATGGGCCTAAAACTTAAATATACTGCCCCAGTGATTCCATTTTGAAACCATTCATAAAAGCGGTGGTATAAAAAAACAAACCACATGCCACAATTTCCTACAATCATGTAGCACAATTCCCACACTAACTGTTGCTTTGAACATTATAAGTGACTGCTATAATGCACTACATTTTTAGAATTACCTCAGTGTACCACTAGATGTCTCTGTCTTGCAACAGAATCTGCAGTTTCATATTTTCTGCTAAAGGCACTGGTAAAAAAAAAAGGGGGGGGGGGGGTTTCAGACAGAAACTATAGGTACATGACAGGTAGGTAGGTAGGTAGGTAGGTAGGTAGGTGTGTGTGTGTGTGTGTGTGTGTGTGTGTGTTTTTCTCACTATTTAAAATTGGATCAACTATGTTTCATTTCCAAGTCTGAAGAGAGAACAGTGTTCCCTTGGCAATCTAATCACAAACATCTGTGTGTATTTTCTTAAGCAATTTCTCTTGATTTCAATACTTTCTCAATTTTTTCTCAGCAACCTAATCACAAATATCTGTGTGTATTTTCTTAAGCAATTTCTCTTGCTTTCAATACTTTCTCAATTTTTTCTCAGCAGTTTATTTCCAGATTGTGCAATGTGGGCATGCCTTTATATATAGCTCTACTTTAAGTCCATCCATGCTGACTGATGTACATTGCCAATGAAGGCTGGAATTTACTACCAGTACTGTAACTGGACTTCTGTTGAGTGGTGACAGATGGTCTTTTGAGTTGAATCACAGTTTAGAATTGAAAGCAAATACCCTGTAACAATTGTCAGGGTCCAGGTTGAAGGAAGGAGCGTTATGGGCTGTGGAACCTCCATCAGAATGTTCGTACCATGGGTCCTCAACTGCAGAGCCTATCACAGCTGGCCACAGCAATGGGATCAGCACGGCTCTACAGCCTTATCAGTACCTTCTAGAGCCTCACTGACTCTCTTCCTATATGTCACGGAGTGATCCGCACTTGCAGTCATTTAATCTGACTGGACAGTGTGTGTGGGCTAGAAACAAGAATGAGCCCAGTACCAATCCCTGTGACACACTACATGTTATGTTCCCCCACTCTGAAGTTATTTTCATGCCAAAGACTGTCAATGTGACTCTGCTATCAGTTACGGAGGAAATGTACCATCCATATAAGAGGGATGCCATTAGTGCCATAACAATTTAGTATGCTATTTTTGAGCCACATATTCAAAGGCTTTGGCAAGGTCACACAATATACCAACATTTTCTTGATTAACTCTGTCAGCAGTTCATTTGTGAGATCTTTTATTGCTTTCTGTGTGGAAAATTCTTTGTGAAATCCAAACTGAGAGGTGGTTGACAAGTACTGATTAGGCAAATGAGTCAGTATTCTATCATAGGCCACTTCCTTGAATTCCTTTGAAAACCGGAAGAAATGTGCAGGTCTGCAATTAGAGGTGGATTGGAGATGGGCTTGTTACAGAATATTTAAGTCTGTCAGGGTTGATTGATTACAAAGGTAGCTTAGAGGTAATCTTATCCAGTCAAGACAGCACAAGATTTTAATGTTCTACCAGAAACATCATTACAGCTAGCAAAATTACTAACTTTTACTCACCTGATGAATTCCGTACTTTTTTTTAAGCTTGTGTCTGTTGGCGGTGCACCAAGTGTCTGGTCAAGTAAATCTAATGTGTCTATATTTGAGTGTTTATTGCTGTGTGTAGTGTTTGCAGTGACTGTGAGGAAGTAATGATTGAATCTAATGGCCAAGATTTGAATGTGCAACCATTTCTGCCAGAGCTATTTTCTGATGGCTTAATTTCATTTGGATTACTAGTGTTGTTTGTTTCTTGTTTTAGTAATGTTCCAAATAGGTTTAGTCTTACTCCTGGAATATTCCTTTTTTTTAGTGTAATACATGAACTTTTCTTTTTTTTTTTAATGACAGAGTGGAATATTCAACACTACATCCTAGCTGATGGTAATGGAGTTCCAAATCTTGACTACTGCTTGTTCTCTGAATTACATTCAGCTCCCTCTTCCAAGCACATGGTATTTTAATCCCAAGGGTTATCTATTGTTTATCCTTTCTTTTGCTCAATTTTGCCCTAACTTGTTTTAGGGAATATGGTTAAGAAAGAGTTAAGATTCCCTGTTTTATAAACAGCCTCTGAGCACAACAAGAAGAAACTGGAGATTCATGTAGGTCAGGCAAATTACAGCATGAATGTGAAGAATGTGTTGACAACAACACAAACTTCCATATCAAACAGCAGCACATTATTAAGTAGGAAATACTAACTTTTATTACTCTTATGTTTGTAGACAGTAAAAACAAAAATGTTGGAAGACTCTACCCAAAGTCATCTGTCGAGTAGTTAAGACAGGACGCAAACATTATTAATATTCGAAGCCCACAAAAAGCCTGAGAAAGGGACATCCATTTAGTTCACAATGCTGTACATGTTTAAGATATGACAAAAATGACAGCAGTGTGGGATGTAGTCAGTGTGCCAGTTTGTACAGCAGAGTGCAGTGCCCCACACGACACTGTACACGTCAGTGACAAAAGTAATGGGATACTTCCCAATATTGTGTCAGACCTCATTTTGCCTGACACGTTGCAGCAACTTGATGTAGTATGTACTTGACAAGTCGTTGGAAGTAGTGAGCCATGCTGCCTCTACAGCAGCCCATAATTGGGAAAGTGTTGCTAGTGCAGGATTTTGTGCATGAACTGACCTCTCAATTACGTTCCATAAATGTTTGACGGGATTCATGTTGGGTGATTTGGGTGGTCCAACCATTCGCTCAAAATGTCCAGAATGTTCTGACATAGTACATTGTCATCCATAAAAATTCCATCACCATTTGGGAACATGAAATCAGTCTCCAAGTAGCTGAACACAACAATTTCCAGACAATGATTGGTTCAGTTGGAATAGACGACCCAGTCCATTCTATGTAAATGCTGCCCACACCATTATTGAGCCACCCCCAGCTTGCACAGTATCTTGTTGACAACTTGGGTCCAAGGCTTTATGGAATCTGTGCTACACTCAAACCCTACTATCAGCTTTTACCAATTGAAATAGGACTCATTTAAACAGGCCACCAATTTCATCGTCTAGGGTCCAATCAACATGGTCATGAGCCCAGGAGAGGCATTGCACGCAATGACGTGCTGTTAGCAATGGCACTCGAACCAGTCATCTGTTGCCATAGCCCATTAACATGAAATTTTGCTGCACTGTCCTAACGGGTACATTTGTTGCATGCCCCACTCTGATTTCTGCTGTTACTTCATGTACTGTTTCTTGCCTGTTAGCACTGACAACTCTATGCAAAAACAATGCTCATCTCGGTTGTTATGCAAAGGCCGTCAGCCACTGAGTTATCCATGGCAAAGAGGTAATGCCAAACATTTGGCATTCTTGGCACTCTCTTGACACTGTGGCTCTCAGAGTACTGAATTCCCTACTGATTCCTGAAATCGAATGTCCCATGTGTCTAGCTCCAACTACCATTCTGCATTCAAAGTATTTTAATTCCCATTGTGCGAACATAATCACTTCGGAAATCTTCTCACATGAATCACTTGAGTACAAACGACAGTTCCACCAACACACTGCCTTTTTATACCTCGTGTACGCGATACTACTGCTATTTGTATATGTGCATATCACTATCCCATGACTTTAGTCAACTCAGTGTGTAGTGACTTCAGTATTCAGGTCATAATGAAGCTACCAACAGGTCATGCGGGGAATGTGCTAGACAAAAAGCCACTGACAGCACTAAGGCATAGTCCAACTTGAATTATTGGAAAGCATCTGAAGCCTACTACAAAGCATGTAAAGCTTACCAGAAAGCATGTGAAGCTTACCAGACAGCATGTGAAGCTTCCAGAAGCCAAACCTATGCAAATGATCTTGCTGCCTTATCATGCCCACATATGAGGTGTGATTAAAAAGTAACGGGAAGTTTTGTTTATCTTAAAGTATCTTTATTTATGCATCAACATAAACTGTTTCCCCCTTCAATGTAATCACCCTCAGATAAAACACACTCCTGTCAGTACCTTTTCCAATCTTGGAAGCACTTCTGGAACTCACTTTTGGTTATGGTGTTCAGCTTCTTCAGGGATTCTGATTTTATCTCACCAATAGTGGCAAAACAACATCCTTTCATGGTTCTTTTCAGCCTCAGGAGTGCAAAGAAGGTGCAGAGGGCCATGCCTGGTGAATACAGTGGCTGAGGCAACATGACTGGTTTGTTTTTTTGCTAAAAAATCATGAACAAACATTGATGTGAGCAGCAGCATATCAAGATGCAATTTCCACAAGTGATTTTACCACATTTTTGGTAATTTTCTTTGGATTGCTTCAAGTAAATGGCGCAGAACTTCCAGGTAGTATTCCTTACTGACTGTATGACCATAAGGCAAGAACTCGTAATGCACTATCCCACTGTAACTGAAGAAGATAGTGAGAAGGACCTTCACCTGTGATCGAATGTGTCAAACTTTTTTGATTTGGGCTCTTCAGGCAGTTCCGAAGTCATAATATACCCATGTTTTGTCATGTGTTATAACCTTATTTCGAAGTTCTGGATCATTGTCAACTTCATTCAGCAATTCCTGAGTGATGTGTACATGACATTGTTTTTGGTCAATATTCAACAATTTCAGAAAAAAAAACCTCTGCTGTTACATGTTTCATGCCCAAAACATCTGTTACACTTGTAACAGCTCTCAAACTTCTCCATATACTAAACAGCAACATGCTGGATTTAAATACAGAAACCAAGAGACTGGTCAATATTTGCGTTATACAACCAGTGCTTTTGCAACAAGACACTGCAGGAGGGGGTATATATATATATATAAAACAACTGTTATAAAACCTCCAGAGAGAGGCTTACAACAAAACATAGCATGAAAGGGGATACAAGATAGACAACCAGAAATGTGTAGGCAGTTAAACAATACACAGCAATACCGAACATGACACCTCCTCTTATCAGTACAGTGTCACAAATAACAAAGAATCCATAACCACCACAATATCATCAGCAGGAAACTCACTCAAATCTTCATATGCAAGCAGCAGCCTGCTTGAAAGGAATCGCGAAGCAGCAAATTATAACCTTTTCCACATATGAATCACTGTAGTCATTTCATCACTGTAAATCAGTAACTGTAGACAGTCTGCAACATCCATCTTGGTAATGGCAAACAGACCACTCAAACTCAGTTAGTGAAGTACAAGCTCCATTACATCCAATAAAGTGATATTATCAAAATGTCTTACCAAAAACCCATACTCTGTGCCATATGCAAAATATAGCTTAAGACAGGAGCACAGTTTTACCTTCCTGGTTAGAGCATAAGGTAGAGTTAGTTATTTACATGTTCCGTGGGTCATAATTGTGACCTCTTGATATGAAGTGGTTCAAGTCTGTTTTACAGTTATAGTGTACATATTCAGTAGAAAAAATGGCAACATGTTGTTCACTTACATTATTTCTTAAGTACATACAGTGTGTTGGCTTGGTAGCATTTATTACATTCAACTTAAAATTACAAGTAATACATCAAATGAAAGGGCAACTCAAACAGTTATTCTTTTAAGTGTCAATGTGAACACCATTCATCACACATCTAGTGATTGGCGAGTTCATCCCAAAACTCAATAGTGAATGGTGAGTTCTTCCCAAAAACTCAATCAGAGTAATTATTGCAACAATGCTGTTTCTAAGGTTGGGTAGATTAGCTGGTAGCAGAGGCACATACAGATGATTCTTTATGAAGCTCCAAAGGTAAAAACCGCATGGCATCATATTAAGTGTGAATGTAAAAGTCACGCAAAATAAGCTCTGTCACTTGATCCCTTGTGGCCAATCCAGCGGTTGGATACAATGTTTTTCAACAAACTGTGCACTGAGTTACGCCAGTGAGGCAGCGCACCATATTGCTCCAAGTTCTGTGGTTCAGCTTCTTCCAATTGAGGAAAGAGTCACAGTTCTAATGCAGTGACATAAGAAACACCAGCTACAGTTGCTTCACTGAAAAAGAAATGCAGTATGCTTTCCATTGGGAAGTGTAAAAAAGCAATTTACGGAAGCCTTATTGCAACTGTACCATCTCGTGAGGATTTGCTGATACCCAGAAGTGCACATTACATGTTTTCAGATTTCCACTTAGGTGAAATGTCGATTCATCACTGAAGACAACATGATTCAGAAAATCTTCATTGTTATGCAGAAATGTTTTGTTTGCAAGGTTGGCACAGAAACTGTAGTCTGTGGGCTTTAGAGCTTGGAACAACTGCAGTTAATAAGGATGTAGATGCAGTTTAAGCATCTACAGGGTGGCAAACGAAATGTGTTACAATTTTGTTTTTGAATATAAACTTTACTGTCAATACCATCTTTAAAGGAACATGTATTACAATGAAGAGCCGTCCATGGAGATTTGTTATAACTCAGCACATGCTCAATATGTCCACCATTTTGTTTCCTAACTTCCTTCAAACGAACACTGAAGTTATTGATTATCCTAGGGCACATATCTTCCATTATTTCACTGTAAGCTTGAAGAATAAGTATTCTCAGCTCCATTAAATCATGTGGACATTTCGGGAAAATTTTTTCCTTTAGGTACCCCCAAAGAAAAATGTCACATGGATTGAGGTCTGGACTACTGGGGGGCCAATTTTGTCCATCATTGATTGAAGCGACCTGGAAACCTGAGTGAAATGATCTGCATGTCGAAATGTTCATGTAAAAACTCCAACACAGTGTTTGCAGTATGTGGCCTTGCTCCATCTTGCATGAACCACTGCTTGTTGAAGGGCAAGGCAGTAGCAAGAAGCTGTGGAATGAAGCTATTGCAAAGCATGCTCAAATAACACTCGCTGTTCACATTTTCTTCAAAGAAAAAGGGTCCAATACGTCCGTGACTGGAAATTGCTGCCCACGCTGTAATCCTCGAAGCATAATGTTGTCGTTCATGAAGCACTTGTGGGTTTTCAGTGCCCCAAAAGTGTACATTTTGTTTGTTAACCACACTGTCTAAATGAAAATGTGCCTCGTCTGAAAACCAAATGTTGCTGAGAGTTTCTTCCCTATCCTCTGCCCACTGAGCAAACAGCAGTATCTGCTGTTTATGTTCTTTAGTGAGCTTCTGTGCACAGGTCGATCTTGTATGGGTACATATGGAGGTCACTTTTAAGAACACCTTGAACAGAGGGTCTGGATATTCCCAGTTGCACTGCTGCCTTTCTACACGATTTCCCGGGACTTCTCTGTACAGGAACTTGTACCGCTTCAATATTCTCCGGCAAACAAACAGGCTTCTACATCTACATTTATACTCCGCAAGCCACCCAACGGTGTGTGGCGGAGGGCACTGTACGTGCCACTGTCATTGCCTCCCTTCTCTGTCCCTGTCGCGTATGGTTCGCAGGAAGAATGACTGTCTGAAAGCCTCAGTGTGTGCCCTAATCTCTTTAATTTTAAATTCATGATCTCCTCGGGAGGTGTAAGTAGGGGGAAGCAATCTATTCGATACCTCATCCAGAAACGCACCCTCTCGAAACCTGGACAGCAAGCTACACCGCAATGCAGAGCGCCTCTCTTGCAGAGTCTGCCACTTGAGTTTGGTAAACATCTCTGTCACGGTTACCAAATAACCCTGTGACGAAACGCGCCGCTCTTCTTTGGATCTTCTCTATCTCCTCGGTCAAACCGATCTGGTATGGATCCCACACTGATGAGCAATACTCAAGTATAGGTCGAACGAGTGTTTTGTAAGCCACCTCCTTTGTTGATGGACTACATTTTCTAAGAACTGTCCCAATGAATATAAATCTGGTACCCCGCTTTACCAACAATTAATTTTATATGATCATTCCACTTGAAATCGTTCTGCACACATACTCCCAGATATTTTACAGAAGTAACTGCTACCAGTGTTTGTTCCACTCTCATATAATCATACAATAAAGGGTCCTTCTTTCTACGTATTCGCAATACATTACACTTGTTTATGTTAAGAGTCAGTTGCCACTCCCTACACCAAGTGTCTATCCGCTGCAGATCTTCCTGCATTTCGCTACAATTTTCTAATGCTGCAACTTCTCTGTATACTACAGAATCATCTGCCAAAATCCGCATGGAACTTCTGACACTATCTACTAGGTCATTTATATATATATTGTGAAAAGCAATGGTCCCATAACACTCCCCTGCGACACGCCAGAGGTTACTTTAACGTCTGTAGATGTCTCTCCATTGATAACAACATGCTGTGTTCTGTTTGCTAAAAGCTCTTCAATTCAGCCACACAGCTGGTCTGATATTCCGTAGGTTCTTACTTTGTTTATCAGGCGACAGTGCGGAACTGTATCGAACGCCTTCCGGAAGTCAAGGAAAATAGCATCTACCTGGGAGCCTGTATCTAATATTTTCTGGGTCTCATGAAAAAATAAAGCGAGTTGGGTCTCACACGATCACTGTTTCCGGAATACATGTTGATTCCTACAGAGTAGATTCTGAGTTTCCAAAAACGACATGATACGCGAGCAAAAAACATGTTCTAAAATTCTACAACAGATCGACGTCAGAGATACAGGTCTATAGTTTTGCGCATCTGCTTGACGCTTGACGACCCTTCTTGAAGACTGGGTCTACCTGTGCTCTTTTCCAAACCTTCCGTTCCTCTAGAGACTTGCGGTACACGACTGTTGGAAGGGGCAAGTTCTTTCGCGTACTCTGTGTAGAATCGAATTGGTATCCTGTTGGGTCCAGTGGACTTTCCTCTGTTGTGTGATTTCAGTTGCTTTTCTATTCCTTGGACACTTATTTCGATGTCAGCCATTTTCTCGGTCGTGCGACGATTTAGAGAAGGAACTGCAGAGCGGTCTTCCTCTGTGAAACAGCTTTGGAAAAAGGTGTTTAGTATTTCAGCTTCACGTGTGTCATCCTCTGTTTCTGGAGTGTCTGGATATGCTGTTTTGAGCCACTTACTGATTTGACGTAAGACCAGAACTTCCTAGGATTTTTTGTAAGTCGGTACATAGAATTTTACTTTCAAATTCACTGAACGCTTCATGCATAGCCCTCCTTACGCTAACTTTGACGTTGTTTAGCTTCTGTTTGTCTGAGAGGTTTTGGCTGCGTATACACTTGGAGTGTAGCTCTATTTGCTTTCGCAGTAGTTTCCTAACTTTGTCGTTGAATCACGGTGGGTTTTTGCCGTCCCTCACAGTTTTACTCGGCACGTACCTGTCTAAAACGCATTTTACGATTGCCTTGAACTTTTTCCATAAACACTCAACATTGTCAGTGTTGGAACAGAAATTTTCGTTTTGATCTGTTAGGTAGTCTGAAATCTGCCTTTTATTACTCTTGCTAAACAGATAAACCTTCCTCCCTTTTTTTATATTCCTATTAACTTCCATATTCAGGGATGCTGCAACGGCCATATGATCACCGATTCCCTGTTCTGCACTTACAGAGTCGATATGTTCGAGTCTGTTTGTTATCAGTAGGTCCAAGATGTTATCTCCACAAGTCGGCTCTCTGTTCAAATTGCTCAAGGTAATTTTCAGATAGTGCACTCAGTATAATGTCACTCGATGCTCTGTCCCTACCACCCGTCCTAAACATCTGAGTGTCCCAGTCTATATCTGATAAATTGAAATCTCCACCTAAGACTATAACATGCTGAGAAAATTTATGTGAAATGTATTCCAAATTTTCTCTCAGTTGTTCTGCCACTAATGCTGCTGAGTCGGGAGGTCGGTAAAAGGAGCCAACTATTAACCTAGCTCGGTTGTTGAGTGTAACCTCCACCCATAATAATTCACATGAACTATCCACTTCTACTTCACTACAGGATAAACTACTACTAACAGTGACAAACACGCCACCACCGGTTGCATGCAATCTATCCTTTCTAAACACCATCTGTGCCCTTGTAAAAATTTCTGCAGAATTTATCTCTGGCTTCAGCGAGCTTTCTGTACCTATAATGATTTCAGCTTCGGTGCTTTCTATCAGTGCTTGAAGTTCCGGTACTTCACCAAGGCAGCTTCGACAGTTTACAGTTACAATACCGATTGCTGTTTGGCCCCCGCATGTCCTGACTTTGCCCCGCACTCTTTGAGGCTGCTGCCCTTTCTGTACTTGCCCGAGGCCATCTAACCTAAAAAAACCGCCCAGTCCACTCCACACAACCCCTGCTACCCGTGTAGCCGCTTGCTGCGTGTAGTGGACTCCTGACCTATCCAGCAGAACCCGAAACCCCACCACCCTATGGCGCTAGTCCAGGAATCTGCAGCCCACACGGTCGCAGAACCGTCTCAGCCTCTGATTCAGACCCTCCACTCGGCTCTGTACCAAAGGTCCGCAGTCAGTCCTGTTGACGATGCTGCAAATGGTGAGCTCTGCTTTCATCACGCTAGCGAGACTGGCAGTCTTCACCAAATCAGATAGCCGCCGGAAGCCAGAGAGGATTTCCTGCGATCCATAGTGACACACATCATTGGTGCCGACATGAGCAACCACCTGCAGATGGGTGCACCCTGTATCCTTCATGGCATCTGGAAGGACCCTTTCCACATCTGGAATGACTCTCCCCCCGTATGCACACGGAGTGCACATTGGTTTTCTTCCCCTCTCTTGCTGCCATATCCCTAAGGGGGCCCATTACAAGTCTGGTGTTGGAGCTCCCAACTTCCAGTAAGGCCACCCTATGCGACCGCCCGGATCTTGCAGACTGAGCGGCAACCTCTGGAATAGGACAAGCAGCCATGACCGGCCAAAGATCAGTATCAGCCTGAGACAGGGCCTGAAACCGGTTCGTCAGACAAACTGGAGAGGCCTTTCGCTCAGACCTCCGGAATGTCTTTCGCCCCCTGCCACACCTTGAGACGACCTCTCACTCTACCACAAGCGAGGGATCAGCCTCAATGTGGGCAGTATCTCGGGCAGCCACAGTCGTAGTCCGATTGGGGGATGCGTCAGACAAGCTGGCTGTCCCCCCCCCCCCCCCCCCCCCCCCGTCCCATCTGGACCCCCACAGTGGTGCCCATTGGCAACAGCCTCAAGCTGTGTGACCGAAGCCAACACTGCCTGAAGCTGGGAGCGAAGGGATGCCAACTCGGCCTGCATCCGAACACAGCAGTTGCAGTCCCTATCTATGCTAAAAGCTGTTGTGCAAAGAACGTCTGAACTAATCTACAGAGAGCACAAACAATTCGACACAAAATTTAATCTGTTATTAAAATACAAGATTGCCTAGTAAATGCAGTAATGCTGCTACTTGCGCACTGCTGACACACTGCTCAGCGGCAGAAGGAGACTACGCGATTTTACACTATTCAGGTACTAAAACGCGATGCTACAAGTCTCAAATACTATAATACGCCCAAAATTTATTAAACAAACAATGCAAATACCAAAAACACGCAAAGAAATTAAGAATTAAACTATGTAACAAATAAGTGAGCTAAGAGTATACGACTTGCTGCTGCAGCTGCTTATCCAACGGTGGCAGGGAGCACACTTAGGCCGAGGTCACTTCACTTCCAATACTGTTCCTTCCTGTACAAATTTATTGTACAACCTGTGGATGGTCTTCTCGCAAGGGACCCATCGTGTGTTAAACTGTTGTTGAAAACACCTCGGAGTCACAACAAGGCTTTTCATTTCATGAAAAAGTAACACAGTTGCCGATTGTTGCTGTGTCGTCAGTCTTCCATTGTCAGCCACTGCTGCTTACTAGCGGAAGTATCATGAATTACACGTCATTTCGTAACTCATTTGTTTTTCCAAGCTCTGCTGGTACTGCTGTAGAGATCCCAGCGGGATATCTAATGTGCCTCGTAAATTGTGAAAGAAACAATTGGTAACACATTTCGTGCGCCACCCTGTACTTAAAAGTCTCCACTCAGACATTGTTGGAATTGCTAATTCATGAATAGCCTGTCAAACCAATTTCTTGGAGGTATGCATGAAAGACACTCACTTGTTTAATGCGTTCTTCAATCATTCTTGGTCATTTTATACTCTTCCCTTGCACAAGTATACAAACAATGTTTCCGTAGCTCTTTCATTTGATGTATTATTTATGATATTGCTCTTTCATTTGATGTATTATTAATGATATTAAGTTGAATGTAAAAAAACTGCAAAGCTTTAAAACCCGTATATTCATCGTTTTGAAACATCCTGCATATACTGAACAATGGAAGCTCCATGTTGGGATAACAGAGACGTTGGGAAAATATAGATTGCTAATACTGTAATGATGACTCATTAAGTTGCAGACAGGCACAATTAAAACACACTTACACATTTTATTTCGGCCACAAATCAGCGTTCCAATGAAGGCTGTGGCTGAAAGCTAATGTGCAACTGTCTTTTAACTTGTCATTTATACAGTAAGTAGCAATCTGTCTTTTTCTTACAGTGTTGTTCCTGTATATACTGGGTTATACTTAAATATGTTCAACAAACAAACATACACATGCATGTACATACACAAAATCACACTACAATGCTTTCAAAAATCCATCTATGGAGTAGGAGCAGTTGCGAACCAGATAATATTTCTATTTATGTTAGAAGTTAATTTTAGTATCCATTAAATTCTTTACATCACTCAGTAGGTGGTCAAAGATTTTTGTGGCTGAGTACCTCTTCCTTTATGTACCACACTAAGCAACCTTTATGAATATTATTGTTGTTTTTAAACTATGATCGATTGCCGACAACAAATTTGATAGGGGAGTAAATGTGCTGTGAGGCTGTTTTCAGTAAAGAGCTGTCCGCAAGAGATTCTAGAGTGCATATAAAACATTACTTCTATTACACGCTTCTTTGCTACGAACAGTTATCCTCAATGATGTGTTATCCTAGAACACGACACCATAAGACATTAGTGAATGAAAATAGAAAAATTTACATTTTCATTTTCAAAATCTGAGACAGGGTGGCACAGACAAAGTAGCCCATGTAAGTGTATATAAAATAGAAAGAAACTTCCGCATGGGAAAAATATATTAAAAACAAAGATTCCAAGACTTACCAAGCGGGAAAGCGCCGGTAGACAGGCACAATAAAATAACACACAAACACAAAATTTCGAGCTTTCGCAACCGGCAGCTGCTTCGTCAGGAAAGAGGAAAGGGAAAGGAAAGATGAAAGGATGTGGGTTTTAAGGGAGAGGGTAAGTAGTCATTCCAATCCCGGGAGCGGAAAGACTTACCTTAGGGGGAGAAAAGGATAGCTATATACTATCGCGCGCTAGCGCGCGCGCGCGCGCACACACACACACACACACACACACACACACACACACACACACACATATCCATCCATACATACACAGACACAAGCAGACATATGTCTAAGGTAAGTCTTAAAACCCACATCCTTTCGTCTTTCCCTCTCCTTCCTGAAGAAGCAACCATCGGTTGCGAAAGCTAGTAATTCTGTGTGTGTGTTTGTGTGTTTTGTTCATGTGCCTGTCTGCCGGCGCTTTCCCGCTTGGTAAGTCTTGGAATCTTTGTTTTTAATATATTTTTCCCACGGGGAAGTTTCTTTCTATTTTTTATATATATATATAGGCCTCAATCCCCGCTAATTTCAAGTTGCCGCCACTCATACCTCACCTGTCATTCAACATCATCTTTGCCTCCGCACTTCCGCCTCGACTGACATCTCTACCCAAACTCTTTGCCTTTAAATATGTCTGCTTGTGTCTGTGTATGTATGTATGGATATGTGTGTGTGTGTGTGTGTGTGTGTGTGTGTGTGTGTGTACGCGCGCACGATTATATACCTATCCTTTTTTCCCCCTAAGGTAAGTCTTTCCGCTCCCGGGATTGGAATGACTCCTTACCCTCTCCCTTAAAACCCACATCCTTTCATCTTTCCTTCCCCTTCCCTCTTTCCTCACGAAGCAGCCACTGGTTGCGAAAGCTCGAATTTTTGTGTGTGTGTTTGTGTGTGTGTTTTTTAATTGTGTCTCTCTACCGGCACTTTCCCGCTTGGTAAGTCTTGGAATCTTTGTTTTTAATATATTTTTCCCATGTGGAAGTTTCTTTATATAAAATATTTAAAGGCAAAGAGTTTGGGCAGAGATGTTAGTCGCGGCGGTAGTGCAGAGGCAAAGATGATGTTGAATGACAGGTGAGGTATGAGTGGCGGCAACTTGAAATTAGCAAAGATTGAGGCCTGGTGGATAACGAGAAGAGAGGATATATTGAAGGCCAAGTTCCCATCTCTGGAGTTCGGATAGGTTGGTGTTGGTGGGAAGTATCCAGATAACCCGGTAGGTGTAACACTGTGCCAAGATGTGCTGGCCGTGCACCAAGGCACGTTTAGCCACAGGGTGATCCTCATTACCAACAAACACTGTCTGCCTGTGTCCATTCATGCGAATGGACAGTTTGTTGCACAATACCCAAACTTACACTAAGAGTAACTAACTGCACACTTAGCAGTACATGAGCGCTTCCTTAAAACAGTAATCTAATTACTTTTGTTATCAGTAAATGAGGATGCATTTTATCAATTGAAACACACACACACACACACACACACACACACACACACACACACACAATTTCAAGATAAAATAAATACCCCCATTTTTCTCTGTGGATTCTCCTTTTGAATCTGGTGCCCAAAGAAGAGCTGCTTCCTGTGCTTTTCCTTTAAACTTCTCTTCAACAGAGTTTTGTCTTCGTGCTTTCATGTGTGCTTGTCTAAGCAGCTGAAAATATGGTACAATGCAATTAAATTTATGTAAATATGTTTATCACTGTCGACAGTCATCTCAAAAAGAGTTTTGCAAGAGGAAATCAGTTTCAAATAGAGCATAAAATGTTTTAATTTCCAAAGTAATGATAAACACAAGACAGTAATTTTCACATGAATAATTGTCTCAACATATACAAACATTATCAATCAGTAATAATAACCAATTTTTTCATGTTACTGTAATACTTATTAAAGTCTACTATTTTTAGCATAATAGCTCTCTTCAAGGCTATCTGTGATTTTTATTTGCATTTTTATCAGTGTCATCAGTCTCTTACCACAGTACAAAGGTGAAACACAGATACAAATTTACACAGTACCATTTTCTTTTATGCCTGAAGTACAGAAATTAAATCTGGCAAATAACTTACATCTAGATGCTGATGAACTTGTGATTTCAGATGCTCAGCCAAAGAATTCTTTGTAAGTATTTCTGTACATCCCACATCATGGAAGGTACACTGAACTTCTTCCCTTTTCTGCAAGAACAATAGATAGAAATAAATTAAGTATCTACCAAAACAGACATTCACACAAAAGTAGGAAAATAACATCAAACAGGTTTGATTTACTGTGATGCTCTTAAGGTGAAACTTAATATAACTTGTATTGTTGAACTATTCATTACAGTGTACAGTGATGTCAATATCTATTGCAAGCTGCCACCAATTAAGTTTCAGGTTTGCCAAAAATATATGTAAGCTAATGGATGGACGTATCACTAATTATTTGGACACCCATCATTTCATAAATGAACATCAGAGAAATGAAGTTAGTATCATTGAAAATGCTGCAGTTTTGAGGTAAAATCACGTTGGCATTTCAATCACCAAACATGGTTCAAATGGCTCTGAGCACTATGCGACTTTACTTCTGAGGTCATCAGTCACCTAGAACTTAGAACTAATTAAACCTAACTAACCTAAGGTCATCACACACATCCACGCCCGAGGCAGTATTCAAACCTGCGACCATAGCGGTTACTCGGTTCCAGACTGTAGCGCCTAGAACTGCACGGCCACTCCGGCCGCCATTTCAATCACCCTCAGCCACTATGCATTATAAGGTTATTGCACACTTGCACACTATGACACGACCCACTCGTTAAAACTCTTTACGAGTGTGTTGTACATTATCTTCAGTCTTACACACATAGGGATCCACAAGAACATTACTGTATTTCTTTCACGTCAAGTGGAAGTTTGAGACAATATTGTGGGCAAAAATTGTTCCTCTGTTCAGGAGCATTATTATAACAAAGCCGAAACAGTATGAATACTTGTTTAAAAACATATCATGGAATGTGGTGTTTGTGTTATTGAATGAAATTTAAAAACAACTTTAATAACCTGGTATTAAATCTTCTCTTGGTATCTACAACAACTTTCATTTCAGTCAGATTTAGATTTACAGAATGACATTTACATTCTGCAGGAATCTTCTTCAGCAGATGAAAACTGTGTGCTGGGCTAGGGACTAACCTAGAACCTAGCCTTTCATATGGAATGCTCTTACTTTCACAGCTTCACAGAAGTCCCCCTGCATACCTAGAAGAAAGGGTACCATGGAGCACTGCCTCGTTTTTACAATGTTACGGGCATGAGATCTGTCATTGTGGTGCAGTTTGAGTACTGTTTTCAAATTTCCAAGCAGATTAAACTGGGTTTTGGGGTGGGGGAGGTGGACCTAGCACACAAATTGAAAACTTTTATTTTGTGCTATTGAGCATATATACATACAATTTATAAATTTTTGAAACAAATGGGGAGGAGGGGGGGGGGGGGGTGGGGGGGAGGGCAGTGAGAGAGCTGTGCAGATATTAAGAGAATCTTCTGCACAATGACAGTTTCCATATAAATTTCCAACGGAAGCATAAATTTGTAAAGATAATACAATATAGTATATCTACATGGAACTTGCTAGTAAGAGAGCACATCACATATGTACTGCATGTCATGTTCTATGAATATATATTTATGAGCATCTTATTTACAGTTATGTAGTAGTGTCACAAGGTTTCTGGAATGACAATGACTCTCTGCTAAAGGTGGAAGCGGTTCAGCACCTTTAGTATTGGTTGTTTACGATCACTGGTCTAGGAAGCTGTTAGTGTTAATGGTGAGCGAGATGAATATACCACCAAGGGGGTCTCTTAGTATGTTGGCCTCTAGCCTAGTCTTGCTGGTGGAAGTGCTGACCGTGCATTACTGCTGTGCCCATTGCTGCATCGAGGAAATCTCATATTTCTCAGTTGTAACGCAAATGGCCTGATGTGATAGCTTGATGGTGAATGTGCCATGTTACACCTCATCCCCAGTGATACAGAGAGAGGAAGTCCTCTTTTGGTACCTCAGCAGAGGTGGGAATGGCTGGATCCCGTGTCACAGTCTGGAAGTGGTGAAGCACTGAGTTGCCAAAGTGCCCAGATGCTCAGCGGTGGGACAGCTATTTGATGCTTACTGACGATGGAAACAGCTATGTAATCGGTAGGGCAATGACCAGCATGGACTGCACGTTGCATTGTTGCTCAACTGCTCGACGATTATGGCTGGTGTGGGAGGAGTTTAAATACAGCAGCTCCTGGCTGACTTGATGAAGTGTCCGCTTTTGTGCGCCATGTGGAAATGTTTTGGGATAGGGGCAATGACGAAAGCAGCTGCCATTGGGTGGGAGCCAGTCAAATTGGAGTGGCTGACCACATGGCCTCAACGCACAGAATGGTGTCAAGGCAACAGCTTGAGGGTGCTGAGCAGGCATCACAATGACTGGCAATGACCGATGCCCAGTTCTTGGTACTCTGTCCTTAGCTCCAAGCACTGCTGCAGTTCATCCCATTACATTCCTCCCCCCTAAGAAAAATCTGGCTGCTATGTTTCCACTGAAATCTGACTGATTCATTTAGAAGTAATTACACTTCACGCCACTTACTTCACTCAGAGTGTCACTAGCTCCTTTATAATATTTACATTTCTTTCCTGACATTATTAACAATTGCCTCATACACTAAGTTTTTGTTCACAACTGATTTGGTTCCTTGTCAGACTGTTTCGCATTGTTGCTGTTTTTATTGTTTTGAACCCCTAGGATGAAAGATGGCATGGATGAAATTTGAGCAACTTTCCACTTGAACAGGTAAAAAGCAACACCTATTATGGTTAAAATTATTGAAGCAGCTGAGACTGATGTTCTTGTAGTTATCAGCTCATGATTTTTACATGCTTTAAAAGGTGTTCCATCAATAAGTGGCTATATAGGGCAGCTAATGTCTGATCTAGGGAGGCGAGCAGAGTTGAATCTAAAGAGTTATTCAAGATAATCACGTTTACAGTGGGTAAGAGTTCAAAGGTTAGGCTGGCTATGTAATTTTATGTGCGGGTGATAATTTGGATGATGGTTCCAGTGATGGTGACAAGTAAGTGGAAAGTTGGTCAGCAAAATTTTCAGCAGGTGCTTTGTGTTCTAAACTTTAGTATCCACTGGTTAACTATGGCTTGTACCATGCTTTGCTGGTTAAGTATTGCTATCAATGATGACACAAAATGTGAAAAATCATCAATTACCATTAGCACAAAACTGCTAGCATCACAGAAAATAAAAGTTTATATTGCTTTTGGGAATATGGAAAAGCAAGAACTGGGTAAGAGGTCAATAAACCTTTTAGTTTTACAATGCTGTTTTGCAGTATGGAGACCATTACAACTTAATTTCTTTTTTCAATGATTGTGTGAGGGGTCTTGCAATTTCAGCAAATTTTGGAATTAATTTTCTATAAATATTGGATAGGCCTAGATACGACTGCATTTCCTTTTCTGTAGTGGGTGTTGGGAAGTTTTTCATGGCATCAACAAGTTGCAGATTGGGACACACACCATTCTGGCTGATAATGTGGCCTAAGTAATAGACTTCTGGTAAAACGAAATGGGAAATGGCACTTCTCCACATTGAGTGTTAACCGTACTGCAAGTAAATACTCAAAGACTTCACGTAAAAGTAGTATATGCTCCTGGATATCCTTATGTTTTTATGTCATACTTTCTGACATGTTCCACACCCAAGAGAATCATCTCATTTTTTGGGTCTCTGGAACGAAAACTGAATCTAATCTAATCTTGGGGAACACATTGATATTTTCTTAATAGACCATTGATTTCTTTCGTTTTAATGATGGCAATACACCAACTAACAGACTGTAGAAAGGTGGTGGTGCAGTTTTTAGCCCATTAGGCATGTGATGATGTCCAGACGGAGCTGGGGATGCTGTTTTCAGATGATCTTCAGGTATTACCTCTAATTGATGGTGTCCACTTGGTTGTAAAGTAATGTCATTGGCCTAATAAGATCCCATGTCAGGCCTAGGATACGCAACTGTAATTGTTTTACACTTCAAATAATGGTAGTCGCAATGAAACCTTTACACTTTATTGCCACCTGGTGTTTTCTTAGGGGCAATGACAGCGGATGTGGTCCACGACTCTTCTACCATCCCATCTTGAAGTTGTTGATCTATAAACTCTTCCATGACAGTTTGCAGATGATGTGGGACTTTCTACAGTTTCTTACAGACATGTGACTCGTTCCCAGTGGGCATATGATGCTGAGTTAGTGACATAGCAGGCAATGGTCCAAGAGGATCAAATAACTCAGCACATTCTTCTAATAGTCTCGCCACGTCCTACTCATCCTGTCCCTCTAAATGTGATCCTTCCATTCTCAATGTGGTTAACTGACATACCGTACCAGCACTGCACACACTAGTGTGGAATTCCTACCCAATTCACCTTCATACAATATTGTTGCAGAAGAAGCCGAGTAACACAGTCGCCGTAGTGTAGTGGTTATGATACTAGATTGTTGCATGGACGGCCGTGAGTTCAAAACTCACCTGAACTGAAACATTTTAATTTCTGTCTTTGGTTTGAGTACATTCTAGAAGTACCCACAAATGGCAAGAATCACTGTACTGGAATGTTCTGTAGATGTATATTTAGCGTATGTGTTCTGGCCAGAGGCAGTTCACTCCACACTCTTGTATGTGCAAGTGCTGAATAAACCTTTATTAAGTGAAGTTAGTGTTCATCATTCATCTACTTACACCTTCCTCTTCATGAAATTATTCTGGCGGAGGTGCTGGGTATTGGAACTTGTGTAACGCATATTATCTATGACACAGTGGCTCCCATTAGGCCACAACAGAGCTGCAATTTAAATGGCGAGAAACCCGAGTTTGAGCGATATTCAACAGATCACAATCTATCGGAAGAAGAAGAAGAAGAAGAAGAAGGAGAAATCACAATGACAGCAACTGTCTGCCACCACATGAGAGATCCTTCCGAGTTCTCTGGTGATGATGGCCAAGATCCAAACAAGTGACTGAAGGTATATGAGCATATGGACAAATTTAACTTGGAAGGCACTGCCAAGCAATGGTATGAGAATAACGAGGAGAAGTTCACATGCTGGGAAGCATTCCAGGCGAAACTGCGCAAGTATTTCGGCGACACACATCAGAAGTGAAAGCTGATGATAAATTAAAGTGCAGATGTCTTGGAGCTGTATAAAATAGTGGATCCTCGAATGAAGGAGGAAGAACAGGTTGCACATCTCAAGAAGGGTGTTGCTGAGGACATGTATCAAGCCCTACTCCTGAAGGAGGTTTCGACACCAGAAGACTTCATAAAATGGTGCCAGTATATCGAGACAATGCATCAAAAAAAGAATTACAAGCAAGAAGTTTGAACAGCTTCCAAATGTTGTATCAATGTCTGTGATGGAGGAAGAAACTGATTTCACAAGTGTTCTTCGTCAGATAGTGAGAGAGGAAATTCAGCAGGCATTTGGATTGCATGGCGAGCAAAAAACCGAGATGCTTCAAGAGGTCACAAAGGGAGGAAGTGGAACAGACATTGAATACAATCTCTCGTCCTTCATTTCCCTTTAAAACAGTAAAAAGACATCCAGGCGAAGTTATTTTCCTAGAATGCCATGTGAGGAACCTGTTTGGACAAAAAGGAAAACTGATGCCTGGAGGACCCAGGATAACCAACCAGTATGTTTCCACTGCGGGACATGTGGTGTGCTATTGCCGAGAAAGGCGGCAGATATTTGATGATGCCCATGCCAGAAGACAGCAGACCGATTTTAGCTCACGCCAATTCTGGGACGACGAAGATGAACAACATGATGTGGGAGCAGGACGGCATAGGTCACCATCACTGCAAGCTAGTCACTGGACAGGACACTCCCCTACACGCCGATCAAGGACCCCATTGACGTTTAGAAGCTCCAGCCGATCACCTAGCCGCCGCAACCTGGAAAACTAAAGGGTGCGACCTTCTTTGGAGATGAGGTCACTGAAGAGAAAAATCCTCCGCCATCGATCACTACAAAAATGATACGAAACTACATCAATATCCTCATGGACGGCTGTCCAGCCCAAGCTCTTGTGGATTCTGGAACATCATGTTCAGTCATTTCGGAGAAGTATCGTCGCCAGTTGCAGTAAAGCGTATTCGTCAACAACAAAACATCTCTGTTGAAGGTGCCTAAAGGGAAATATTTAAAAACGACAGGAAGATGTGTAATTCATCACATCATTCTGAGATGGGACTTTTTGAAAGCTTCTCAAGCAATTATAGGTTGTGGCCGCTCGAAGATTATGCTAGATGAGATGAGGTACGGTGGACAGGAAGATGCGCATCCTAGTGTGTGGAGACTATGTGTGCTGGATGAAATGATCATTCCAGCAGTCACCGCTAGAAAGATAGCTGTCATGTGTCATGAAGAGAAGCATACATTGAAGAATAACTTGGTCATCCCAGCCTCTATTGTCTTGTTTAAGAATGGATTTGGTGAATTGTGGATAGTTAACAATTGCCAAGAACCGCAGATTCTTCCAAGACGCATGTGCACGGCAAACGCTGAGCCGTTAACTGTGGAACAGCTGAGAGTCACAGAAACCTCCCATGCCAAGTCTGTGGGCGAAATTAGCACTACCACAACGAGACAAGATCTCCTAGCTCTACTATCACCAGATCTCACTAAGGAACAACAAAAGAAACTGTCTGCCATTCTCAAGAGTTCTCTGAATGCTTCAATCCACAGGTGAAGAGCGAATCACACAAACTGATGGTGAAGCACAAGATTAGCACTGGAGACCAGCAACCAATAAGCCAGAGAGCAAACCATGTGTCAGCAACAGAATGTTGAATAATTCGCGACGAGGTAGAGAAAATGATGAAGAATGACATCATTCAGCCTTCGCAGAGCCCGTGGTCGTTACCAGTGGTCCTCTTCAGGAAGAAGGCTGGCAGTTGACATTTTTGTGTTGATTACAGGAAGCTTAATAGGATAACTAGGACGTTTACCCTCTTCCACGAATTGGCGATACACTAGATTGTCTGCAGGGGGCTAAGTTTTTCTCAACTGTGGACATGTACTCAGGATACTGGCAAATCGAAGTAGATGAGGTTGATCATTAGAAAACTGCATTCATCACCCCTGAGGGCCTGTATGAGTTCAAGGTAATGCTTTCTGGTTTGTGTAATGCACCAGCAACTTTTAAACGAATGATGGATAATCTTCTAAGGCACCTGAAGTTGATGATGTGTCTTTGTTATTTAGATGACATTACAGTGTTCTCAGAGACATTTGATGAACACACAAAAAGACTGAGGACCGTTCTTAAAAGTCTCCAACAAGCTGGACTGAAACTTAATCCATGAAAGTGTCTCTCTGGAGTAAAAGAAATCAAAATACTTGGGCACTTTGTGTCAAACAAAGGTGTGCAGCCAGACCCAGAAAAGGTGAGAGCTATAACGGAAATTCCTATTCCTAAAAGTATTAGAGATGTGAGAAGCTTCCTCGGATTGCATTCTTATTACCGTTGTTTTATGAGTGGCTTTTGTATCAAAACCAGGCCACTCTGAGAGTTGTTAAAAACCAATGCTAAATTTATCTGGGGTGGTGCTCAACAAGATTCTTTTGATGTACTGTGAAAAGCTCAGATGACTCACCCTGTACTTGGTCTGTATGGTGAGAGAGCACCTACAGAATTACACACAGATGAAAGTAGGTATGGGTTCGGTGCTGTTCTGCTGCAGACTAGGACACTAACAAAAGCCGAGAGAAACTACTCAATTACAGAAAGAGAATGTCTTGCTGTGATATGGGCCATGTGAAAATTTTGACAGTATCTCTATGGAAGCCCCTTCACAGTTGTTAAAGACCATCATTCACTTTGTTGGTTGACAGGTCTTAAGGATCCAACAGGACGACTCACCAGGTGAGCACTCCATCCTCACTGCACTCCCGGATATCTCTGCTGAGCAGGACGATGACACCAAGATATCTCAAATTATGCATGCCTTAAATCGGTGAGAGGATGTGAAAGGACAATTTAAAGTAGTTAATGGATTACTTTGCAAGAAAACTTTGATCCGTTTGCACAGAGGTGGCAACCAGTGATTCCTAAACACATGCGCTCAGATGTTCTACAGAAATTCCATGACACACCTGAGGCCAGACATTTAGGATTCATTAAGACATATGATAGGATCTGCAAGAGATTTTTCTGGCCAGTTTATTTAGGAGTGCCCCTCACTATGTGTCGCACTGTTGAGAGTGCCAGAGGAGAAAGGCAGTTCCTCCAATGTCTGCTAGTGGCAATAGATGGATTATTCCAGAATGAGAATTTCACTCTGCAGTGGAGTGTGCGCTGATATGAAACTTCCTCGCAGATTAAAACTTTGTGCCGGACCGAGACTCGAACTCGGGACCTTTGCCTTTCGAGGGCAAGAGCTCTACCATCTGAGCTACCGAAGCACGAATCACACCCAGTCCTCACAGCTTTACTTCTGCCAGTATCTTGTCTCCTACCTCCCAAACTTTACAGAAGCTCTCCTGCGAACCATGCACAACTAGCACTCCTGAAGGAAAGGATACTACGGAGACATGGCTTAGCCACAGCTTGGGGGATGTTTCCAGAATGAGAATTTCACTCTGCAGTGGAGTGTGCGCTGATATGAAACTTCCTGGAAAATTAAAACTGTGTGCCGGACTGAGACTCGAACTTGGGACCTTTGCCTTTCGCGGGCAAGTGCTCTACCAACTGAGCTACCCAAGCACGACTCACGGCCCGTCCCCACAACTTTACTTCTGCCAGTATCTTGTCTCCTACCTTCCAAACTTTACAGAAGCTTTCCTGCGAACCTGTCATTCAGTAAACAAGAGCAGGATTTCACAGGGCTGGCAATTGCTGTCTTCAGGACATGAAACCACAAGGACCTATGGTTGAATAGTTAGCCTCATTCCATATACGTTTTGTAGAAATTGATTGGTTCATTGCGAGAAAATCCCTCATGATTGCCAGCGTCTCCGATGGTGCGCTGCTTCCAACTGGGGGCTCCCTTCACAAGGGGGTGCATCCATCTTAGGTGACTGATCACATCTGAAGTCACACCTCCTGTAAATCTGACAGAGGGGTCAATCGGCAATTTGGAAAAGTAGCAGCACAGACAACATTTCATTAGAACTACTGACAGCCTTGGGAGAGCCAGTCCTGACAAAACTCTACCATCTGGTGAGGAAGATGTATGAGACAGGCGAAATTACCTCAGACTTCAAGAAGAATGTAATAATTCCAATCCCAAAGAAAGCAGGTATTAACAGATGTGAAAATTACCGAACTATCAGTTTAATAAGTCACGGCTGCAAAATACTAACGCAAATTCTTTACAGAGGAATGGAAAAACTAGTAGAAGCAGATCTTTGGGAAGATCAGTTTGGATTCCGTAGAAATATTGGAACACATGAGGCAATACTGACCCTACGGCTTATCTTAGAAGTTATATTAAGGAAAGACAAACCTACGATTCTAGCATTTGTAGACTTAGAGAAAGCTTTTGACAATGTTGACTGGAATACTCTCTTTCAAATTCTGAAGGTGGCAGGGGTAAAATACAGGGAGCGAAAAGCTATTTACAATTTGTATAGAAACCAGATGGCAGTTATGAGGGTTGAGGGTCATGAAAGGGAAGCAGTGGTTTGGAAGGGAGTGAGACAGGGTTGTAGCCTCTCCCCGATGTTATTCAATCTGTATATTGAGCAAGCAGTGAAGGAAACAAAAGAAAAATTCGGAGTAGGTATTAAAATCCATGAAGAAGAAATAAAAACCTTGAGGTTCGGTGATGACATTGTAATTCTGTAAGAGACAGCAAAGGACTTGGACGAGCAGTTGAACGGAATGGATAGTGTCTTGAAAGGAGGATATAAGATGAACATCAACAAAAGCAAAGCGAGAATAATGGAATGTAGTTGAATTAAGTCGGGTGATGTTGAGGGTATTAGATTAGGAAATGAGACACTTAAAGTAGTAAAGGAGTTTTGCTATTTGGGGAGCAAAATAACTGATGATGGTCGATGTGGAGAGGATATAAAATGTAGACTGGCAATGGCAAGGAAAGCGTTTCTGAAGAAGAGAAATTTGTTAACATCGAGTATAGATTTAAGTGTCAGGAAGTCGTTTCAGAAAGTATTTGTATGGAGTGTAGCCATGTATGGAAGTGAAACATGGACGATAAATAGTTTAGACAAGAAGAGAACAGAAGCTTTCGAAATGTGGTGCTACAGAAGAATGCTGAAGATTAGATGGGTAGATCACATAACTAATGAGGAGGTGTTGAATAGGATTGGAGAGAAGAGGAGTTTGTGGCACAACTTGACCAGAAGAAGGGATCGGTTGGTAGGACATGTTCTGAGGCATCAAGGGATCATCAATTTAGTATTGGAGGGCAGCGTGGAGGGTAAAAATTATAGAGGGAGACCAAGAGATGAATACACCAATCAGATTCAGAAGGATGTAAGTTCCGATAAGTACTGGGAGATGAAGCAGCTTGCACAGGATAGAGTAGCATGAAGAGCTGCATCAAACCAGTCTCAGGACTGAAGACCGCAACAACAACAACAACAACAACAACAACAGCACCAGGCAATCACCCCACCCTGGGTCTGGCCTGTACCATGCGGTACGTGCGAACAGTCACCTGTTATGCATCAGATGTGTGGGCCGGCCTTCAGGAGTGCACAGGGAGGAGGAAGAAAAAGGAGGAGTCTGAAGCACCCAAGTGGAGGAAGGATAGGAGAAGATGAATGAAGAAAGGAAAAGGGAACAAAAAGACAGTGGTGAGACTATTCTTTTGTCCGTTACGGACAGTGCAGAACATTTCCAAAAATACCTCAGAAGTGTTCCCCAAGGGAAGGGAGAAATAATAGCAAATAGCAAGAGGATAGACATTCAACATGAAAGGGAAAATATGCTGCAGATTGCAGATTCCCCCCCCCCCCCCCCCTCCCACTTTGTGAGCAGAAATCTTAAGTACTAATATCAACATCTTTTTTAATGAACTGTTTTTAGATGGAGAAAGGAAGGCAGATGGTATATATGTTTTATTAAGACCACTGATGTTATTTTATTTCAATAAATTAAAACACATTTGTGACAAAAATATGCATTTCCTTGAAGTCGCAAGACAGATTTAAAATACGTTCACTGGTTTCAGAAATAACCTCGGAAAAAAGTAGGCCTCTTGAATGAAGTGTATAAAGCAGGGAAGAGTTGTGTAAACAAACAGTATAGGTGACCACCAATAAAATGTTGGTTCTACTATGTTTGTTATTGGCAGTTATTAGTCACTGTGTTATGTCTATTATTTTACAGGTATTGTGTGATTTTTCTTTCAAGAAATATACGAGTGCATAGTGTACAAACTGCCAGAACTGCCACAATTTTTTTCTTCATATCGTCTATACTTTCTAATACAGAAATTATTTTCTACGTGCCAAGCTGTACTTGAAAAAATAAAATGTCTGTAAAATGCTGCACTGTGCAATGTACAGTCCAAATTTCTGCAATCCATCGCCCATGGTCTGTGGCCAGCAGAGGGGCATCGCAGTCCTGGGTCCTTGGATAAACCACGAAAATCTGCTGCATCACACACACACACACACACACACACACACACACACACACACACACACACACACACACACACAGACCAGGACTCCAGGCAGACTGGTGAGATTAGATCCGGTGGGCAGGGCCTGCACATTAGTGGGAAATGATGGGCTTAAGATTGGAAGGCGTGATCTGTCAGAGACACCTACAAAATGGCCTGTGGTTTTGGTGCATCGTGGAAGTCCCCTCGTGTGACCAGCTATTCACACGTCACAGACACCATGTTGATGAAATGAGGCCACGTTGATCAATCCATGCAACAGATAACTTGCGCAAATACTCTGAGAATCAATACTAATGTGGATAGGTAGCAGCTTACCATAAAGATGATCACTGAGCCACAGACAGGCGTGTAGAAAAGACACTCACACTCTCACAACTAAATTGTCAGCCTGCCACAGTCTTTGTAAGAAAACAAGGGCATACACACATTCACACAGACAGTCAGATACAGCTCACACACACGACCACCATCTCTGGCTGCTATGTCAACAATCTCTGAGAATCAGATCCTAAAAAACCACTCCTCCCACCTACCTGCCTCTTGTCAGTAGCTGCTAGGTTAGTGGCAAGAAGTGGTGGCAGCACTGACTGCAAGCTGAGGGGAGTGGTAGGAAGAGGGGAAGCAGTAAGAATGCAGCAGTAGTAAAGTGGTGCACATACTCAGCTGTGTCCAGCCAGTGATGACGTGTGACATTTCAGTACACAAACCATTTCATCTACTGAGACAAAAATGAGGTTTTTCAAGTTCTTTTTTTTTTTTTTTTTAATTTGCTTGATATTTCCCTGACATGTTTGAAATTCCCTGATATTCCTTGTTTTCCAGAACTTGTGGCAACCCTGGTCATTTATTGTAAGAATGTTTACATTTGTTTTGTTGCAATCTTGTCAAATACTTTAGAGAAGGCTGGCACAAGGATAAAGTGCAGTAATTCACTATATATTCTGTCATTCCATTTTTGAATGATGGATTTATCTTGGTGCATTTCAATACATTTGGGAAATTTCATTACTCCTCAGTAGGCAAACTTTTTGTTACAATGTGTACATGTATGTACATCTTATTTTCTACTCTTTGGCAATTCAATGTTATATAGCTTACAAGAACTACATCTGGAGCATGGGTCTTTCTTATAAATTACCGAAGGTAGCTTTATTAGATTGTTGCTAGTTGTCTTTGTCAAATGTGCGACTATCTGAGTTTCACATGATTGAAGTTTATTAAGATGACTTCAATTGAACTCCACCATTTAATTCAAACTGACACTTGTTCTGCCAATTTAAACTCATGGGAAATATTCAGTGACACATTCATCAGAAATCTGGCAATTAGTAAATTTAAATTTCAAACAAGGGAAATGTCAAGTTTCTGTTAAAATTAAAAAATAGTGTTTTGTGTCATTGCTCATACCTCATAACTACAGGATGAAGAATGGAGATCAAGTTCCTGAATCTCACGACGGGTGAAGTTGTCAGGAAACAGATCTGTCTCCTGATTGATAGGAAGGCTATCAATTGGACAACTCTGGTCTTTTTGCCTGGGAAACAAAGTAAATGATTAGATGTGTATGAATAAAGGTTCTACATAAATTGTTACAACTGCTTTCTCATACACAAATCTTGTACAATTATTATTAAAAATAAAATACCAATTCTGTTCATACAGTCCCCTGTGTATACCTACTGACAAGACAGATGACAGATGCTTCTTTGGCAGCTCCAGTGCATCTTAATGTTGCATAAGTGCGAGTTGTATGTACTGTGATTAATGGCCTGCCCTTGTCACAATCATGACTTGATAAACTCTTTAATGTGCACCAGCCAATGATTGAGTACTAATCTCCAAAACTAGTTGTGTAGTTAAAATTTCATTTAACAACTGAAATGGATTTCTCAGTCTCATCGGTCAACATATATTAATATTTACATTTTGATGGAGGCTGAAGCCATTACGAAATGTTATTAGCTTTGCATAAGGATCATACTTGTTGTGTTACTCCTGAGGATTGGAGAGGTGATGCATAACCAAGGGGGTGAGTAATAAGTACTCTAAGCACTGGGCAACACACTGTGGTTTTAGGCCACTGCAGACCTTTGTCAAGAGAGAACTTATATATATTTTTTAAGAACATCCCTATGCAATGTTCCAATCTGTGGAAAAAAATTGGAACTGTAAAATATGTAACAATGTGATTTCGTAAGAACATTGTAGTCAGTTTTAGAGTACACTTTAGGCTATAAAGTCATTAATAAACTACAACTCAAATACATAGCACATTACTTTTCATAATTAGAGAAGTAATTTTACATTGGAGCAGTGGAGTATATTCTGAATACCAAATGAATTATGTAAGTCCACAATCTGTCGAAGTATATAGTATTATCTTCAGCAGATGTCTGACATAGGGGCCAAAGTTCATATACACATATCAGCGATCATGGATCCTGAAGATCATGCATAGACCTTCCAATGTTCCTCCATAGGTCGCAGTCTTATGCATTTTGGATCCAGTCCTCATGCACCTCCAACTGCTGAAGGTCCTTCTGCAGTTCATCCACTCATTGCTTCTTCAGTCTTCCAACTGGGCGTGTACCATTTAGGTTTTCCCTCAAGCACAGCTTTGGCTTAGACAGTGTCTGGCCTCGTAGCAAAGTGCACTGCCGCACTTGTTCCCCACGCTTTTATTTTCTGCAAAATGTTTTGTTTTTCACCAGGTCGTAGATTTCTCAATTCTTTCTATGTCTCCAGATGTTATCTTTACAGATTGGTCCAAAGAACTTTGTCAGGGTTTTCTTTCAAAGTTCAACAAGTTCTCTCTGTTCATGGAGGTATGTTCTGTCTTTGGAACTAAATGAAAGGCAGTTTGTTTATTGCCATATGCGTTTTGCGTCTTTTAATTGTGAAGCATCTTCAGCAGCCTGTAATACAAGTTTCTTTTTACACATATACAAGTGTATTATGTAATAGTCACAATATGTTACTATGTTACATTTTGACAGGTTTTTCTCTCGTTTTTCATATTAGAATCAACTTTTGTAGCACAAAATTCTGTGAGGTGAAATTATTGTTCAATGTTATGATTTCCAGTGCTGTTAGCCCATATGTGTGATGATGGAGATGTGTTCATTAGTCCCCATGCTCTTGCTGGCCAATTTCCAGCATTTTTTTTCACCCACATTTGTTACAACATATCACTTGCACTTTTCACTTCAACATTGCAATATTATTATTGGTGATGAAACTGAAGCCAAGCCATCAAATCCTTGTAAAAGCTCAATATGTGGAAAAGCCTCATCTCTTAAAATTCTCCTTCTTAATGGGTCTCCAGAATACAATGAATGAACACATGAATGAGCGAATGCATGAGTCTTGTTGCACCACTAGGAGAAATTTGTGGCACAGTTGGAAATTTCTTTTATGGTTTCTTCCTCTGCTGAGTGACCATGTTCTCCATATGTGCAAGCCAATATAAGTAATTACTTGATCTGTCTGAAAATCTGTTCACTTTTTGCTTGCATAGATACACCAAACTTTCACTGTGTGCTAAAGGTAGCAATCAATTTCTAGTATAACACACAAATCTATGCTTTTATTATATATACATAAACAAAGATTCCAAGACTTACCAAGCGGGAAAGCGCCGGTAGATAGGCACAATGAATAAAACACACAAACACACATACAGAATTTAAGCTTTCGCAACCGGCGGCTGCTTCGTCAGGAAAGAGGGAAGGAAAAGGAAAGATGAAAGGATGTGGGTTTTAAGGGAGAGGGTAAGCAGTCATTCCAATCCTGGGAGCGGAAAGACTTACCTTAGGGGGAAAAAAGGATAGGTATATACTCACGCGCGCGTACACACACACACACACACACACACACACACACACACACACACACACACACATCCATCCATACATACACAGACACAAGCAGACATATTTAAAGGCAAAGAGTTTGGGCAGAGATGTCAGTCGAGGCGGAAGTGCGGAGGCAAAGATGATGTTGAATGACAGGTGAGGTATGAGTGGCGGCAACTTGAAATTAGCGGGGATTGAGGCCTAATGGATAGCGAGAAGAGAGGATATATTGAAGGGCAAGTTCCCATCTCCGGAGTTCGGATAGGTTGGTGTTGGTGTTACACCGTCCGGGTTATCTGGATACAGAGACTGACATCTCTGCCCAAACTCTTTGCCTTTAAATATGTCTGAAACTTCCTCATGGGAAAAATATATTAAAAACAAAGATTCCAAGACTTACCAAGCGGGAAAGCGCCGGCAGACAGGCACATGAACAAAACACACAAACACACACACAGAATTACTAGCTTTCGCAACCGATGGTTGCTTCTTCAGGAAGGAGAGGGAAAGACGAAAGGATGTGGGTTTTAAGGGAGAGGGTAAGGAGTCATTCCAATCCCGGGAGCGGAAAGACTTCCCTTAGGGGAAAAAAAGGACAGGTGTACACTCGCGCACACACACACACACACACACACACACACACACACACACACACACACACACACATATCCATCCGCACATACACATACACAAGCAGACATATTTAAAGGCAAAGAGTAAGGGCAGAGATGTCAGTCGAGGCGGAAGTACAGAGGCAAAGAAGTTGTTGAAAGAC
Source organism: Schistocerca gregaria (assembly GCF_023897955.1). Taxonomy (NCBI): domain Eukaryota; kingdom Metazoa; phylum Arthropoda; class Insecta; order Orthoptera; family Acrididae; genus Schistocerca; species Schistocerca gregaria. Next base: position 611,874,182 of record NC_064922.1, on the reverse strand, counting down.
AGGTGAGGTATGAGCGGCGGCAAATGAAATTAGCGGAGGTTGAGGCCTGGCGGGTATCGAGAAGAGAGGATATACTGAAGGGCGAGTTCCCATCTCCGGAGTTCGGATAGGTTGGTGTTGGTGGGAAGTATCCAGATAACTCGGACGGTGTAACACTGTGCCAAGATGTGCTGGCCGTGCATCAAGGCATGTTTAGCCACAAGGTGATCCTCATTATCAACAAACACTGTCTGCCTGTGTCCATTCATGCGAATGGACAGTTTGTTGCTGGTCATTCCCACATAGAAAGCGTCACAGTGCAGGCAGGTCAGTAGGTATATATGTGTGTGTGTGCGAGCGCGAGTATATACCTATCCTTTTTTCCCCCTAAGGTAAGTCTTTCCTCTCCGGGGATTGGAATGACTCCTTACCCTCTCCCTTAAAACCCATATCCTTTCGTCTTTCCCTCTCCTTCCCTCTTTCCTGAAGAAGCAACCGTTGGTTGCGAAAGCTAGAAATTGTGTTTGTGTGTGTGTGTGTTATTTTATTGTGCCTGTCTACCAGCGCTTTCCCGCTTGGTAAGTCTTGGAAAAGTGCTGGCAGGTCGATAGATACACAAACATACACACAAAATTCTAGCTTTCGCAACCAGCGGTTGCTTCTTCAGGAAAGAGGGAAGGAGAGGGACAGACGAAAGGATGTCGGTTTTAAGGGAGAGGGTAAGGAGTCATTCCAATCCCTCTTTCCTGAAGAAGCAACCGTTGGTTGCGAAAGCTTGAATTTTGTGTGTATGTTTGTGTATATATCAACCTGCCAGCGCTTTTGTTTGGTATATACAGCTCATCAGAGACCCATCTGTCTTAGTGTACAGTTTTTTGACAGAAATATAATAAAATTGAATTTTGATGTCCTAGTGGCACCCAGAAACTTGTTACTGAGCATTTCCTCTTGAATTATGACTTTGCAGCAGAAATCATGGTGTATGGAAATTATTTGCACTGTAATAATTTTTCTTGATGAAACAGCTATGACATCTCCATGGTCTATTACATCAACAATGTGGCAACGAAGGCCACAGAACTTCCTATAATGATGCCACAGGGAATGGATTGAAAGAATTTGTAGGGGTAAAATGATACAGTGTTTGTTAAATTTCCCAAAAGAAATACTACAGAATGAAAAGAACACAGAATTAAACCATTTTAAAAATAAATGCAATTCTGATTTAAAGTATTAATAGTTACAAACCTCAGCCAGTCTGTAATGCAGTCACTGCAAAATCGATGCCCACATGCTGTCAAGATGGGATTTCTCATGCACTGAAGACAGATTGGGCACTCAAATCTGGCTTCAAGATGTGGCTGTCCATTGAAACATGGCTGCAACATTAAACTGATGATGTATTAAGCAGCAACAGATCATTATTCCAGCACAAAAAATTCAAGACTTTACTTCCTTAGCCTTTGCAGTCAATGTCCATGCTTTCTATAAATACAACATGGAATGTACAGTGTGTTTCACAATTTCTGTTACAGGCTTCTAGAGGCTGTAGAGAGAAGTATGGATAAGGGAGATTACTGAAGAATGGAATACAAAAATGGTTCAAATGTCTCTGTGCACTATGGGACTTAACTTCTGAGGTCGCCAATCCGCTAGAACTTAGAACCACTTAATCCTAACTAACCTAAGGACATCACACACATCCATGCCCGTGGCAGGACTCGAACCTGCGACCGTAGCGGTCTCGCGGTTCCAGACTGTAGCGCCTAGAACCACCTGGCCACTCCGGCCGACAATGGAATACAACCTGTTGTCTTTGACCAATGATGTTACAAGTTACCAGAGACAATGTATTGCAAAGATTTAACAGCAAATACGAATGTTGAGAAACAAAGGAGTGCAGGAGAGAGAAAACAGATGGTGGACATATAACATATGCATTCATATTTCAAACATGATGTTAAGTATCTCACTTCTTTGAGTCCTAGTATCCTATTCTGTAATTGACTTACATAGCTCAACTGAAGAATGGGATAGTAGTGCAAAAAAGAAAGGAAAAAAAGACACAGAAATAATGTTAGCATTTGAAAAAATTGAATTAATCTATATAAATTAACTGCAGTATGGGATACAAATTTAACATATGTTAACTTTTTTGTCTTCGCTAGCACAAGTATCGTATTTTTCAGTTGACCTGTGTAGGTCAATTGTAGTACGAGATACAAATTTTACAGGTGCTTTTTTCGTCTCTGTTACTACTAGCATCCTACTCTTCTGCTGATACTAGTAATAGCAATGGTGAAAAGAATGACACATCTGTAAAATTTGTATCCCATACTTCAGCTGACAAATCCTGCTTCAAGCCTTCCATATTCATAGAAATAGGTAAATCCACACAAAAAAAGTAAAAATTGTCCCTCATGAATAACAAGTCTTCCAAAATATCTCAAACTCACTAAGAATGGAAAAAAGTACTGAATGAATTGGAAAGAACACATGATTTAAATTAATGTGAGTGACAGAAATTGTACACAATGTCTAGCCCTGTCTTTTGAAAATACATTCATTTATTCAATTTGCAATTATGACGCCTCACTTGAGAACATAACAAATTTATTATCTATGGTTCAAAAATAAAAATATTAATATCTATGAATACAATATGACATCACTGGTCACAGCCAACTGGTTGCATTCCTGTCTTCACTTGACTCATATAAGGAAGCCATGTCTGGAAATGTGCCATTTAGATATAAAAAAAGTTTGAAAATTAATCAGCTTCAAATCTCTTGCTTCATGATAAACACACATACTGAGTCTTCAGTTTCTGTTATAATTATGACGTCACATATCATCTTCATCCAATTACAACAACGGCTGTGAGAAACTGATATGTTAGCTACTACAAGAGCTGACAGTGGTTCTCCATGGGTGTCTGAAGCATTAATGACCTGGATTTGATCTCAGAAGTCTCATAGCTTTTCTTTATTTATGCCTTCCTCAGATCATTTGATCTGGTGACTACTCATTAAATAACAAACACAACATTGTAGAAATTAGTGATTTCATATCTATTGACATGTAATACTGCCATGACCAGTTTGTATTCATGAATTTAGACATTTAATTTATCACAAGTCAGCACTTCTACTAAACTAAGATTGTTCTGAAAGAGTGGCAACATAATTACTGTACACTTTAATTATCAAGTTCTGACTGACAAACAACATAATGTTTTCTTGGTTACATAGTCATGGCACACTTTCACTTTTTAATATGGACTTTGATTGGCATAGTAATCTAAATGAGTCACATCGACAATTACATTCTGGAAGCTTCATGCAGACTGACTAATAGCGATGAAAAGATGTTGGTAATTTGATTTCTCAGCAGAGACTAACCAACCCAAATGGCTACACGATATGTAAGTTGTTTCCCAGGGCAATAACTGACTTACACATAATACCCGTGCAATTTGGATTCTCACTAGACTCTTTCAAACTGAATACATGTTGACTTCTTGATATCTAACCACAGACTGACTGGATCTTTGTACAACAGGTCTACTTTAGAAGCGTATAACATTAAAAATCAAAATTTGTTATTACATGTTCAACATCAACATAGAAATCAGAAATATTAAAAGGTACAACTGGCAAAGAAACATACCAGTTTAACTGTTGTTGCTCTGGTCTTCAGTCTGGAGACCGTTTTCAGGCAGCTCTCCATGCTGTTCTATCTTGTGCAAGTCTCTTTATCTCCAAATAATTACTGCAACATACATCCTTTTGAACCTGTATATCATACTCGTCTCTTGGTCTCACTCCACAATTTTACTTCCCACACTTCCCTCCAATACTAAATTGCCGATCCTTTGATGTCTAAGAATGTACCATATCAACCTATATCTTCTCTAAGTCAAGCTACGCACAAATTTCTTTTCTCCTCAGTTCTATTCAGTACCTTCTCATTGAAATTAGTGAAAAACAGTCTTCAAGTTTCAGCCTAGTCTTAGGATATGTTCAAAATAGCACCATTAGCTGAACTAGATGATGTCCAGATCAATCAGCCGACCTCAGCCACTGAAACTTCAGCTGACGGTGCTATTCTGAAGAGGGCCTAAGACTATGCCAAAACCAGTGATTTTAAATCAAATAACCCTTGCGATCTAGAATGTTTTTTTCACTAATGTTGTACAGCTTAAAAAATTGCTGTTTCCCAAAAATGTTACCAAAAACTTTCACCTTCTAACTGGTTACGTGCGCTACCCATCTAACCTTCAGCATTCTTCTGTGGCACCACAGTTTGAAAGTTTCTATTCCCTTCTTTTCTGAACTGCTTATCATCCGCATTTCACTTCCGTACAAGACAACACTACAGACAAATACTTTCAGAAAAGATTTCCTAACACATAAATCTAAATTCGATGTTATTAAATTCCTCTTCTTCAAAAACACTTTTCTTGCCATTGTCAATCTACATTTTATATTCTCTCTACTTTGGAAATTATCAGTTATTTTACTGCATGTACAACAAAACTCACCTACTACTTTTAGTGTCTTGTTTCTATTAAGCTATCTCTCTCTACATTGGCTGATTTAATTTGACTGCATTCCATTACATTTGTTTTGCTTTCGTTAATGTTCATCTTATACTGTCCTTTCAAGACACTGTCAATTCTGTTCAACTGCTCTTCCAAGATCTATGACCTTTCCTGTCTTTGACAAAAAACTTCGAAGCTTTTATTTCTTTTTCCTGAGCATTCCTTCTCCACATTTTTCTTTGGTATCTTTTAATGTGCAACATGAACAACATTGGATATAGGCTACAATCCTGCCTAACTCCATTCCCAAATCCCGATTCCCTTTCGTGCCTCTTGCCTCTTATAGCTGCCTTCTGGTCTCTATATAAGTTGTACATGACATTTTTTATTCTTTTATTTCCCCTGTTTTTTTTCGAATTTTAAAGAGTATATTCCACTTCCTACTGTCGAAAGCCGTCTCCAAATCTACAGAAGCTATTAATGTGGGTTTGCCTTTCCTTAACCAGCCTCCTCATATAACTTGTAGGGTCAGTATTGCCTCATGTGTTCCTACATTTCTACAGAATCAAAACTGATCTTTCCCGAAGTTGGTTTTTCTGTTCTTCTGTAAATAATATATGTTTGTATTTTGCAACCATGACTAATTGAACTGATCGTTTAGTTTAACTATCAGCTGGTTAAGTAGACAATGACAAAGTTAGAGGTACTATCTTATGAAGATGATTTCTATGTGAAAGGAAATTTCCAAACCGAGTAATTAACAAACTAGCAAGTTCTTTTTTATGAAAGAAAATTTTTTTGGATTCAGAAAAATCAAGGCTACAGAACTATGGTACTGAATCTGCGAAATAATCACAAGCTAAGATTGGAATGTTTTTGAATACAAACATACTGAATATGAATAACTTTTGAAATGTGAAGTTTCTGGAAAAAATAAGATGATCATTGAGAAGAGTAGAATAAGGTCTATCAAATTGACTACCTCAATTCAGAAACAAACAACAATTTGCTCACTGAAAATTTCTCCTCCACATGGTTTGCATATGTAGTTGATCACTAATAATTCTTTAAAGATGAATTAATTATATTATTTTTATCAGTAATTAAGAAAGTACACAGAGAATAATAAAGTTTTGATAATCTCTCATTAAATATGAAATCATATATTTTGCACTGTGCATAAAATGTAAAAAATGGAGAACAAAGGTTTTTTTAAGGAGTAGAATTGTAACAACTAACTATGTCTAGCTGTATGTACCATACTCTCAACTTTGAAGAGGATGTCTTTCATCATCCATAAGACAACATGACAGTGATTATTTGAGACACTGTCCATGCAGCTTTGAAAGTGATCTGATTTTCAAACTTACAGCACATTCGCAGACTTGGAACTCTTACCTAAACTTTATCTAATAAGTTCTCTCTGCGACATCTTTTTCTTCTTGTTCTTAAGGTGCCATGTCTCTTTGGTGAGATTTGTTATCATGAGGGCTAATCTTTTTCTTGACTTTCCGGATCCAAACAATTGTGGGGAAATGCATCTGAACCATTCTCTCAGATTCTACACCCACAATGTTGTCTCCATCCAACTTCTTCACTGATAATACTCTATGTCCAGGATATTTTTAACACTTGTCCATATTGCCAAATTTCGAATGCCATAATTTTCCTCACTGTTGTCTTATAAGTGTCCATGTCTCCATTACACACAAGAGTACTGAGATTAAATTAGATATAATCATTCGAAGTCTTAGTAGTAAGTTTAAATTACAGTTGATAAAATATAATCTCATCTTTTAAACAAATGCAGCTCTAGCTGGTTCAAAAGCTTGTTATAAATTCTGCAACACTCTACACACCTGTCACCAATGTATCATTTACTCTTCCTGCTATTTGTCCCTCTTCATGTCTAGTTTTACTGGTCTCCTCCTTTGCTATATCCCACACTGTCTTTATTTTGTTATCTGATATGACTATCTTTTCCTTGTAATATATTCGCTTTGATGTCCGTATTACAGTCTTTAATATTTTGCAGTATTTCTTGTAATGCGCTATAGCATCAACATCAGAACTGTTTCGGATTGACAGATGCAGTTTTCTTTTTGTTTCACAAGATACTTCTATTCCTCGAGTAATCCATGACTTCTTTGTAGACTTTGCTCTAACCTTGGTTAGTTTTGGGGGAAAACAGTGTTCAAATAAGGTAAGCACTTTACTAGCAAAAGTGTTATATTTTTCATTCATGCCATGAGCACTGTAAACATCACTCCAGTGAATGTCTCTGAGGAGTGCCCTAAAATAATCAATTTTTTGCTTATTGATTACCTTCTTGAGTTCAGTTTTAACAGATTTTATGTCCTGTTCAGTATTTACATTTAACAGAAGGAACTACCTGTCACGGTCTGAGAGGCCATTGACTATTGGTTTTGTAATATAATTTTGTTCATTGGACTTTTCTATAAAGATATTATCAATGGCTGTTTGTGAGCAATTGGCTACCCTAGTTGGGAACTTTACAATGGGAATTAAGTTGAATGATAGTGTTACTAACTCAAATAAGTTCTTATTGGGAGAATCTTTAAGGAAATCTGCACTGAAGTCACCAGCAACCACTATTTATTTGTTTTTGGTTGTTAAATAGGCCAGTACAGCTTCAAGGTGGCTTGCGAACAGATTAAAGTTACCTGTAGGTGCTCGATATTCACTTAATATTATAAAGGATGTTTTTTATGAAGTTTTACTTACCTTGCACATGCTTCCGTATGCTGTTCTAAGCAAAATTTATGAATGTCTGTTTTGAAATTTATGACAGTTCCTGATGAATGAGGCAACTCCTCCTTTCTCCATTTCTGCTCTACACAAGTGAAATGCTAACCTAAGTCCAGTAACACTTAAAAGTTCTATACCAGTGGCAACATGATATTCAGAGAGGCAGATTATACACTCCTGGAAATTGAAATAAGAACACCGTGAATTCATTGTTCCTGGAAGGGGAAACTTTATTGACACATTCCTGGGGTCAGATACATCACATGATGACACTGACAGAACCACAGGCACATAGACACAGGCAACAGAGCATGCACAATGTCGGCATTAGTACAGTGTATATCCACCTTTCGCAGCAATGCAGGCTGCTATTCTCCCATGGAGACGATCGTAGAGATGCTGCATGTAGTCCTGTGGAACGGCTTGCCATGCCATTTCCACCTGGCGCCTCAGTTGGACCAGCGTTCGTGCTGGACGTGCAGACCGCGTGAGATGACGCTTCATCCAGTCCCAAACATGCTCAATGGGGGACAGATCCGGAGATCTTGCTGGCCAGGGTAGTTGACTTACACCTTCTAGAGCATGTTGGGTGGCACGGGATACATGCGGACGTGCATTGTCCTGTTGGAACAGCAAGTTCCCTTGCCGGTCTAGGAATGGTAGAACGATGGGTTCGATGACGGTTTGGATGTACTGTGCACTATTCAGTGTCCCCTCGACGATCACCAGAGGTGTACGGCCAGTGTAGGAGATCGCTCCCCACACCATGATGCCAGGTGTTGGCCCTGTGTGCCTCGGTCGTATGCAGTCCTGATTGTGGCGCTCACCTGCACGGCACCAAACACGCATACGACCATCATTGGCACCAAGGCAGAAGCGACTCTCATCGCTGAAGACGACACGTCTCCATTCGTTCCTCCATTCACGCCTGTCGCGACACCACTGGAGGCGGGCTGCACGATGTTGAGGCGTGAGCGGAAGACGGCCAAACGGTGTGCGAGACCGTAGCCCAGCTTCATGGAGACGGTTGCGAATGGTCCTCGCCGATACCCCAGGAGCAACAGTGTCCCTAATTTGCTGGGAAATGGCGGTGCGGTCCCCTACGGCACTGCGTAGGATCCTACGGTCTTGGCGTGCATCCGTGCGTCGCTGCGGTCCGGTCCCAGGTCGACGGGCACGTGCACCTTCTGCCGACCACTGGCGACAACATTGATGTACTGTGGAGACCTCATGCCCCACGTGTTGAGCAATTCGGCGGTACGCCCTCGCTCAAAGTCCGTCAACTGCACATACGGTTCGCGTCCACGCTGTCGCGGCATGCTACCAGTGTTAAAGACTGCGATGGAGCTCCGTATGCCACGGCAAACTGGCTGACAATGACGGCGGCGGTGCACAAATGCTGCGCAGCTAGCGCCATTCGACGGCCAACACCGCGGTTCCTGGTGTGTACGCTGTGCCGTGCGTGTGATCATTGCTTGTACAGCCCTCTCGCAGTGTCCCGAGCAAGTATGGTGGGTCTGACACATCGGTGTCAATGTGTTCTTTTTTCCATTTCCAGGAGTGTATGTCAGCTGGGTTTGAGGATTCTAATTTTTCTATGCAGATAATTAATTCATTAATTTTATTTCTCAGTCCTCAAATATTTTAATGCAATAAAGATAGCTGACGTTTCACACTGACTGAGTTAAAATTGGTTAGAGTTGTCAGATTCTCTAGATGCTACCACGGGATACCTCAGTAACTTCCATAATATGAATTTGATCCTCACTACCCTAGCAAAAGTAATGTCCATCATAAAACCTTTAAAATCAAAAACATCTAGTGGGTATGATGAAATATCAAAAAAGTTAATTTAAGAATGCGATTCCGAGTTAAGTAACATATTAAGCTATCTGTGTAACCAGTTGTTTATCAGTGGAGTAATTCTTGAATCGTTAAAATATGCTGTGTAAAGCCACTGTTTATGAAGGGAGCTAAAGAGATAACATCAAATTTCCATCCAGTTTCACTTTAGCAAGTATTCTCAAAATTTTTAGAAAAGGTAATGTACAATCAGGTTTATAATCATCTTATCACAAATAACATACAGTCAAAGTTGCAATTCGAATTTCTAAAGGGTTATGATAATGAGAAGGCTATCTACATTTACAGTGACAATGTACTTAATTCATTAGACAAAAAATCGCAGCAACTGGTATATTTTGTGATCTGTCAAAGGCATTTGACTGTGTAATTCACAATATCCTTTTAAGTAAATTAGAATATCATGGTGTAACAGAAAATGCTGCAAAATGGTTCAATCATATACCTCTGGCAGGAAACAAAGAGTGTTATTAGGAAAGAGACATGTATTAAGCTATCAGACATAATCCAACTGGGAACTAATTACATGTGGTGTCCCACAAGGTTCCATCTTAGGCCCCTTACCCTTTCTTTTGTACACCAATGACCTTTCATCAGTAACATTACCAGATGACAAGTTTGTTTTGTTTGTCAATGATACAAACACTGCAATAAATAGCAAATCAAGTGTAGTCTTAGAGAGATAGGCTAATAAAATATTTGTGGACATTACTCATTGGTTCCTAGCCAATACTTTGTCACTAAGCTTTGAAAAAACACACTATATGCAGTTCAGAACTCGTAAGGGATGTTTCACGAGTATATGCCTAACATATGATGACAGGCTGTTAGAAGTGGGCAGTGTTAAATTCTTGATAATAAATTCAACTGGGAGGAGCACACCACAGAACTGCTGAAGCAGCTTAACAAATCTCTATTTGCAATGTGAATTGTGTCAGACATAGCGGATATAAAAATAAAATCAAATGTCATATGGGATTATTTTTTGTGGTAATTCATCAAGCCAAGCTAAAGTTTTCCGGGCACAAAAACGTGCAATAAGAGTTATATGTGGTGTGAATTCAAGAACATCCTGCAGAAGCCTGTTTGGGGAACTAGGGATACTAACTACTGCTTCTGAATGCGGCAGGCTTCAAAGCCCCAACAGAATGTATCTCAGCTCTGGTAGACCAACACCTCCAACCTATCACACACAGACTACCATCCTACATCAAAGAAACAAACCACTTCCTAAAACGCCTCAAATCCATTCCCACTCCCCTCCCACCTGAAACCTTTCTTGTCATAGGTGCTACATCCCTTCACACAAACATCCCACATACCCATGATCTCTCTGCCCTTGAACACTACCTCTCCCAACGCCCACCCGAAGATCTTCCAAAAACCTCGTTCCTTATAACACTCTCCAACTTCATCCTCACAGATAATTACTTCACTTTTGAAGGCTAGACCTACAAGCAAATCAGGGGAATGGCCATGGGAAACAGGACGGCTCCGTCCTATGCCAACCTCTTCATGGGCCGCATGGAAGAGGCTTTCCAGAAGACCCAACAGCTGCTTCCCCTGGCCTGGTATAGGTTTATAGATGACATCTTTGTGACCTGGACTCATGGTGAAGAAACACTGCTTAATTTCCTCCATAACCTCAACTCCTTTTCGAATCTGAATTTCACCTGGCCCTTCTCCAAAACCCAAGCCACCTTCCTGGATGTTGACCTTCATCTTGTTGAAGCTCACATCCACACCTCTGTTTATTTATTTACTTAATTATTGTTCCGTGGGACAAATTAAGGGGAAGTCTCTATGGTCATGGAATGAGTCAATACATGAAATTATAACGCGATATTATAAACAGATAAAATTAAATATAAAAAAACATATTCAGATGCCAAGTCACAAGTTTAGATAAAGAAAATCAACAATGTAACACTGAATTAGCTTAATTTTTTAGCTCTTCCAGGAGCTCATTGACAGAATAGGAGGAGTGAGCCATGAGGGAACTCTTCAGTTTAGACTTAAAAGAGTTTGGGCTACTGCTAAGACTTTTGAGTTCTTGTGGTAGCTTATTGAAAATGGATGCAGCAGAATACTGCACTCCTTTATGCACAAGAGTCAAGGAAGTGTATTCCACATGCAGATTGGATTTCTGCCTAGTATTAACTGAGTGAAAGCTGCTAACTCTTGGGAATAGGCCAATATTGCTAACAACAAACGACATTAAAGAAAATATATACTGTGAGGGCATGTCAGAATTCCCAGACTATTGAATAGGGGTCGACAAGAAGTTCTCAAACTTACACCACATTTAGCTCGAACAGCCCGTTTTTGAGCCAAAAATACCCTTTTTGAATCCGAAGAATTACCCCAAAAAAATAATACCATACGTCATAAGCATATGAAAATATGTGAAGTAGACTACTTTTCGTGTTGAAGTGTCACTTATTTCAGATACTGTTCTAATGGTAAATAAAGCAGCATTTAGTTTCTGAACACGATCCTGGACATGGGCTTTCCACAACAACTTACTATCTATCCGAATGTCTAGGAACTTGAACTGTTCCGTCTCGCTTATAATACGCCCATTCCGCCCGATCAAAATATCGGTACTTGTTGAATTGTGAGTTAGAAACTGTGAAAACTGAGTTTTAATGTGATTTAGCATCAAATTATTTTCCACAAGCCAAGAACTTATTTCATGAACTACATTATTTCATACTGTTTCAAACTTCAAACCCACAAACAAACAACAGTACCTTCAATTTGATAGCTGCCATCCATTCCACATCAAATGCTCCCTTCCCTACAGCCTAGGTACTTGTGGCAAACGTATCTGCTCCAGTGACGAATCCCTCAACAATTACACCAATAACCTGACCAGTGCTTTCCTCTCCCGCAACTATCCTGCAGACCTTGTCAACAAACAGATCTCCCAAGCAATAAATCCCCCCCCCCCCCCCATCCAACAACAATGTTCCTACACCCAGACCACACAGAAGCATCCCCCTTGTCACCCAAAATTATCCTGGCCTCGAATACATCAACAAATTACTCCGCCAGGGATATGACTTTCTCAAGTGAAGCCCTGAAATGAGATCATCCCTTGACATAATTCTCCCCACACCACCCAGAGTTGCCTTTCATCGCCCCCCCCCCCTAACCTCCGTAACATCCTTGTCAAACCCTACAATATTCCCAGACCACCTTCTCTATCCAGCGGTTCCTACCCCTGTAACCAACCCTGCTGCAAAACCTGCCACATGCATCCCCCCACAACCAGCTACTCCAGCCCCCCTACTTGTAAAACATACACAATTCAAGGCAGGGCCACATGTGAAACTACACATGTCATTTATCAACTGACGTGCCTGCACTGCACAGCCTTTTACATTGGTATGACGACAACTAAACTGGCTGAGCGCATGAACGGGCACAGACGAAATGTCCGCCTAGGAGATGTCCAATACCCAATAGCAGAGCATGCCCTCCAGCATAATTCTAGCGACCTAGGAACCTGCTATACCGTACGTGCCATTTGGCTTCTCCCACCCGACATCAGTCCCTTGGAACTGCGGAGATGGGAACTTGCACTCCAACACATCCTTTCATCCCGCCATCCCCCTGGACTGAACCTATGTTAACCAACCTCACTCCCATTTACTCTTCAGTCTTCTCCTCTTTCCCTTTCCTCTTTAGCCATTCACAAATCTTATCATCCTACATAGTTCTGTTTATCTTTATACTATATACCTCTTTACTTCTGTATACATCCTCTTTGGTTTGAAGCTGGCACAGTACTTACAGTAGAATATCTTTGGATTCCCTGTGACACCCATGCCTCCATCTTTGCTACCCTCCCTGTTTACATTTCCCCTGTTGCTTCATAAACCGGGTTGTGAGTAACTGAATCCACTTTCCCTTTTTCCTCCTTTTTCCCCTCTCTCGTCCCTGATGAAGGAACAAAGTTCCGAAGATTAGGATAAAAATTTTCTGTTCTGTTTTGTGTATCTATCGGCTGTACTGAGCTGAGGTAGGTACTGGCCAGCCCCTCTATCTCTTTGTTAGTATTTGTTTCACATCTTTATATGAGATTTTCCATTAATCATTTATATCCTACATTATCTTTATTTTGTAATCTGATACAACTATCTTTTCCTTGAAATATATTTGCTTTGCTGTCCATATTACAGTTGTTAATATTTTGCTGTAGTTCTTGTAATGTGCTATAGCATCAACATCAGAACTGTTTCGGATTGACAGATACAGTTTTCTTTTTGTTTTACAAGATAACTCTATTCCTTGAGTAATCCATGGCTTCTTTGTAGACTTTGCTCCAACCTTGGTTAGTTTTGGGAAAAAACAGTGTTCAAATAACATAAGCATTTTATCAGCAAAAGTGTTATACTTTTCATTCATGCCATGAGCACTGTAAATATCACTCCAGTGAATGTATCTGAGGAGTGTCTTAAAACAATCAACAGTTTTTGGTTTATTGATTATCCTCTTGAGCTAAGATTTAACTGATATAGCACTGAAGAAATACCATAAATCAGCAAAGTTGATAATGTATATAAAAATATATTTACAAAAGAATTAATGCTATTATTCAAGACTAACTGAATGATGGGTGTGTGTTCCACTGCTTTAGGGGTATGTTAGTTTGAAAATGCATTTTGAATCTCAAGCCTCCTCATGTACAGTAAGCACTTCAACATAGTTCTAATTATCTGTATGACTTCCTTTCTTATCTTTGGTCTATGATCTAAAAGTTAATCAGAGTGAGTGTATAATTCAAACTTACAGTTACATTTCTTTAATATAGCATGAGCCTACAAGAATAGTTCTTTCTTCTTGTGGAACACATGACCTTTACATCTGTTTTTCCCCCTTGTGTGTGAATTATTTATTCACTGTGACAATTCTACAGTATGAAATATTGCATAAAAGATTATACAGACTTTCATTGCTAGGGCATACTCACAATTTCACTTTCTTGAGCACAACTTCCTCTGTTGTGAGTCATCTGTAAAATTACAAATAATTTGGTTAGATACTGGTATGCATGTATTGTGCACACTAGATTAAATAGATCTCAATGGGGAAAAAAACCATACAAGCAATTAATGGAAGTCAGGAACATAATCTCGGAGAATATTATACACAGGTGACAATGGTAGTTATGATGACAGCTATGCATTTGATGGCAGCTATGCATTTGATGATAGCTATGCATTTGCTAATATGATAGACAACTTTTCCAAATCAAAGAACTGAGTAATACACTGGGCATCTAAGGGTGAAAATAGGCTTTTTAGATGTGCCATGAAATAATGTTCATGGAAACTGAAAAAGTAGTAAGGAGGTAAGGACAAGTACTTTATTACTCTACAGGCCTAAGGCTATTGCAAAGAATAATTCAGAACAAAAGTTAAATACATAACTGAATGAACAAGAAACTAGATTCTTTACAAGTAAACGGAGTAGTACTGGTGATATACCAATCAATAATCAAAAATGTAAGGGTGAGAGGCACTTTGCCTTGTGTTTTATTGCCTTCACTATATTTGTCATTCACATGTTCAGTATCTCACTTTCCTCAATAACATCTTGTTTCCTCCAAATCATCTTCCACATCATTCCATGTTATTACACCCTATTATTGTTGTTTTTACTCCTTGTTATAACGGCTCATAACAGCATTGTCATTGGTAAACCAAAATGCTAACAGTTAAACTTTCACAAAAAATGAATTACATAAAAAATCAGCTCATCAAACTAACACAGTAGTACTAAAATGCAAGGGGAAACTACAGCCATAATTTTTCTTGAGGACATGCAGCTTTACTGTATGATTAAATGATGATGGCGTCCTCTTGGGTAAAATATTCCGGAGGTAAAATAGACTCCAGGAGGAGGCTACTCAGGAGGACGTTGTTATCAGGAGAAAGAAAACTGGCGTTCTACGGATCGGAGCGTGGAATGTCAGATCCCTTAATCGGGCAGGTAGGTTAGAAAATTTAAAAAGGGAAATGGATAGGTTAAAGTTTGATATATTGGGAATTAGTGAAGTTCGGTGGCAGGAGCAGCAAGACTTCTGGTCAGGTGAATACAGGGCTATAAATACAAAATCAAATAGGGGTAATGCAGGAGTAGGTTTAATAATGAATAAAAAAATAGGAGTGTGGGTAAGCTACTACAAACAGCATAGTGAACGCATTATTGTGACCAAGATAGACACAAAGCCCATGCCTACTACAGTAGTACAAGTTTATATGCCAACTAGCTCTGCAGATGATGAAGAAATTGAAGAAATGTATGATGAGATAAAAGAAATTATTCAGATAGTGAAGGGAGACGAAAATTTAATAGTCATGGGTGACTGGAATTCGTCAGTAGGAAAAGGGAGAGAAGGAAACATAGTGGGTGAATATGGATTGGGGCTAAGAAATGGAAGAGGAAGCCGTCTGGTAGAATTTTGCACAGAGCATAACTTAATCATAGCTAACACTTGGTTCAAGAATCATAAAAGAAGGTTGTATACATGGAAGAATCCTGGAGATACTAAAAGGTATCAGATAGATTATATAATGGTAAGACAGAGATTTAGGAATCAGGTTTTAAATTGCAGGACATTTCCAGGGGCAGATGTGGACTCTGACCACAATCTATTGGTTATGACCTGTAGATTAAAACTGAAGAAACTGCAAAAGGTGGGAATTTAAGGACATGGGATCTGGATAAGCTGAAAGAACCAGAGGTTGTACAGAGTTTCAAGGAGAGCATAAGGGAACAATTGACAGGAATGGGGGAAATAAACACAGTAGAAGAAGAATGGGTAGCTCTGACAGATGAAGTAGTGAAGGCAGCTGAAGATCAAGTAGGTAAAAAGACGAGGGCTGCTAGAAATCCTTGGGTAACAGAAGAAATATTGAATTTAATTGATGAAAGGAGAAAATATAAAAATGCAGTAAATGAAGCAGGCAAAAAGGAATACAAAAGCTCAAAAAAGAGATCATCAGGAAGTGCAAAATGGCTAAGCAGGGATGGCTAGAGGATAAATGTAAGGATGTAGAAGTTTATCTCACTAGGGGTAAAATAGATACTGAGTACAGGAAAATTAAAGAGACCTTTGGAGAGAAGAGAACCACTTGTATGAATATCAAGGACTCAGATGGCAACCCAGTTCTAAGCAAAGAAGGGAAGGCTCAAAGGTGGAAGGAGTATATAGAGGGTTTATACAAGGGCGATGTACTTGAGGACAATATTATGGAAATGGGAGAGGATGTAGATGAAGACGAAATGGGAGAAAAGATACTGCGTGAAGAGTTTGACAGAGCACTGAAAGACCTGAGTCAAAACAAGGCCCCGGGAGTAGACAACATTCCATTAGAACTACTGACGGCCTTAGGAGAGCGAGTCATGACAAAACTCTTCCATCTGGTGAGGAAGATGTATGAGACAGGCGAAATACCTTCAGATTTCAAGAAGAATATAATAATTCCAATCCCAAAGAAAGCAGGTGATGACAGATGTGAAAATTACTGAACTATCAGTTTAATAAGTCACAGCTGTAAAATACTAACGCGAATTCTTTACAGACGAATGGAAAAACTAGTAGAAGCCGACCTGGGGGAAGATCAGTTTGGATTCCGTAGAAATGTTGGAATCCGTGAGGCAATACTGACCTTACGACTTATCTTAGAAGAAAGATTAAGAAAAGGCAAACCTATGTTTCTAGCATTTGTAGACTTGGAAAAAGCTTTTGACAATGTTGACTGGAATACTCTCTTTCAAATTCTGAAGATGGCAGGGTAAAATACAGGGAGCGAAAAGCTATTTACAATTTGTACAGAAACCAGATGGCAGTTATAAGAGTAGAGAGGCATGAAAGGGAAGCAGTGGTTGGGAAAGGAGTGAGACAGGGTTGTAGCCTCTCCCCGATGTTATTCAATCTGTATATTGAGCAAGCAGTAAAGGAAACAAAAGAAAAATTTGGAGTAGGTATTAAAATTCATGGAGAAGAAGTAAAAACTTTGATGTTCGCCGATGACATTGTAATTCTGTCAGAGACAGCAAAGGACCTGGAAGAGCATTTGAACGGAATGGACAGTGTCTTGAAAGGAGGATATAAGATGAACATCAACAAAAGCAAAACGAGGATAATGGAATGTAGTCAAATTAAATCGGGTGATGCTGAGGGAATTAGATTAGGAAATGAGACACTTTAAGTAGTAAAGGAGTTTTGCTATTTAGGAAGTAAAATAACTGATGATGGTCCAAGTAGAGAGGATATAAAATGTAGACTGGCAATGGCAAGGAAAGCGTTTCTGAAGAAGAGAAATTTGTTAACATCGAATATAGATTTATGTATCAGGAAGTCGTTTCTGAAAGTATTTGTATGGAGTGTAGCCATGTATGGAAGTGAAACATGGACTATAACTAGTTTGGACAAGAAGACAATAGAAGCCTTCGAAATGTGATGCTACAGAAGAATGCTGAAGATAAGGTGGATAGATCACGTAACTAATGAGGAGGTATTGAATAGGATTGGGGAGAAGAGAAGTTTGTGGCAAATCTTGACCAGAAGAAGGGATCAGTTGGTAGGACATGTTTTGAGGCATCAAGGGATCACAAATTTAGCATTGGAGGGCAGCGTGGAGGGTAAAAATCGTAGAAGCAGACCAAGAGATGAATACACTAAGCAGATTCAGAAGGATGTAGGTTGCAGTAGGTACTGGGAGATGAAGAAGCTAGCACAGGACAGAGTAGCATGGAGAGCTGCATCAAACCATTCTCAGGACTGAAGACGACGACAACAAATATTTGGTAAATGCAAGAAGAGAGGCACATTTGCAATCTAATAACCCAAAATACAGAGCATCAGCAAAATGGAAGCTTCTTTCAACAAGTGGTATACTGATTCCATATGTCATAGGCATCACTGGTGGATTCTCTTGACAAAGGGGAACCACACTTCAATGGGCAGTGCCAAACGGCCAGTTACGAAGACTACATTAAACTATAGTTGCTAGATGGAGCTTCACCATAGCCAAGTAGCTGATTCTACTGCCTGCAACTTCTTGTCTCAGATTTTCTGCCACCTCTCCTTCCAATAGTGTATGGTCCTATGCCTCAACAGTGAGGCAACTACATAAAGATGTACTTCACAACTCATCAGTGAGGCAACTACATAAAGACGTACTTCACAACTCATCACTGTAGGTATTGTAGAAGCCGTCTTGGCTACTGCAACTGCCAGTTAGTTGCTCTCATTGTAACACACACTGGTATCTAGCACATTATCACTTACTTCTGTAAATACTGCAGATGAAGGAGTATTTCCTGGACGGACTGGACTGATTAATCTGTTACATCTAAATGGTTTAAAGTGCTCCCAAGATACTGGAACAAAGAGGAATTTCATAACTCGAATAAAGTTAATCTGCTTCTATGTTCACTCGACTGCATGCATCTCAGTGTCACAG
Organism: Schistocerca gregaria; assembly: GCF_023897955.1. Taxonomy (NCBI): domain Eukaryota; kingdom Metazoa; phylum Arthropoda; class Insecta; order Orthoptera; family Acrididae; genus Schistocerca; species Schistocerca gregaria. The sequence goes on along the minus strand of NC_064922.1, from coordinate 611,855,546 downwards.
ACAATAAATTCATATGATAATAATATCCTGTGAAGTGCAGGGTACAGCAGATCAGAGAACTGAGGGAATTTAAAATAACCTTTGACCTCTTAACAATCTAGGGTGGCATCTACCTCCATTCCTGGGCAACAACTGGAATCTGAACCATACTGAACACCATTAAGTCAGCTTTCATGCAAATTTAAAAGAGGCTTATTCATCATATGTGACTTATGTATATAAATTTCCGTAGCTGAGTGTTCATACAGGTGGAATATTGGTGACTGTGGATCAGACAAGAACTTACATGTCTGTAACAGTGTGAGAAGTCGTTGCAATTGGGTTGTGGTGGCTCACTAGTCTCAGCATAGAGACTGCATATGGTTGGCTGATTGTACAAGGATTAAGGGATCAAACTATGAGATCATCAGTCCATTGTCAGAAAATATAACAGTGCTTCTTACCAGAAATAAAACTGATTCAAGCATCTTACCTTGGCATATGGAAAGCAGTATAAATGAGACATTCAGAACACTAAAAAAAATTGAAACAAGTTCGGGAGGTGTATCACAAAATTGGAATGGTGTATAGGACATAGGTAGAGCACAAGTTATGTATTAAATAATGATCTAATAAATAACTCTCTTCAAAAGCATGAATGGGAAAGTAAGGAAGACACTGGTTGTGAGCATGGCACTCTAAGTACTCCTGAGCTGTATCATCCAATCATGTTGGATCATATATCAGCCATTTGATTTCCACATCTGGATAAAATGTCTCTCCAAACTATTCCATACACTACAATCTTCAACTATCCATGTACTTCTACACCCAGTTTGTTTCTTTGCCTGAATAAAACACAAGCACATTTTCTTTATTTAATAGCTGATGTAACTTTAGTGGAATTTTGGGGGGAATTGTCTTCCTTTACAAACAGTCAGTTTTTGTGGTACACTAATTAACAACAAGACTAACTCAGTAACAAGTGAAGTAATGTGATTACTGCCACTGGCCATTACATAATATCCACAATTATAAAATCTTTCTGTGTACTGTATTGTGCAATTTTTTTCTTCGACTTTAGCCATTAATTCTGAATCACAGTCATCTCCAAGTTTTCAGCCTACATGGCTTTCTCACTTTTCATCTGCCACTACTTTCAGTATTAATACTGTCTGTGTTCTTGCATCATCTCTTTGACTATACAAACATTTGCAGATACCACTGAAAAGTATACAATACTTCCTCCAGTCAATTACTGTGCAGTCTTAAATTCTCTCCCCCCCCCCCCCCCCACCACCCCTTCATATTTTATTTATTTTTATGAAATTTTCATTGTACCTTCTGGCCTTTTAAAAATACTTTTGTTTATTTGAATATTCTACCATGTTCCTATTATTTGTTGTAATGTTCATCTTATCTTCAGTATCTGGCTCACCGACTAAAATATTTTCTATTCATTTGCTTCTACCTATCTCCAACAAATTTCACTGTTTTCCCAAGTAGCTTTATTAAATAACTGTCCCTTTAATGACACACACACAATCCTGGAGCAGCAGTGGAGGTGGACAAATTGCATGGACAGCTTCAATTCGCATAAGGTATTGTAGGGGTGAGAGATCCAGATTATAATTTTCCCTAAATTTGAATAGTTAACGTTTGTATATTTCTCGTCAAATGTGGTACACTAATTGACTTCAAGACTAACTCAATAATAGCTGGTGTAACGTGGCTGGTCCTTATATAAACGTTCAAAAATCACAAACTTTTTCTATGTATTGTTTATAAACTGGGTACAACTGAAATATACACTTTCAGAAGACTGGTTACAGAATTTAGCTTGACAAAATGGTGACAGTAAGTCTCATACAATTAGCATGTTCAAATAACTTGATTTTTACATTGCAAATTCACAAATGATTCACTGATAACAATATGCTGATTACTTTCATTAATTACTTCATAATCACACCATGACTTTTGATGCTAACATGATTTCAGTGTCTGTACATTGAGCTCTATTGTTATTACAACTGCTGTTTAGTGTACTATTCTTTCAAAGAATGATCTCAGGGTGTGTTTAAATTTGGCTAAACATATTTCTTGTTTTCAGTACAATCCTTCTACATTTTTTTAGGAATTGTGTATTATGCACTTAATATCATCAGAAATTTATTAGCTTTCATAGGTATAGTAAGTGTATAGCAATACAACTAAAACTCCTGCATGTACTGGGTTGTTAAAATGAAATTGACTTTGTTTCAAGTGCTGCAGTGATGGCTCTATACATGATTGGACACTGAATCATTGTAAGCATGTTCATTAATTGGTGCTCTCATGGAGTATCCTGAAGGAAAATAAGTAATAGATCCACTTTTTGCCACCAGGAGTAAATATGGCACTGTTAGCAGTAAGAATGTGGTGTGGGTGCAGGAAAAGGGGAGAAATGATCAAGCACATGACAACGGTGGTTCTGGTACATTTACTAAGATATAGTCACGAGTTACAACATACGTTCAATATGGTTTCCCGACTTGGCAACATGCTGAATCCGTAACACAGCATGATGAACTGCTTGTTGCAGCATATCTGGTGTAATCAGAGTGATACATTGTTGTATATGCAAGTGCAGGCTTTCTCGCTGAATTTCATATATGACGTCTTCACGGGTTGTCAGCCGAGTAGCATCGTCATCTCGTAGCAACGTTTTGATGTCACACTGCCTGAAGATGATGGAGACGCATTCCATCGAAACGTTGCTACGAGACGACAATGCTACTTGGCTGACAACCCATGAAGACTTCATATACATTGTTGTATGCTATCCTTCAGATCAAGGACCCCAGATACATTCCTGACAGGCACAATCTTTCATACACCCCACAACCAGAAGTCACATGAATTCCGGTCAGAGAATCTGGAAGGCCACACATGCACCTTTATAACATGCAGATCTCACAGTAAACCTAACAGGCCCTTGAGGTGTCATCTCTTTGAAGAAGCAAGAAAAGAAGATTGGGTTTAAAATCCTGTCAACATCGAGGTCATTACAAACTGCACGCAAGTACGGACTGTGTCAAGGATAGAGAAGAAAATCGCCCATGCCCTTTCAATGGAATCACTCCAGCATTTGCCTGGAGCAATTTAGACAAATCACGAAAAACCTAAATCTGGATGGCCAGGTGCATTTTCGAACCATCATACTCGAAAATGTGAGTCCAGTATCCGAAGAAAAATTGACAAACAATGGAGGAGCTTGTGAAACCACACCACACAGTTACACAAGCTGAGTGCAGTGGTCATTCCTGCACAACATGTGGTGGAGTAGAACCCCCCCCCCCCCCCCCCCCCAAGCAACAGTTCAGTGCACTTGCCACACCGACCATAGTAAAATATGTCTTGTCTGTCCAAAGCACATTCCAGGGCCACGTCATCCATTTCCTTGCGTGCAAAAATGTAGGGCAAAGTCATGGCATTGTAGCCTATCTTGGGCCTTAATTTGGTGCACATTCCGAATCTTGCATGGATATCAGCATCAAAAGCAACGCAAAAGTTTTCAAATTGTTCTTCAACAGAGAGGCAATTCCCATGACACAACTCGAGCACTGGCTACAACATTTGAGCCATGCACTGCACGATTGCCTATAGCTACAGCAACTTCACCAACACCTGCCATTGGAATGGGTAGCTTCCCTGTCCCTGCTGCACCAGCTGATTCACCTGTTTCTTCAAATTTCTTGATCATACTCTTTAGCTGATTTATTGACATGTGGGAGCTTTGCAACTGTTTCTGTTGGTGATATTCCCTCTATGCAGCACTGCTATTGCTGCCATTATGATAAACAACTTTACCAGAAGTTCACAGTCTTCCTTTTCAATAACTGTGTTTTGTATGAAAAATTTCAACCTTCTTCACACTATACTACTGACAGTCACGTCTCAAAAAAGAAATCAGCATGCATTGGCATATGAAAGACAGCATACTAATGCTGAAGCAGGAAACCTTACACATTCTGACTGCTTACTGTGCCATATTTTCACCTAGTGACAGTAAGCGAAACTATTATTTTTTCAGCGTACTCTGTGAGCACACCAATTAATAATCATACTTAAGATGTTTCATTGTCCTGCAACATATATAGAACACACTGCAGTACTCAAAACAATGGCGGTTTAATTATACGCACCTATTATATGACTCCGCCTCAAGATCGTACCGAGCGAGGTGGCGCAGTGGTTAGCACACTGGACTCACATTCGGGAGGACGACGGTTCAATCCCGCGTCCGGCCATCCTGATTTAGGTTTTCTGTGATTTCCCTAGATCACTTCAGGCAAATGTCGGGATGGTTCCTTTGAAAGGGCACGGCCGAATTCCTACCCCATCCATCCCTAATCCGAGCTTGTGCTCCGTCTCTAATGACCTCGTTGTCAACGGGACGTTAAACAGTAATCTCCTCCTCCTCCTCAAGATCGTTGATAATATCACAATTTCCTTAACACATGATTATTCTTCTCTTTGTTTTATACTGTCCCATTCTGCTACATTACGAGATGCGATGAGCTGTGAAGCAGCTACTGGGTGATCAGCTATGCTCTAGGCCATAGTCTAGTAGGTGAACAGCTGGCTGGTGGTCATGCTCACATGAAATGCTGCTCAAAGATTGCAGCAATGCTGGTCTATGTCATGAATGCTTTCACAGGTGGTGCGACCTCTGACAGTATGAAATAAGGATATGATGGCATTGGACTAAGCTGTTTTGAGTGGGTGTATTGGACTATTCTTACACATGGATCTTCTACAGTACAGGATGTTCGAAGTGTGTGTGGTATGTGGTTCATGATATAAGATATTTCGTAGATTGGGTGGGTGAGGGAATACCAATTTCAGAAGAGTGGGAAGAATTGTGGGAAGGATGTTCATTTCCTATACCCAGTGAACCACTCCATCAACTCCTCATAGCATCCAGGTCCTGTCTTTTCTGGCATTTTCCATCTAACACATGTCCTAGAATGGCTTACCAACATCGCAGAAACTCTAAAACCTAAACAAATCCAAAACACTGTATTCATGTGGAAGTTCCAGTCCTATCCAAAGGCCTCACGCTCAGCCCCACACCCAGAGTAAACCATGGGGGACAGTCTTCCCACTTCACAAAACCACCCTCAGTTACCTTCCGGGAAGCGGTTAGTTCCAACTTTGAGATATATAGTGTACCAAATATCACACAACAAATTGTTTTTTTTTCCAACACCTTTGGAAGTTGTAGGAGACTCATAAAGCACTTAACAATTGTTATGAAATATCTTACACAAAATATCAAACCATAAAGCCTTATAATTGTGATGCTCTGCTCAAAAACTGTTACATGGAGATATGGAGAAATACCATAAACCATGATCAGTAAGCAAAATCTTTTTATATACTATAGTTGTAAAAAATAAAAAAAATAAAAAAGAAGACTAGCCTTTAGCAATCTTGACTATTAAAACTTAGAGCATCTACAAGTAAACATTTAGCAATGTTTCTCATGCAGTTCAGGTAGCCAGGTGTTGTGTGATGCCCAGTCTTTCAGTGAATTGGGCAGTGTTGGCATCTTAGGTATATATTGCTGAATTAATTGCATATACCTGTTGGTACTTATCATATGATGCAATAACTTGGAAAGTGATGGCTGGTAACTGATTGTTATATTGTATAATGAATTACTGAGCTTATGGAGACTGGAGGTTGAACCAACACAGCTAAATTTCTTAAGAGAACCCATGGTCCAGTAAAATTGGTGGCTGGTAGCTTATCCATTTCTAAATTAAATTGCATCACAATTGTATGAAAAAGCTTTTACCAATACTCATACAATATTAATTTTAATTATTTTCAGCTACATTGAGATTAAGGGACAACTAATACTCTGAAGTTGGTAGCATTTAATAAAAGCCATTGTGGTAGGTGTAGAATTTTACTTACTGAAATTTATGGTGGTGGTGGTGGTGGTTGTTAGTGTTTAACGTCCCGTCAACAACGGGGTCATTAGAGACGGAGCTCAAGCTCGGGTTAGGGAAGGATTTTGAAGGAAATCGGCCGTGCCCTTTTCAAAGGAACCATCCTGAAATGACTTAGGGAAATCACGGAAAACCTAAATCATGATGGCCGGAGACGGGATTGAAACGTCCCAAATGCGAGTCTGAAATTTATGACTGCTACAGACAAATCACAAATGGATATGCTAGCATTACCTGCAACTGCCACATTGCTTTTTTCAGATTTGGGGGAGCAAACTCAGCCAAGCATAACGGATATCATACTGACCTCTTAATAGCAGATGTAATACCATTTATGGCTACAGAAAAATAGCAACACTGAGTGTACTGTTTTAAAGGATATGATTATCCTGTTCACACCCATCTGGCAAGACTTTTAGAACATGATACAAGAAGAAATAATAAGGACTGTATGAACATAATTAATATATTTTGAAACCCCTTTCACTGAGCTATTTGAGGATATTGTGCCTCCAAGTAGTATCATACGCCATATCTGGATAGAAACAGAAACCAATATTGTGTTACCTGCTTTAGAAGGCCAATTGGGTAATCACTTATAGTAGGGTAAGGTCATCATAAAATCATATCTTTTGAACCAAAATTGTATAGCAGTTCCTAAGTAGCTGGTGAGATCTACACTATGAAAGCCACAGGGACATGTATGGTCAATTCCAAATGCCACTACGGTTGTTAAAATTACATCCTCCAATTAGTCAGGACAGCTTCATGTGTCCAAGATTGGATTGAGAAGGGAAAGAATGATTTCTTTGGCTTCCCTCAAAAGATACCACAATATGGAAAATGCTATGATGTTCAGCAATTTATACCATGATCTCTTTCTGTTCTCCTTAATAATTCTGCAGTATTTTGCCACTGCTGCCCAAATGGCTATGAGATTATTTGCAGTTGGTAGGCATTTGATCTGCTGTAGAGATTTACACCTGCCCTGATTGAAGAGCAGCACACTTCATTCCAATGGGAGGCAGGTAGTCATTATAGGCAGCCTGGAGATTCTGGAATGGATGGATTATTGGCTTGGCAGATCCTGTTGGTAATGTGATCCCCCTACATCTAGTGTACAATCAATGTTTAAATAGGCTAGTTATTTGAGTGTGAAGTATCAAATAGTCCTCCTTGAGATCTGGTTAGGCAACGTCCTCTCAGGAAGTAGGTAGTCAGTTGAGTGAAAACTGTTGAGCACTTCCACTGAGCATTGTCTACAGGTTAAAAAGGCAGCATATCAAGATATCAATGGCAGAACTTATTTCGGTGTTTCTAAAGACATGAAACTCTCAACAGCATAGCCCCAGAGTGTTGGGGATGGTAGAATCTCCATTGCATGTTAGTGTGTTGAAGTGCCCACAAAGGCTGAATGGATAGGAGAGCCCAGTAAATACATTAAAATGCAAATATGGTTACATGCTGTGAGTGTTTTCTGGTCATAACCCTCATTAGGGGTCAGATACAGGAGCATGTAGTTGTTCTTTGTGGCATGTAGACTACTGCAGCAACTGCTTGTAAAGGTGTATTAAAGGATGGGGGTTGGGGGGGGGGGGGGGGGCGGGAATGCTAAGTATGGACACACTATCTTAAACTACACTCCAAGTGATAGTCTTGTTTGCAAGGGCAACAAGTGTTTTACACACAGGTAACGGTGTATCTGAAAAGTATCTTTTGGTTATATGAACACATTGTCATCATCTGTGATAGGAATTTCAGTTTCTCCACGTGAACACTAATCTCATAGCCATTATCTTGCCTAGAAGCTATCAATTCATTCAAAATCTGGATTATGATTTCGTCCCAGATGTTTTTTTTTTACAGCTCTAGACCTTTGGCGTTGCACTCATTTCACAAATGCAAGGATGGTTTCTTTCTGACGAGAATGCAACGGCTGACTTGAGACTTGCCTTAAACGAAGGAGAAGTTACGTTTCATTTTCTAAATCTCTGTAGTGAAATTTAAGAAGTTCGGTGCTTATTATGTATTATTTCAATGATTATGCTACACACTGCCTACATTCACCAATCCTATAAAATTATAGCAATACTAATAAACAGGAACGATTTAGGTAGGCCTTATCTGTTTGTTGAAGCAGTTCTGTTTGTGCGAACTTGCTTTTCAGTTGGCGTAATCTGTAACTCTACAATTTGTCCATTTATACAAAATATGTAAAAATAAGAGATTCTTCGCAACCAATAGCTCACATTTGCTAATCTGTCTTGTTTTAAAACCGCGACGTGAATGCGGGAGAAAGCTCGCAATGAAAAAGAAAACAAATACGGATATTCGTTGCCAGAAAATGAAACGGACGCAAATCTCAATACTAGGAATTCTTTGAATATTTACAAAGTAGTGGTATGATAAACAACGTTCTTTATCATTACATACCGTCTGCACACTTTCTCCAATCCATACGCCCACTGTGTAGTTTACATGTCAACCTGTTACACACAAATAAATACAAAGATCTTTAAAGGAGAAGACGCTACGATTCGTTTTCACGCTCACGCTGTAGCCGCCAGAGTTTGTTGCTTTCGGTGTTCATCATCACGTCATATGTTTATCCACACTGTGCCAGCTGTACAATGTCAACAACATGCTTTGAAAGAATAAGTTTTGACGTGGCATAGCGTATTAGAAAAATCAGTCCAGAATGTGCAGAGAAGAACCATTATAACCTGGAATATGGAACTGCTGTCTCATTTATGGTGTGCACTTAGTGCTGCAGTTTTGGCCGGAATTATTTTAGTATTGTTGGTAAGTTGTTTTGCCGCTTTCTTTTGAGTTTTAACTTCAGATTTAAATGTTATTAAATAAAACTTTTAAGTGCCGCCTCTTGTTATAAATATTTCATTGTAACAATACGTCTTCCTATGATGTAGGGTGATTTTTGATGAAGAAGTATGGTTTCAAAGACTGCAAAAATCAGACCTATCTGCATGTTAGAAACGCAAGTTTAAAAAATAACTGCAGGAACATAGTGCGGAAAATTAAATTTTGCAGTTTGATCATCCTGGCGGTAATTATGTACCTGATGATTGCCCTGTCAACTAACTGTAAACAATATGTGACCTGAAAAGTGTTTTAGTTGCAATGGCCTAACTTATAACAAAAAGGAAGAGAAGAACAGTACATTCATTTTCATAGGTCTCAGTAAGTGCAGGAGGACATGAGATTAAAATATAATAAAGACATACACTAAGTATACTCCTCCAAATACTTAGACCCTTATACTGAAAATTAATTAAATTAGTCTTGCCATGTTCTTGATTTAACAAACAGAGCTACTTCAGCAACTTAATACACTCCATATTACAGCGTCAACAGTTAATACTGGTGCTGTTACTGTTGCTTGTTTAGGTTATTTTCATTCGTTGTTGTCCAGCGGCATTGTTTCACCAACAAATGGTGAAGAAGGTATTCATTGCTCATAAAATATCCATATTTTAAGTGGAGTTAAAAGAAATCATATATATGCAGAAATATTTTTGAAAAACATAAAATAATATCAGTGACCTCACAGTATATTTTGTCTCTTATGTGCTTTGTGATTAATAACCACTCTGTGCACAAAAGAAATAGTGCATATCATGACCATGATACAATGTCAAAACGCGACTTGCTTACCGAACTTGAGTCTTGTATAAAAGGGTGTGCATTACTCAAGCACAAAGGTGTTTGGTTCACTTCCATCTGACAGTTAAGAGTCTTACTAGTGTAAGGCAACAGTGTAAGAATAAGTTTAAGGAATATATCTGAAAACCCTTTCTTCTCTCTTGATGAATTTTGTAATGTGAATATTTCTCTATTGTACATTAGGGATGACACACTGCATGGGTAATATTTGGTATTATCACTTTGCGAATTCCTAAATGAAGCCTTAAATGCTATAGGCAATAAAGAACATATCTCAGCCATATTTCTAGACCTCTGTAAAGTATTTGATGTCATCAGCCACATCTTGCTTCAGAACCTTGAATCTGTTGGTATTAGGGGCCCAGCCTGTGAATGGATAAAATCGAACAATGGAAAATCCAGAATGGAATGTAACAATACCAGAGAAGGAAAGCTGCCACTCACCATATAGTGGAAATGCTGTGTCGCGATAGGCGCAATAAAAAGATTCACACAATCAAAGCTTTCGACCATCAAGGCCTTTGTCAGCTGTAGACACACATACAAACACGTACACACACACACACACTCACACAAACGCAACTTTCACACACGTCTGCAATCTCAGAGAGCTGAGACTCCAAAAGCTCTCTGAGACTGCAGACGTGTGTGCAAATTGCGTTTGTGTGTGTGTGTGTGCGCGCGTGTGTATATATGTGTGTGTGTGTACGCGCGCGTGCGTGTGTGTGTGCCTACTGCTGACAAATGCCTTAATGGCCGAAAGCTTTGATTGTGGGAATCTTTTTATTGTGCCTAATGGATAAAATCATATCTCCAAAACAGAGAGCAAATAGTTGAGCTTACTATCCAAGAAGGGAACAAGATAAAGTCCTACTATTCAGAAAAGCAGAGCATCAAGTATGGTATACTACAAGGCCCCATTCTAGGACCAGTTCTGTTTCTACTCTTTTTAAGTAACTTGGAACTGACTGGTCAATGCCATAATTACATAAAATTTGCGGATGACACAGATGTGACAGTAAAAGGAAGGACCAAAGAAGAATTACTACATGAGATTAAAAATTGTACCACCCACATTACAGACTGGTTTTCTGGAAACAAATTGGTAATAAACACAGAAAAAACAGTTACAATGCATATACACACAGTGCAAAATAAATGTCCACTAGCACCAGACATAGAGTTGTTCACTAGAACCCTCGAAAATGTAAGATCTACAAAATTTCATGGGATATGGATCCAAGAAGATCAAAGATGGGTCCAACATACAAAGTACTTCACAAATAAATTAAATACTGTTTGCTATACTATCAAAATTTTTTTTGATTGTGCATCAAAAGAGACACTAAAAGGTGTTTATTTCGCCCAGGCAGAATCCTTACTGCGATACGGCATAATCTTTTGGGGAAACACATCTGCTTGCAAAAGTTGTTTTATATGCCAAAAGAGAATTGTAAGAGCCATAGAAAATGCTGCATCAAGAAGCTCATGCAAGCACTTATTCAAGAAACTTCATATCCTTCCATCTTGTGCCAGCTAACCAGAGTATCCACCTGTATAACACAAGGAGAAAGCAGGACACACATGTTCAACATGCACACACAACACTAAAACAGAATGGACCACTGCAAACAGGAAACAGACTATATAGTAAGCTACCTACAAACATTAAAACAATAAAAGACACTTCAAAATTTAAAACTGCTGTCCATAAATATTCATTGCAAAAATGTTGTTATAGTATAGATGAATGTTGTGAAACATAAAAAATTTATTGCCAAATACTAAATATAATGCATGGAAGCTGAACCTTTAGTTGTGATAGTATTAAGCCTAAATCGATGTAAATATTCTTGTATGATTTAAAAACATGTACTTTAAATCACAATGAATTGTCGAATATAATATTGTATACCTTGTTCAACAAATGATCAAAGGGACCAATAAAGTGTAATGTAATGTAATACTGTAGCATTCAGTATTACAGTAATTTTTTAATGCTCAGCTTAATTAGGAACTTTTTATAATGTGGAATAACTACAACATATGATTTTATTGTTTAATACTTCTGTTTCACTGTAGTAAATGCTGAAGTCAGTAATTATAACCATATTTTATTCCCATACTCATATTATATTACAATTTGTAATTAATATATTTAGTTAATGTTCCCCCCCCCCCATGAACCATGGACCTTGCCGTTGGTGGGGAGGCTTGCGTGCCTCAGCGATACAGATGGCCGTACCGTAGGTGCAACCACAACGGAGGGGTATCTGTTGAGAGGCCAGACAAACGTGTGGTTCCTGAAGAGGGGCAGCAGCCTTTTCAGTAGTTGCAGGGGCAACAGTCCGGATGATTGACTGATCTGGCCTTGCAACATTAACCAAAACGGCCTTGCTGTGCTGGTACTGCGAACGGCTGAAAGCAAGGGGAAACTACAGCCGTAATTTTTCCCGAGGACATGCAGCTTTACTGTATGATTAAATGATGATGGCATCCTCTTGGGTAAAATATTCCGGAGGTAAAATAGTCGCCCATTCGGATCTCCGGGCGGGGACTACTCAGGAGGATGTCGTTATCAGGAGAAAGAAAACTGGCGTTCTACGGATCGGAGCGTGGAATGTCAGATCCCTTAATCGGGCAGGTAGGTTAGAAAATTTAAAAAGGGAAATAGATAGGTTAAAGTTAGATATAGTGGGAATTAGTGAAGTTCGGTGGCAGGAGGAACAAGACTTCTGGTCAGGTGACTACAGGGTTATAAACACAAAATCAAATAGGGGTAATGCAGGAGTAGGTTTAATAATGAATAGGAAAATAGGAATGCGGGTAAGCTACTACAAACAGCATAGTGAACGCATTATTGTGGCCAAGATAGATACGAAGCCCACACCTACTACAGTAGTACAAGTTTATATGCCAACTAGCTCTGCAGATGATGAAGAAATTGAAGAAATGTACGATGAAATAAAAGAAATTATTCAGATAGTGAAGGGAGACGAAAATTTAATAGTAATGGGTGACTGGAATTCGAGTGTAGGAAAAGGGAGAGAAGGAAACATAGTAGGTGAATATGGATTGGGGCTAAGAAATGAAAGAGGAAGCCGCCTAGTAGAATTTTGCACAGAGCACAACTTAATCATAGCTAACACTTGGTTTAAGAATCATGAAAGAAGGTTGTATACGTGGAAGAACCCTGGAGATACTAAAAGGTATCAGATAGATTATATAATGGTAAGACAGAGATTTAGGAACCAGGTTTTAAGTTGTAAGACATTTCCAGGGGCAGATGTGGACTCTGACCACAATCTATTGGTTATGACCTGTAGATTAAAACTGAAAAAACTGCAAAAATGTGGGAAATTAAGGAGATGGGACCTGGATAAACTGAAAGAACCAGAGGTTGTACAGAGATTCAGGGAGAGCATAAGGGAACAATTGACAGGAATAGGGGAAAAAAATACAGTAGAAGAAGAATGGGTAGCTCTGAGGGATGTAGTAGTGAAGGCAGCAGAGGATAAAGTAGGTACAAAGATGAGGGCTGCTAGAAATCCTTGGGTAACAGAAGAAATATTGAATTTAATTGATGAAAGGAGAAAATATAAAAATGCAGTAAATGAAGCAGGCAAAAAGGAATACAAACGTCTCAAACATGAGATCGACAGGAAGTGCAAAATGGCTAAACAGGGATGGCTAGAGGATAAATGTAAGGATGTAGAAGCTTATCTCACTAGGGGTAAGATAGATACTGCCTACAGGAAAATTAAAGAGACCTTTGGAGAGAAGAGAACCACGTGTATGAATATCAAGAGCTCAGATGGCAGCCCAGTTCTAAGCAAAGAAGGGAAGGCAGAAAGGTGGAAGGAGTATATAGAAGGTTTATACAAGGGCGATGTACTTGAGGACAATATTTTGGAAATGGAAGAGGATGTAGATGAAGACGAAATGGGAGATACGATACTGCGTGAAGAGTTTGACAGAGCACTGAAAGACCTGAGTCGAAACAAGGCCCCCGGAGTAGACAACATTCCATTAGAACTACTGACGGCCTTGGAACAACCAGTCCTGACAAAACTCTATCAGCTGGTGAGCAAGATGTATGAGACAGGCGAAATACCCTCAGACTTCAAGAAGAATATAATAATTCCAATCCCAAAGAAAGCAGGTGCTGACAGATGTGAAAATTACCGAACTATCAGTTTAATAAGCCACGGATGCAAAATACTAACGCGAATTCTTTACAGACGAATGGAAAAACTGGTAGATGCAGACCTCGGGGAGGATCAGTTTGGATTCCGTCGAAATGTTGGAACACGTGAGGCAATACTGACCTTACGACTTATCTTAGAAGAAAGATTAAGAAAAGGTAAACCTACGTTTCTAGCATTTGTAGACTTAGAGAAAGCTTTTGACAATGTTGACTGGAATACTCTTTTTCAAATTCTAAAGGTGGCAGGGGTAAAATACAGGGAGCGAAAGGCTATTTATAATTTGTACAGAAACCAGATGGCAGTCATAAGAGTCGAGGGGCATGAAAGGGAAGCAGTGGTTGGGAAAGGAGTGAGACAGGGTTGTAGCCTCTCCCCGATGTTATTCAATCTGTATATTGAGCAAGCAGTAAAGGAAACAAAAGAAAAATTTGGAGTAGGTATTAAAATTCATGGAGACAAAGTAAAAACTTTGAGGTTCGCCGATGACATTGTAATTCTGTCAGAGACGGCAAAGGACTTGGAAGAGCAGTTGAATGGAATGGACAGTGTCTTGAAAGGAGGATATAAGATGAACATTAACAAAAGCAAAATGAGAATAATGGAATGTAGTCAAATTAAATCGGGTGATGCTGAGGGAATTAGATTAGGAAATGAGACACTTAAAGTAGTAAAGGAGTTTTGCTATTTAGGAAGTAAAATAACTGATGACGGTCGAAGTAGAGAGGATATAAAATGTAGACTGGCAATGGCAAGGAAAGCGTTTCTGAAGAAGAGAAATTTGTTAACATCGAATATAGATTTATGTATCAGGAAGTCGTTTCTGAAAGTATTTGTTTGGAGTGTAGCCATGTATGGAAGTGAAACATGGACGATAACTAGTTTGGACAAGAAGAGAATAGAAGCTTTCGAAATGTGGTGCTACAGAAGAATACTGAAGATAAGGTGGATATATCACGTAACTAATGAGGAGGTATTGAATAGGATTGGGGAGAAGAGAAGTTTGTGGCACAACTTGACTAGAAGAAGGGATCGGTTGGTAGGACATGTTTTGAGGCATCAAGGGATCACAAATTTAGCATTGGAGGGCAGCGTGGAGGGTAAAAATCGTAGAGGTAGACCGAGAGATGAGTTCACTAAGCAGATTCAGAAGGATGTAGGTTGCAGTAGGTACTGGGAGATGAAGCAGCTTGCACAGGATAGAGTAGCATGGAGAGCTGCATCAAACCAGTCTCAGGACTGAAGACAACAACAACAACAGTTAATGTTCACATGAATGGCTACAATATCTAAATTTTTAATTTTTGTGTTACTTGTTAAATATGACTTGTTCCATATATACACAATTATTTTACCTACTGGATCAACAGGCCTCGAATAAGTAAATAACCCCTTATATGGACTGTCAACCTTCACAGAAGTAGCAGTTGTGTCTATAATTATATATTACAATCTTTAACACAATCATTTGTGTACCTGGGAATCGTCAAGATATATTTAGTTTGATTACCACTTGAGTAAGTGATGAAGAGAAAAATAACTAAATAATTTACTCAGCTGTTCTCATATGTGTTGTGATAAACCTGGTAGCTATTCTGTGCTTGTCTGTTGTCTCAGGCGACCAAAGTATTAAACAGCACCAAAATGTTTTAACTGTTCCCATGAATAAATTTGTTCCTGCAAATAATCATTAAATAATCCTGAACATATTGGAGCTCTGCAGATATTTTTGTGTGTTCTAGATCTCCGTGATACTAAAAGTGGTATCCATTCCTTACCCCATCATTGATCGGTCTTCAGAAGAGAAGACTTTTTGTGATGAAAATTCAGTACAGCAAAATTTTCCTGGTCTTGAAGATACATGGAGTATTCATCTTAGCGTTGTAGTGCCAGCATACAATGAAGAAACACGACGTAAGTTTTGTAAACTAATTTTCTGTTTGATCAGGTGTAGCTACAATAGCCTAAGAATTGTAAAATGCATTTCATGTTACTGACCTCTACATATTTTCTGGAAGCTTTGTACTCTCTTAAATTAAAGTGTTTTAATTTTTTTTAAACATGTTCCACATCCATGAGGATCATTTCACTTAGGATTCGTGAAAAGAAAATTGGCAAATTTTTGTTGGCATTTATGACACATTCTACGTCATTAAGTATCTGCTCGGTGTGGACGTCTGCAACAAAAAGTAAATCTCATCCAGCTGTTGGAAACATTTACATTCTGCAATGATACAAGAACCATTGTTGCAATTCTGATTTGATTACAATGTAAACTAATACTATGGCAACTGAAGTACGAAGTGTGTAACAGATGACGACAGCATTGCTGTACTGCGTTGTGGCCGGAGCAAAATATAGTTACTCACATTTCCCTCAAAAGAAGGAAGAAGGAGACAAGATATGTTTTGCATATTACCCTTGAATTTCTTTCATGATGCAGTACTGTCTTTCCAACAGCGTACTTTGCTAATCATCAGCCATTTGACTTAACACTGCTGTATAAATGCCCCTTATGCACTGTATACCCTTCAGCTATATGCAGCTATGATGCTCTTGTTTATTTTCTATGGTGTATTTACCATTCAGTCGCCTGGTTACATATCTTCTACATGCTCATTTTATTTACGTATCAGTGTCAGGAAGCTGTGGTGGTGGGAGTGAGGTGGAGGGGGGGGGGGGGGATAAAGGAGAGGAGGAGAGAAGGGAAAGAGACCTGTGGGTGCATTGCCAGAGAATGGCACACAATGAGGGTGAAGGCATGTGCATCTCAATTGGTTCTGTTGATTTGATTGTTTACCATCACTTGATGAATAGTCTTTGCATTAAAAGTCCAGCATCTCCCATGGTTCTAAGTGATAAATAGTAATAAATACTGTCTCTTTATTCTAAACTTCTTGTTTCAGGTAAGTCAAAATCTTAAATTTTTTAAGTTCTGTTTTGCTTTTCAAGTGCAAACCAGCCTTGTTAGTGTTTTTTTCTTTTTTTTTTTTTCCCCTGACCTTTCAGTCACTTTCCTCTGCTGCAATGCATACAAAAGCTCATTAACGCTTTAGAAATTTGTGTTTCATTTTTTCAAACACGGCACATAAGGTGCATTGTTACACTCGTGCTCATAAAGTAAGGATAATGCTGATACATGGTGAAACAGTGCTTTGGTGGGCAGTTTGCGGGTTTCAATCACCTTGGGGTATGCCCATGCAGTGCATTTGACTTGCGGTCGTCGCACTGTGACGCTGGCAGCAATCCACATACGCAGAGATGTGTTGGTGCATGTCACAGTACAGTGCAGCGAGTAAGTGTGCAGAGATTTTCAGATGTGCTAATGGTGATTGTGTTGAAAATGGCTCAAAGACCACATATTGATGATGTTATGAGGGGTAGAATACTTGGGTGACTGGAGGCTGGTCAAACACAATAGGTCGTAGCACAGGCCCTTCGTGTGGCACAAAGTGTGATCTCAAGAGTATGGCAACAATTCCAGCAGACAGGAAACGTTTCCAGGCGCTTCAGTACAGTATGTCCACAGTGTACAACACCACATGAAAACCGATATCTCACCATCAGCGCAAGCAGACGGCCGCGGAGTACTGCAGGTAGCCTTGCTTGGGACCTTACTGCAGCCACTGGAACAATTGTCTCCAGACACACAGTCTACGGATGACTGAGCAGACATGGTTTATTTGCCCGGAGACCTGCAAGGTGCTTTCTACTGACCCCTGATCACAGGAGAGCCCATAAAGCCTGGTGTCAAGAACACAGTACATGGTAATTGGAACAGTGGTCCAGGTATAGTCTGAACAGTGATTCTCGCCGGGTTTTCATCTGGTGTGAACCAGGAATCAGATACCAACCCCTTAATGTCCTTGAAAGGAACCTGTACGGAGGTCGTGGTTTGATAGTGTAGGGTGGGATTATGATTGGTGCACATACATCGCTGCATGTCTTTGACAGAGGAGCTGTAACAGGTCAGGTGTATCGGGACTCATTTTGCACCAGTATGTCTGCCATTTTAGGGGTGCAGAGGGTCCCACCTTCCTCCTGATGGATGATAATGCAGGCCCCACTGAACCGCCGTCGTGGAGGAGTACCTTCAAACAGAAGATATCAGGCGAATGGAGTGGCCTGCCTATTGTCCAGACCAGAACCCCATCGAGCACGTATGGGATGCTCTCGGTCGATGCATTTCTGCATGTCTTCAAACCCCTACGACACTTCAGGAGCTCTGAAAGGCACTGGTGCAAGAATGGGAGGCTATACCCCAGCAGCTGCTTGACCACCTGATCCAGAGTATGCCAACCCGTTGTGCGGCCTGCGTACGTGTGCATGGTGATCGTATCCCATATTGATGTCAGGGTACATGTGCAGGAAACAGTGTCGTTTTGTAGCACATGTGTTTCGGGGCCGTTTTCTCAACTTATCACCAATACCATGGTCTTACAGATCTGTGTCGTGTGTGTTCCCTATGTTCCTATGCTATTAGTGTCAGTTTTGTATGAGCATGAGTGTAGTTAATTAGTTAGTTGTTCCATAAATTGTATTTGTGATAAACTTCATGATGTGGAACATGTGAACTGAACAAAAATAGCGGATGTGTGCACACCCCCACCCCCTCCCTCCCACACTCACACACACTGGAAAATGAAAATAATCAAACAGTGGAAAGTCCAGATGGGAAAATCAACAGCATAATGAAAAGGATAGACTCCTACTCACTGTAAAGATGA
The DNA here is from genome assembly GCF_023897955.1 of Schistocerca gregaria. NCBI lineage: Eukaryota > Metazoa > Arthropoda > Insecta > Orthoptera > Acrididae > Schistocerca > Schistocerca gregaria. Next base: position 611,836,952 of record NC_064922.1, on the reverse strand, counting down.
CATGTTGAGTTGCAGACAGGCACAACCAAAAGACTGTTATGCATTGAGCTTTTGCCCAAAGCCTTTCTCAGAAAATATAACACACATTCACATGAGCAAGCATAACTCGTGCTCACATGACTGCCATTTAAAGCAGCTATGACCAGAATGCATCTATTGCAGTCAACAAAGGCAGCGATCTGGAGTAGGATGGGTAATGAGCTTGTATAGCAGAGTGTGGTTGGGGGAAGAGAAGAGCACTGTCTGGCAGAGTATGCAGGGACTAGATGATGGCAGGACAAGGCTGTCAGGTGCAGCAACAGGAGGCTTTGGGGGAGGACCATGGGGGGGGGGGGGGGGGCAGGAAAGGGGAAAAGGTTTTTACATTGGCAGAGAGTGACACACAATGAAGGTAAGTGTACATAAATTGGGAGGAGGTGGTATGACAGAAGGGGGTGGAAACTGTTGGGTGGAGAGTGTGGGGACAGTAGGTTACCGTAGGTTGAGGTCACAGTGATTTTGGGAATGGAAAATGTTTTGCAAGGAATACTGCTACCTGCGCCATAGTTCAGAAAATTTGGTGGTGAAGGGGACGACCTGGGTGGCCTGGGTTGTGAAGCGTTCATTAAAATGAAGTTGCATGTTGTGTGGCATGGTAGGCCACTTTTCTCTTGGCCACAGTTCGACTGTGTTCATTCATCTTGGGGGACAGCTGGTTGGCAGTCATGCGTATGTAAAAAACTGTGTAATGATTGCAGCAGAACTTTTATACGACATGGCTGCTTTCATAGGTGCCCTGCCTCTGATGGGATTGTGTAAGCCCATGAGACGACTGGAATAGGAAGTGCTGGATGGGTTGATTGGGTAGGTCTTGCACTTGCACCTTTCTCAGGGATGTGATGCCTATGGTAAGTGGTTGGGATTGGGAGTGACACAGGAATGGACTAAGATGTTATGGAAATAGGAGAAGGGGGAGGGGAGGGTGCCAGAACACCACAGGAGGGGTGGGAAAGATCTTGGGCTGGATGTCCCTCATTTCAGGGCATAAGGTAATCAAATCCCTGCTGCAGAATGAGGTTCAGCCGTTCTAGCCACTAATGGTGCTGTGTGACATAAGGGGCACACCTTTGTGGCAGGCTTGTGGGAGCTGTCATGGCATGGGAAATCTGTTTGTGGACTAAGGTAAGGATGGGGAGTCAGAGTTGGTGATAATTAATTTATGGAAGGTGACCAAGGTGTGGTTAGGTGGGCAGATCGGGGCTTCTATTGATCATGTTTCCTCCCTCAGCCTCTTGTATTTTCATGTTTTATTTTCCATACCTACAAGTGCCACAAAACTTTTGAATCTTGGCCTAACCAATGCCCCTTTCCCCTCATTCTCTTTCCGTACCAGACAGGTCAAAAAGCTCAATTGTTAGACCACTTCATAAGATAGGTGACAAGACAGACTTAAACAATTATCATCCTGTTTCTTTACTGACACCTTTTCGAAAATATTCAAGACAGTAATGTACTCAAGACTAGCCGCACTCTTAAGTGGAAACAGTTTACTTTGCATATCACAGTTTGGCTTCCAGAAGGGTTGCTTGACTGTGAATGCTATTTATACATTCCTGAACAAACGGTACAAGTCGTAAATAATAATGTATCTCCAGTTTGTAGCTTTTGTTATCTTTCCAAGATGTTTGATTGTGTAGGTCATTTTACTCTCTTAGAAAGACTCAGGTTTTTATGGAGTCGATGGCTTTTTGCACAGTTAGTTTGAATCATACTTAACAAATAGAATGCAACAGGTTCTTTGAAAAATCAGACAATGTTGCAAAGGTTTGTGTGTGTGTGTGTCTGGGGAGGTGGGGGGGAGGGAAAAAAAAAAATCACAAAGGGAGTCCCACAAGGTTCAGTTTTAGGTCAACTCCTATTCCTCATATATGTGAATTCAACTAGCAAAATTGCTACTTTTTGATGGTTATACTAGTGTTACAATATAGCCCATGAAAGAGAAAGCAACAGAAAAGTTGGTAAATGAAATTTTCAAAGAATTATTAAATGGTTATCTGAAAAGGGATTCTCCTTAAATTTTGAAAAAAGAAAGGAAATACTACATTCAGTTCTTTACCACAAATATGGTCAGTAATACCAATATTTGACGTCGCACATGAGGAGGAATCAGTAAATAAGGTAGAGTACTCCAGATCTGTGCAGGTACATATTGATGGAAAATTGAACCGTTGGCTGCATATTACTGAGCTTCTCAGACATTTAAGTTCAACTACTTTGGCTCTTTACATAATTGCTAATCTTGGAAACAAGTGAATGGACATCAGGACATACACTCCTGGAAATGGAAAAAAGAACACATTGACACCGGTATGTCAGACCCACCATACTTGCTCCAGACACTGAGAGAGGGCTGTACAAGCAATGATCACACGCACGGCACAGCGGACACACCAGGAACCGCGGTGTTGGCCGTCGAATGGCGCTAGGTGCGCAGCATTTGTGCACCGCCGCCGTCATTGTCAGCCAGTTTGCCGTGGCATACGGAGCTCCATCGCAGTCTTTAACACTGGTAGCATGCCGCGACAGCGTGGACGCGAACCGTATGTGCAGTTGACGGACTTTGAGCGAGGGCATACCGCCGAATTGCTCAACACGTGGGGCGTGAGGTCTCCACAGTACATCAATGTTGTCGCCAGTGGTCGGCGGAAGGTGCACGTGCCCGTCGACCTGGGACCGGACCGCAGCGACGCACGGATGCACGCCAAGACCGTAGGATCCTACGCAGTGCCGTAGGGGACCGCACCGCCATTTCCCAGCAAATTAGGGACACTGTTGCTCCTGGGGTATCGGCGAGGACCATTCGCAACCGACTCCATGAAGCTGGGCTACGGTCCCGCACACCGTTAGGCCGTCTTCCGCTCACGCCCCAACATCGTGCAGCCCGCCTCCAGTGGTGTCGCGACAGGCGTGAATGGAGGGACACTGAATAGTGCACGGTACATCCAAACCGTCATCGAACCCGTCGTTCTACCATTCCTAGACCGGCAAGGGAACTTGCTGTTCCAACAGGACAATGCACATCCGCATGTATCCCGTGCCACCCAACATGCTCTAGAAGGTGTAAATCAACTACCCTGGCCAGCAAGATCTCCGGATCTGTCCCCCATTGAGCATGTTTGGGACTGGATGAAGCGTCATCTCACGCGGTCTGCACGTCCAGCACGAACGCTGGTCCAACTGAGGCGCCAGGTGGAAATGGCATGGCAAGCCGTTCCGCAGGACTACATCCAGCATCTCTACGATCGTCTCCATGGGAGAATAGCAGCCTGCATTGCTGCGAAAGGTGGATATACACTGTACTAGTGCCGACATTGTGCATGCTCTGTTGCCTGTGTCTATGTGCCTGTGGTTCTGTCAGTGTGATCATGTGATGTATCTGACCCCAGGAATGTGTCAATAAAGTTTCCCCTTCCTGGGACAATGAATTCACGGTGTTCTTATTTCAATTTCCAGGAGTGTATTTTGCATATTTCTACTCAGTCATTCCCTACACTATAAATTTCTGGGGTAACCCATCTCTTAGAAAGAAAGTATTTATTGCAAAAAAAGCAAGCAGTAAGAATACTATGTGCTGTTTACCGACAAATGTCATGTAAGTACTTCTTCAAGGAGCTAGGCATTTTAACTGAGCCGTCACAATACACATATTTTCTAATGTAATTCATCATAAATAATCTATCACAGATTGAGAAGAATAGTGATGTCCATATCTACAATCCTAGAGGGAAAAATGATGTTTATTACCCTGTAAGTGGCTCAGAAAGGAGTTCAGTAACCAAAAACAAAAACTGTTGGCAACATTTGCCCAATGACATGAAATGTCCAACAGGTAACAAGGAGGTTTTAAATCTAATTTGAAATCATTTCTCCCGGACAGATCCTTCTGTTCCAGTGACAGCTGTCTGTATAAGTGTAGTTGCATGGGAAACTGCATTTATCTGTTTCTCGACTCTACTTTTTTTCACACTTGTATGTTGTATACTGTATACTTTTTCAGTTTTGTGTACAAAGTTACCCCACTTTCATGTTTTCCATTTATACATATTTGCACTTTTATGCTATTATTTTTACTCCGGCACAGTCATTTTTGTCGTGCTTATACATTGTAAAGACCAAGAAATCGTCTTAAACGTTTTGTGTGAGATGTGGTCAGTGATCATTGGTTTGGTGTATGCATGCAAAGTCACAGTTATTATTGTGGGCTTTAGCTGTGGTACACATTGTGACACTGTTGCTGTTGACCTAGTTGCAGTCGGTTTCAGATCATATAACTTGACGGAACATTGCTCCCAATAGCGGCCTTCACACAGTGCCACTTGGGGATGCTGTTGACCAGCCAAGCAGCGGGTAGCCACTTATGAACAGTCGGCACAAGATGTCAATGAAAACAGCATCAGTACTGGCAGCATAAAAGTTGCTCACAGCTACAGCTTCTCCTTTGTGAATGGCAGCATGATGCACCATGGCATGTGAATACATGAGTGCTGCAGAGTATTGCTTCTCGATGTCATGGTGTAATGGGCCCCTAAGGTCGGGGAAGTCCTAGTGAACCTCAAGTGAACATTCCAAAGTGTCTCAAAATCCCATAGTCTATCTTAACTACCATGAAGCCAATCAAACTCAAGATGTAGTGCTTTGAAAGTGGTGAGAAATGCTCACATATCTGGGGTGGAAAGTTTGCAGGTGTAGAAAAATGCCAACAGATTTGGTTTCAGCAACAGTGTGCAGCTAATGTACCTAGTTTATGTGCAATACTGAAAGAAAAGGCTTTAGAATTCGCAAAAAAACTTAAATGTTGAAAATTTTCGTGCTTCTTCTGGTTAGTTACACTGATTCGACGTAAGACGTGACATTACTGGCCGCAAAGTTTATAGGGAGGCCAAAATTGTGGGTAATGTCACCATAGAATGTTGGAAATACAGTCTGAAACGTATTTGCAACACAGGTGAGATAGGACTTTTTAAAACTTGTTCTGGACAAAACCTTTGCATTTAAGGTTGATCACTGCCTTGGGGGAAAGAGAAGTTTAATGCCCGCATGTGTCATGAGAATAGGAAAATATATTTGCTTCTAGACAATTATTTAGTTCATTCTCTGGTGCTACAGTTCAGCAGCATAGAACTGGAATTTTTTCCAGCAAATTGCACGAACCATTTTCATACTCTGGATTGGGGCATTGTTGCTGCCATGAAAGCAAAGTAAAGGAAAATGTTGGTTCAATGTGTCATCACACATCTCGACAATGGGAAGGGTAATCCTCAGCTGGACCTTTGCAGGTAAACCAAATAATTGCATTGTAGGTTAGGATACACTTTACACATATACTGTGTATGTATAGCATTCCCTGTCAGTTCACCCTTAACTTCACTACATTTTTTTTAGAATGGATGTATAAGGACTGCCTGGGATCAATTGAAGCCAAACAAAATCACATGTGCTTTCGAGAAGCTGGTATCACAAAAGGTGAAATTCAAGCTGGCATAAAAAATGTTGAACATTTTGATGTAGATTTCAATATACCAGATGACAATGACTGGGCTTTTATTTCAGGTGAAACTAATTTTGACGATTTTGTTGTTTGTGATGCTGATACTGCCATGTGTTGAGTACAAAATGAGGATGAAATAATTAAAGAAGTAAGCCAGTATCAGCTGAAATAAATAGTTCTGAGGAATCTGAAGAATTGGATGGTGAATCTGTGAAACCTCCCAGACTGTCAGAAGCATTTACTGCATTGGAAGTAACACAATGTTACATAAGATAAAAAACATTAGTGATGACAAAATGGTCACAGTGATTGAATATGAAAACTTGATTTATGAATGCAGTATTGCTTCCAAAAAAACAAACCATTGTTGATTCATTCTGTAGGCCTAAATAACTTTAATTGCCCATAACTTAGGTGTAAGCCTACTTAAACTGCTGTTCCTATTACTGTACAGTGTAGGTATCTTCTATTTGCATGCACTTGAGTGTAGTAGAAATATATTTAAAAAATTTCAATTTCACATTAATCTCATTTGTACATTTATTTTATCATCTCCCTTCTAAAACATATAAATGAGAATTTACTGTCATGTGTTTGTTAATGCTGACACTAATCAACAATATTATGAAAAGGGTAGTTGCTACTCACTATATAACGGAGATTCTGAGTCACAGATAGGCACAACATAAAGACTATCAGAGAGTGAGGTTTTGGCCAGCAAGGCTTTTGTTGGAGATGGACAACACACACACACTCACACAAATGCATCTCACACACAGTGGGGTATAGGTGATGGATGGTGAAGTGCTGCTTGTGAGACCATACAGGGAAGAGGTGGAGAGATGGTAGGGCACCTAGGTGCAGTCAGGAGGTTAGATGGAGGTTGAGGGGTGGGGGTTAGTAGAAAAGGAGAGAAGTAAAAAGACTGCGGGTGTGTTGGTGGAATAGAGGGCTGTGTGGTGCTGGAATGGGAACAGGGAAGAGGCTAGATGGGTGAGGACAATGACCAATGAAGGTTGAGGCCTGGAGGGTTACAGGAACATAGGATATATTGAAAGGAGGGTTCCCACCTGTGCAATCCAGAAAAGTAGGTGTTGGTGGGAAGGATCCAGATGGCACAGGCTGTGAGGCAATCATTGAAATGAAGAACACTGCATCATTTTGATAACATGTGGAACATGTAACTATCTAACTATCTATCTACCTATCCAACCCTATACTTCAATTGTTACTTCCTTTTCTCCTATGTTTTTTCCACTTTTTATGTAGTTTTGGATAATTTTACATATCTTCACATATTTTGTGCACATTGTTATGTATTTTTAAGTATCTGTGTGTATTTTTGTGTGTTTGCTGTCATTTTACGTGTATTTTTCTGTTACCCAGCTCCCCTACATCCACATAACACTTTCTGTTGCCCATTTTCTGCATCATTCTCTGTTTTCCCAATGCCATTGCTATTACAATGGACCCATGTTTCATATTTCTGCATCAGTTCAGAGAAGTATCCATTTTCGTGGCTAAAACTCAGACCCACATCCTGTTCCTCAAGTGCTGCCAAAATCTTGGAATCTCTCACCCCCTCCCTCCAAACAGCCTAACTATAAAAATTCCTTTGTGTGGATCCCACCCCTTGTTACATAGTGAACTTCACCTATTCAGATTTGGCAGTCCCTGCCCTCACAATCTTAGTACTGCAAAAACATATCTCCATGGCACAGACATGCCAGAACCACCTTTGCTACCACTGCAAGATACTGCTACTGTGCAACCCCTATTACATACATCACATCTCTGAAATTGAATCCCTTGCTCTACATCACCTGGAAGAGCATTCCAAACACCATCTTCATAAGTATCCAACCTGCTGACATCTCACTGCCCCATCCTGTATCCTATCCATAGTGTTTCTTCTCGTCAACACCTCGTAGCACCCAGACTCTGCCTAGCTGACCTTATCAACTTGCCACATCTTCAAAAACTTCTTACCAGAGCCAAAACAATCCCAGAACATTGTTGTTAACCTTTCAACCAAAATCTTCAGCCTCACAGAAGTTAGTCCTATCCAAAGGCCTTACCTTCAGCTCTGCACCCAAATTTAACCATGTTGAACTTGTCAAGAACCTACTCTGTTTCTTTTGATACCTGCAATGTAAACAGTTCTTTGCCACCAATCACTCCAGTCAAAACTGAACTATTCCCAACAATGAATTTTGCCTGTCCCAGTTGCTACCACCATCAAACCATGACCTCCGCCGGCCCACTGAAAGAATTTTGACCCTTATTGAACAAGACCTTCAATCAATTGCCCAAAATCTAGCCTTCCACATCAATGATACCAACCAATTCCTTCACTGACTCTCCACCATCTCCATCCCTTATCCTTCTGGATCCCTCCTCATTACTGTTGACCTTACCCCCTGTACACCAACATCCCTCATGCCCGTTGTCTTGCTGCTATTGAACACTGCCTTTCCCAACATCCTCCAGACTCCGGACCCACTACATCATTTCTCATACACCTTACTAACTTTATTGTATCACACAACTACCCCTCCTTTGAAGGAAAGGTCTAAAAAAAAATCCATGACACTGCTATGGGCTCCCGCACGGTACCCTCCTATGCCAACCTGCTTCACTTGGTCCTCTTCAGCCCAGTGTGCCACCTTTTGGATGTTGACGTTCTTCTCACTGTGGCTCTGTCCACATTAAACTCAACAACCACCAACAGTAGCTGCATTTCAATAGCTGCCATCCTTTACACAGCAAAAATCCCAGACCACCTTCGGTTGGCATATCTTCAGTCACAAGAATACCCTCGCCCACTATGCTGCAGATCTCACAAAGGCTTTCAAAGACGTAGTTTGCAAACATATTTCCCATGCCATATCCCTACACATCTTTAATTCTCCCACCATTCTGAAGAACCAGTTACAAAGGAGTGCCCCCTTCATCACTCAATACCACCTCGGACTGCAACAGCTGAACCACATTCTTCATCAGTGCTTTGATTATTTATCATAATGCCCTGAAATAAGGGACATCCTACCCACAACGTTTCTCACCTCCCTAAAGTGATATTCCATCGACCACCCACCTGCACAATATTGTAGTCTAGCTCCATATCACTCCCAGTCCCAATGCCTTGCCTTAGGGATCTCATATCATTGCACAGCTTTTTATATACGTATGACTATGAACTAGTTGCCCACAGGGATGAATGGCCACCGCCAAACTGTGACCAGAGCAAAGTAGACTCCTCTCTTGCACAGCATGCAGCTGAACGTAAAATGCTTGATTTTAATGGCTGCTTCACAACCCTGACCATCTGGATTCTCCCCTCCACCACCAGCTTTTCTGAACTGCACAGGTGAAAGTTAACCATAAAACACATTTTTTTGCTCCTGAAATTATTTCGACCTCTACCTACTACCCCCATACTCTCCATCCAAAAGTTTCCACACTTTTGTTCTGTTAACTCCTCTCAGTTCACTTCTCCTCACCCTCACTGTGTCCCACTCTCTGCCAACACACCCACTGTTCTTTTGCTCTTCTCTGTTCCTCTCCTTTTCTGCTCCCCATTCCGCCCACTCTGCCCTTACTCCCTCACAGCTTCCTGATGTTGCGCCTGACAGCATTGTCCTGTCCCACCATCAAGTCCCTACATGCTCCACTAGATAGTACTCTTCTCTCCCTCTCGCCCCCCTCCCCTTCTACTGTACCCTGCTATTCCTTCCACTTCCCACCCCACTGCAGATTGCTGTGCTTTTTACATTGCTTGTCTGCAACTCAGTGTGTCATCTTTACAGTGAGTAACAATCTATCCTTTTCATAATATTGTTAAAAAATATTTTATATGGCTATGTGCTGGCCATTTACAGGTTTTTTTTTCTGTAAAACTGACAAATTATTTCCATGCAAGGATTCCTCTGTGGTGTGGAAGGAGTTGTTAAGGAAAAACATCTTTAATATACATTTGAACACCTATGACAAAAAGATCGTGTCAATAGCAACAAAATTAAAACACTACATAACAGTCAGTCAACCAGAAATAACATACACAAGTGAAACCATCTTCAAAACAACTAATACTGCACAAATAGACAAAATACTCAAAATAGAGAGAAGAATCATAAGAAAATGCATCAACAAATTGTACCAGAAAGATGGACACTGGAGAGTAGCTACATATGAAACAGTCTACAAGGAAATAGAACCGATAATGAGTACAATCAGGAAGAAACAAATTTCATTTTTCACACATCTAATCAGAACACCAGAGAACAGGATCATCAGGAGAATAATAGAAAAATTGTGGAATAGTAAGTGCAACATTAAGTGGATTACAGAAATCAAGGAAGATATGGATGAGCTACAGATTACATTGGAAGACCTAGGAAACAAAACTGACAAAATCAGGAAACTCACCAACAAACCAGACTGCAAACGAGAGTCAACAAACAGACAATAGGAAGGGTGATCTCTGATGAAGAAAGAAGAATGAGATCTGAGAGAATGAAGAAGTACTGGATTGACAGGAGGCTGAATTTTTTTTTTATAAAGTTGACTAGATTGGTCCAATGAAGGCCATAAAATGTAAATAATAATAATAATAGATTTGAAAACTCTTCTGCTAGCTCTCCGCATTTTATTTTCATGGGTACAGTTTTGTAGCTGCGTGTTTCATGCATTTCTCTGCCAAAGTTAAATTCATTAATTGCTAATGATACAGATCATTTTTCCTTCTAGTGTTGTACATGTGAAGATCACTGTTCCTTTCAAACTCAGATGGATTGCTGATAGCAAATTTCATAAGGGAATAAATGTACTGTGAGGCTGCAGTTAATATTCTCAGACGTGTGTGTGTGTGTGTGTGTGTGTGTGAACCTCAAACATGATTCTAATTATTTTCTTTTGTGCAGTGAGTAATTTTTGTTGGACTGAGGAGTTACCCATATTATTAACCCATAAGACATTAGTCTTATACAAATTATTTTAACTTACTGACTGTTATATGCCTCAAGTTGGAATTATTCTTACGGCAAAAGTAACCAACCTAAACTTTTTATCAGGTCTATTATATGTTTTTTCCCAGTTTAGAAAAACTCTGCATTCTGTTCCTAGCAAAGCTCTGCATTCTGTTCCTAATGGGCTAATTGCGAACGACTAACCACTACAAATGACGCCACTGGATGTGGTATAGAGGGGTGTGGTGTTCGCACACTGCTGTCTTGGCCATTGTGTGATTTCTTCAACTTGAATCCACTAGTTCTCAATCAAGTTGCTCCTCAATTGGCATCACAAGGCTGAATGCACCCAGTTCTAGTCCTCCAATGAAGAGAACATGCATAGCAGCATGGGAATTCGAACCTGAATCTCCTATGCAGCAGCCAGACAAGCTGATAACTGAACTGCGGAGTTGGATGTTTGTCTAGTTTGTTTTCATCAGCAAGCACAACAAAGAACTTTACTATTTTTTGTTGGTATGCCATCTTAGTAGGAAGTGGGATGTTTTTGACAGTACAGAACCATTTGAGCTGTGTTTCTCAAATTTAAAGATAGCCCATTTTTGCAAAACCAGTCAGTAATTTTGACAAAACCATAATTTACTACCATTTTCTCTGTTGTTGCTTCTTTGTTTGGTTTCACACCTATGCTTGTATCACCAGCAAACGGGACTAACTATGCTTCCTGATTCAAATAAAATAAAAGATCAATAAGCTAAAACAAGAACAGTAGTGGGTCAAAGATTGAGAACAGTGGGAGAATCATTGAAATTTCTTTACATGCAGATTATTTGTCATTCCTCTTTGTCTCATTGATTTGCTGTCAGATTTAGTACCTGTGGTTGTAACACCTTGGAGGGAATGTGTCGTGCAGTTCTCCAGCTCCTCAGCAGATCTACACTCAGCCAAAATTTATGCGAAGAGCAGAACGGTATTCTGAAAGGATAGGCATGTTTGTTGCTGCTAGAAGTAGTTTATCTTGTTGCGAAATTAAAGTAGACAGTTCCTGTTAGTTAGTATGGGTAGAGGTCATTGTTGGCAACTGGAATAAAATAATAATTGTAATTTGGGAGACAATTTGAGCAATCCGTCTTAGGTTGTTTGCAGATGATGCTGTCATTTTTGACTAATAAAGTCATCAGAAGATGAAAACAAATTGCAAAATGATTTAGAAAAGATATCTGTTTGGTGCAAAAAATTGGCAGTTGACTCTAAATAACGAAAAGTGTGAGATCATCCGCATAAGTGTTAAAAAGAATCCCGTAAACTTCAGTTACATGAGAAATCAGTCAAATCTAAAGGCCGTAAATTCAACTAAATACTTAGGAATTACAATTATGAACAACTTAAATTGGAAGGAACACACAGAAAATGTTGTACAGAAGGCTAGCCAAGACTGTGTTTTGTTGATAGGACACTTAGAAAATGTAACAGATCTAAAGAGATTGCCTACAATACGCTTGTCCGTCCTCTTTCAGAATACTGGTGGGCAGTGTAGGATCCTTACCAGATAGGACTGATGGAGTATATCGAAAAAGTTCAAAGAAGGGCAGCATGTTTTGTATTATCGTGAAGTAGGGGAGAGAGTGTCACTGAAATGATACAGGATTTGGGGTGGTCATCATTAAAACAAAGAAGTTTTTTGTTGCAGCAGAATCTTCCCACGAAATTCCAGTCACCTACTTTCTCCTCTGAGTATAAAAATATTTTGTTGACACCGACCTCCATAGGGAGAACGATCACCATGATAAAATAAGGGAAATAAGAGCTTGTACAGAAAGACACAAGTGTTCGTTCTTCCCGTGCTGTACGAGATTGGGATAATAGAGACTTGTGAAGGTGGTTTGATGAACCCTCTGCCAGGCACTTAAATGTGATTTGCAGAGTATCCATGTAGATGCAAATTTGTGGCAATACTCGGTTGAAAACCTACATCCCTTTTGGTAAATTGACTTCTGGATACTCGTGTCTGATCCCCTTAAAAACACAGTCCTAAAATGATGATGTTGAGGCTAAAACTTCAGTCTTCTTGTGAAACATGTGATGCCCCATGTTCAGGAACTGCTCTGATACAGCTGATTTATTAGGTTGCCCCAGGTGCGTATGACCATGGTGTTTATGTTTCAACATATCAGCCTAATATAAGGTTCCCCAAATTGCCATGGGATCTTATATATGCCGCATTTTCTAAGGCTAAGAGCGTATTTGACTGAACACATCAAATTCATTAGTTCCGCTGATAAATACGGGACATTTGATGTTGTGACTTGTGATGATTCTTTCTATTCTTGAAGACATGCCGCCAAAATATGGCAAGGAGGCCATTGCAGTGGTGCCTCTACATCTTCATTTACTTCCCTACATTAAACTTGTTTTGATCAGAATGCTATGGTGTACTACAGAGATAAAAATATCTTGTAAACAGAAAAGGGAAATGTATCTTGTATGTAGGCAGAGTAATGATCCAGAAACAGTACACCATTGTAAAAACTAGTGCACTACAGTAAGAAATTTTTTAAAAAGTCCGCAAGTGTGTGCATTATATCTGTGATTTGCATATCTGCCAATAAAATTAAAACAATTTGGAATATTGTTAAAAGGAAAACAGGGCAACCGAGAGCGCAGGAAGACTGTATTTCTAACAAACTCAATGAAAAGGACAAACTCAATAACAAGAAGTCAGAAGTAGAAATCATTTTTTAATTGTTGTAGAGAAAATAGGATCCAGCTATTCATTAGAAAATGCTAGGCAGTATATGAGAATACCTGTGCAATTTGATAAAATTGAAATACAACCCACCTGTACTACTGAAATTAGGAAAATAGTAAATTCACTCAAAACTAAAAGCTGACACATCGAATTGATGGCATTTCCAACATAGTACTAAGATAAGTAGGATTCTCAGCCACATATGTAGTAGCTCACTGAAACAGGGCACTTTTCCAGATAGACTGGAAAACGCTATTGTTAAACCATTGCACAAAAGGGGGACAGATCTGATGCTAACAACCACTGCCCAGTGTCATTTCTGACAGTTTTATTAAAAATTCTTGGAAAAGTAATGTATTCAAGAGCAGCAATACATATTTGTAAAAATCAAGTACTAACAAAATGTCAGATTGGTTTTCAAAATGGCTTTCCAACAGAAAATGCTAATATGCTTTCACTGATCAAATATTAAATGTGTTGAATAACTGTGATCTCTCAAAGGCTAATGACTGTATGAATCATGTAATTCTTCTAGATAAGCTTAAGTATTGTGGTATGAGTGGGACAGTGCACAAGTGGTTTAATTCATATTTAATTGGAACAGTCCTGAAGGTTGAAATTAACAGTACAGATAGTCTGCAAAAATCAGCAGAGTCCTCTAACTGGTGAAGTATCAAGAATGGTGCCCTCACAGGGGTCAGTCTTGGGCCTCTTATTATTCTCAATATATATTAATGACTTGCCACTCTATATTCGTGAAGGTGCAAAGCTAGTTCTTTTTGCCGATGATACAAGTATAGAATCACATCCCACAAACAAGAATCAGCTGAGGAAATTGTAAATAGTGTCTTTTGCAAAATTATTAAGTGGTTCTCTGCAAATGGACTCTCACTAAATTTTGAGAAAACACTGTTGATACAATTGTGTACAGCAAATGACATACCACCATAGATGATGAACAGAAGTCTGTGGCTAAGACAGAATATCAAAATATGTGGGTGTGTGCGTTGATGAGAAATTGAATTGGGAGAAACACATTGATGATGTTACAAATTTTGGTGATAAACATATCAGTCAATTAGCCTACTACGCCTATTTTCATTCATTGCTTTCATATGGCATTACCGGTATATTTTGGGGTAATTCATCATTAAGAGAAAAAGTATTCATTGCACAAAAGTGTGTAATCAGAATAATAGCTGGAGCCTTGCAGACATTTATTTAAGGAACTCAGGATATTGACAGTACCTTTGCAATACATACATTCACTTATGAAATTTGTTATTAAAAACCCATCCCAATTGAAAAATAACAGTGAGGTGCATAACTACAACACTAGAGGAAACTATGATCTTCAAAATTTTGGGTTAGATCTGTCTTTGGCACAGAAAGAGGTGAACCATGCTGTAGTAAAAATCTTTGGTCATTTGCCAAATAGCATTAAACATCTGACATTTAGCCAACCAACATTTAAAAACAAATGAAAAGAATTTCTGAATGACAACCAACAACAACAACAACAACAACAATAATAATAATAATAATAATTGTTATTTTGTGAAAAGAAAACTGACATTAAAGTGATATGTTCCACATCATTATGAAATGTTGTATTCATGATCTGTGGGAGAAGTATTAATGTATGTATGTAATGCATCGTGTATCTGACTGACAGAATGACCACTTTGTTGGAACACTTTTCTTTGGGGTATGCAGCTCACTCGGCAACTTTTTATCAGAGACGACCATATGTGCCCCACATACCAGAGAGTGTAGACATTTCCACATAGTGCAGAGTGATGACAGGTTCCGGCCTGTAAATAGTAGGTTGGTGTTTAAATTCCTAGGATTTTTGTTTTTTGTGTTGGTATTCTAGTTGCTACGTGTTTATTTATCGATTGTCATTTTTTATTTGTAGTTCATTGTAGCTATTTGAATTTACATATTGTCATTTTGTCATTTGGAGAAAGTGAGTAGAGCTGCGGATGCTAAAAAATGGAGTTCCAAGTCGAGAATTAGAACAGTTCCAACAAACTCTTCCGTTTGAGTTTAATAGATGGGTGACAGCAGCAGAGGCAGCCAGAAACATTTGCGCTGTGTATGGATATAATGCCATTTGACAGAGTATGACAAGAAAATGGTTTTCTGATTTTAAGGAGGATCATTTTGCCATAAGTGACTCTCCATGTTCTGGAAGACCTTCAGGATCTGAAAATCATTTTAAACACTTTAATCCACAATGATCCACATCAGTGTAATTGAGCACTGGTAAATGTGATGAAATGTGATCATTCTAACATCATGCGGCAATCACATGCAATGGGGAAGGTTCAAAAATCGACTGCATGGGTACTGCATACTCTAAGCCAAACTCACAAAAATCAGCAGGCGGTCATATTATGTGCATCTATGCTTGCTTGTCTTCAATTGGCTCATGAACAACTCCAACCGTTTCCTTCCTGTATCACTGCTGGTGACAAGAAACAATTCTATATGCTAACATCTAGGAAAAGAAAGCAGAAAACAAAGCAGCAATTCCCCATACAAAGACCTACGTTCATGCACGAAAGGTAATGTTATGCATCTCATGGAAAAGTGAAACTGTGTGGTGTACTATGAATTGATTCCCCACGTATAACCTTTACTGCTGACATTTATTGTTTACAACTGAGACGTCTTGTGTATGCAATCCGAGAACAACAACCAGGGACCCCCCTGCGGGTTCGGGGGTAAGAATAGGCCCGCGGTATTCCTGCCTGTTGTAAGAGGCGACTAAAAGGAGTCTCAAACGCGTCGGCCTAATGTGATGGTCCCCTAAGGGGTTTGACCACTACCTTTCAAAATTTTCTGTTAATGCGTACCATTTGGGGAAGGACGCCTTACGTGGTGTATTATATATCCATCTTGCCCTAAGATCTGGCCCACCCAATATTGTCATGGAGTTGGACTTCCATCGAGCTTCTGGCCACATCTGCTGCAGTGTGTTCCGGGTAGCGTACATTCCCTCCATAGTGCACTTCCATCTTTGCCCTCGTGATGTACATTGATATTTTGATACCCGACATCCAGCACGGTAGCCAGTTCGTTGTGGTGGGGTTGTCATGTACCCTCTTGGCCCCCTGACTACACAGGGATCGCATTGCTGATGCCTGAGCTGCTACCTCCCCACGTATGCCGAGGAGTAGATGCCTATCCCTTTGGGGCATCAGGACTCCCGGCAAAGGCCATCCTGCCAGGTGGTCTTTGCTGCAGCTGGGTGGCGCCTGTGGGGAGAGCCCCTGGTCGGAGTGGGTGGCATCAGGGCGGATGATCCGCAATGAAGCGTGGTACATCATCTCTCGCTGGTGGGTCTCCACCAGCAGTCTCTAAGCAATCGAGGTCTAATCTCAATGGGAAGAAATTTGATCAGAGATCGTTTCCCTCCCTGGCCACTCCATGGGAGGAACGTATGGCTAAATAAGGCAGTGGAGATTATTCACCCCGGTACCTCGTGTGTACGCGAGTTGATGGGGAATCATTTACGTTGACCAAGCCCCGGTTTTTTGTGGAGCATTTAGAGGACAAGTTTCGGGAGGTGGAGGGCTTGTCCAAAATGCGCTCTGGGTCGGTTCTCATCAAAACAGCATCCTCTGCCCTGTCATGGAAGTTGCTCACTTGTGACAAGTTGGGGGATGTTCTGTCACCATCACTCCCCATAAAAGTCTAAACTTAGTCCAGGCTATTATATTCCACAGGGATCTGCTACTGCAGTCTGATGATGAACTACGCGCCAGTCTAGAACGACGGGGTGTTCACTTTGTCCGGCGCATCCATCGGGGTCCGAGGGATAATCAGGTAGCCACCAGTGCCTTCATCTTGGCTTTCGAAGGTGATGTTTTACCCGAAAAGGTCAAGGTGATGGTTTATCGTTGTGATGTGAAGTCATATATCCCTCCTCCGATGCGGTGTTTTAAATGCTGGCACATGTCATCCCGCTGTACTTCTGGCATCACATGTCGAGATTGTGGACGTCCTTCGCATCCCAATACTCCATGTGCTCCGCCTCCTGTCTGTGTTAACTGCGGAGAACACCATTCCCCCTGCTCGCCGGACTGTAGGATCTTCCAGAAAGAACGGAAGATAATGGAATATAAAACCCTGGACCGCCTGACCTACTCAGAGGCGAGGCGGAAATTTGAGAGGCTCCATCCTGTGCCAATGACGTCAACGTACGCCGCTGCTGCAACGACGGTTCTTCCATCTCCTGTGTCGTCCCGTACAGTTGGTTCTCTGATTGGTCAGAATCCAACAGCCCGCTTGGTTGTGGGGGGCACTTAACACCCTGTTGCTCCTGCTCCATCTTCTTCAGGAGCAACACTCTCCCAACCATCGGGGACATCAGCTCCCTCTTCCCAGCCGGAGAAGTGTATAACTTCTTCGGCTACTCTCGCCAGGAAGGGGTCCCTTGGGGACTTCCCTTCGCAAGTTCCGACCAGTGGAAAAGCGGACACCCGCAAGTGGCTAAAACAACCACCAGTCCCTGGTCGTCAGGCCTCATGGTCTTCGTCGTCCATCCCTGAGACTGACTCAGTGAAGCCTGAACCATCAAAGGCACAGCGAGAGAAACAGAAGAAGAAATTCCCCAAGGCTAACGACATTGCGGTGGCACCTGTCCCACTGCTTCCTACAAGCTCTGCGTCTGAGGACGAGGTGGAGATTCTGACGTCCGCTGAGGACCTCGATCTTGCCGGTCCCTCAGACGCCATGGAAAGCACTACCCCAGGTGCTCAATCGGAGGCAGCAGGTGACCCAGCGGCGTAATCTGCCTTCCCAGTTCTGTCACGCCTTTCTCAGCCATGGACAACACCATCCTCCAGTGGAACTGCAGCTGTTTCTTCCACCTTCTAGCTGAGCTCTGCCAACTTATCAGCCTTCACCCTTTCCTCTGCAATGCTCTGCAGGAAACTTGGTTTCCGGCAGTGCGAACCCCCACCCTCCGTGGCTACCGGGGTTATTGTAAGAACCGGGTAGCTTATGAAAGGGTGTCTGGTGGCTTCTGCATATATGTCCTGAACTCTCTTCACAGCGAGTCTGTACCTCTCCAAACACCTTTAGAGGCTGTCGCTGTTCGCGTGTGGACGCCACAAGCTGTCACCGTCTGCAGTCTTTACCTTCCACCGGATGGTGATGTCGCGCAGCATGTCCTGGCTGCTCTGATAGCCCAATTGCCACCACCTTTCTTGTTACTGGGCGACTTTAACGCCCATAACCATCTGTGGGGTGGGTCAGTGGCAACAGGTTGAGGCACCATCGTTGAGCATTTATTGGCGCAGCTCGATCTCTCGATATTAAATGATGGTGCCTTCACACACTTCAGTGGTGCGCATGGCACATACTCCGCCGTTGACCTTTCCATCTGTAGCCCTAGCCTCTTACCGTCTGTCCAATGGAGAGTGCATGACGACCTATGTGGTAGTGACCACTTTCCGATCTTTCTGTCACTGCCACAGCATGCGTCTTCTGGGTGCCCTAGAAGATGGGCTCTGAATAAGGCTGACTGGGACTTGTTCTCCTAAAGAAAAATGGCTCTGAGCACTATGGGACTTAACAGCTGTGGTCATCAGTCCCCTAGAACTTAGAAGTACTTAAACCTAACTAACCTAAGGACATCACACACATCCATGTCCGAGGCAGGATTCGAACCTGCGACCGTAGCAGTCGCGTGGTTACGGACTGCGCGCCTAGAACCGCGAGACCACAGTGGCCGGCGACTTGTTCTCCTCCAGTGCCGCTATTGAGCCTCTCTCTAACGATGACATTGATGCAGTGGTTCAATCGGTCACCACCGGCATCGTTACTGCCGCCGAATCTGCCACTCCCTGTTCTTCTGGGTCCCCTCGGCGGTGGACTGTGCCTTGGTGGTCGCCTGAGATTGCTGAAGCGATTGAAGCTCGCCGGCGGGTGCTCCAGCGTCACAAGCGATGTCCCTCAATTGAACACCTTATCCCCTTCAAATGGCTGCGTGCGCGATCCCGCCGCATTATCCGCCAACGCAAGCAGGAGTGCTGGGAGCGGTATGTGTCTACCATTGGCCTCCATGTCACTCCATCGCAGGTCCTGGCCAAGATTCGCCGCCTCTATGGCTATTGGACCCCTGTCAGCGTCCCTGCGCTCTCACTGAATGGAGCAGTTTGTACTGACTCCGACGTCATTGCAAACCGCTTGGCAGAGCACTTTGCTCTGAATTCCGCTTCTGCCAACTACCCCTTGGGCTTCCGCTCCATTAAAGAGCAGATAGAACGTTGGAGTCTTTCTTTTCGCACCCACCATCCTGAATTGTACAATGTTCCATTCAGTGAGTGGGAATTTCGCAGTGCCCTCGCCGCTTGTCCTACCGCTTCTGGGCCAGATAGCATCCACTCTCAGATGCTGAAACACCTTTCAGTGGACTGCCAGCGACGCCTCCTCGACCTTTACAACCGCATTTGGGTCGAGGGTGAGTTTCCGTCGCGATGGCGAGAAAGTCTTGTTGTCCCCATTCTGAAGCCAGGGAAGAACCCTTTGGAGGTGGACAGCTACCGTCCCATTAGCCTCACCAACTTTCTTTGCAAGTTGCTTGAACGGATTGTGAGCCGGCGCTTGAATTGGGTACTGGAGTCTTGGGGCCTTCTGGTTCCGTCTCAGGGTGGGTTCCGTAAAGGCCGCTCTGCCGCCGACAATCTGGTGAGCCTGGAGTCGGCCATCTGTACTGCCTTTGCCCG
Source organism: Schistocerca gregaria (assembly GCF_023897955.1). NCBI lineage: Eukaryota > Metazoa > Arthropoda > Insecta > Orthoptera > Acrididae > Schistocerca > Schistocerca gregaria. The sequence continues at coordinate 611,816,969 of NC_064922.1, read as the reverse complement.
CCATCAGCATCTGGTTGCTGTCTTTTTCGACATACGGAAGGCATACGATACATGGCTTCATCACGTCCTTTCTACGCTTCATGGATGGGGTCTTCAGGGCCCTCTGCTGATCTATATCTGCAATTTTCTGTCATATCGTACCTTCCGCATGCACGTCGCGGCCTCATATAGTTCCTCCCAAGTCCAGGAGAACGCTGTGCCAAAGGGTTCTGTTCTAAGTGTCTGTCTGTTTTTAATAGTCATTAACGGGCTTGCTGCGGCCGTGGGAAATTCTGTCTCCGCTTCCCTGTATGCTGACGACTTCTGCCTTTACTACTGCTCTATTGGCATTGCAGCTGCTGAACGTCAGCTACAGGGCGCAATCCGCAAGGCGCAGTCTTGGGCTGTAGCGCATGGTTTTCAGTTTTCGGCAGCCAAGACCTGCTTTATGCGTTTCTGCTGGCGACGCACTGTTCACCCGGAGCCGCGGCTTTATCTTGACGGCAAGCTTCTTACAGTGGTGGACTTACATAGGTTTTTGGGGGTGGTTTTTGATGCCTGGTTGACTTGGCTGCCTCATATTCGGCAGCTTAAACAGGCTTTCCTGAAGACCCAACAGCTGCTTCCCCTGGCCTGGTATAGGTTTATAGATGACATCTTTGTGGTCTGGACTCATGGTGAGGAAACACTCCTTAATTTCCTCCATAACCTCAACTCCTTTTCGAATCTGAATTTCACCTGTTCCTTCTCCAAAACCCAAGCCACCTTCCTGGATGTTGACCTTCATCTTGTTGAAGCTCACATCCACACCTCTGTCCATATCAAACCCACCAACAAACAACAGTACCTTCACTTTGATAGCTGCCATCCATTCCACATCAAACGTTCCCTTCCCTACAGCCTAGGTATTCGTGGCAAACGTATCTGCTCCAGTGACGAATCCCTCAACAATTACACCAATAGCCTGACCAGTGCTTTCCTCTCCCGCAACTATCCTGCAGACCTTGTCCACAAACAGATCTCCCGAGCAATACATTCCTCCCCGTCCAACAACAATATTCCTACCCTCAGACCACACAGAAGCATCCCCCTTGTCACCCAATATTATCCTGGCCTCGAATACATCAATAAATTACTCCGCCAGGGATATGACTTCCTCAAGTCAACCCCTGAAATGAGATTATCCCTTGACAAAATTCTCCCCACACCACCCAGAATTGCCTTTCGTCGTCCCCCTAACCTCCGCAACATCCTTGTTAAACCCTACAATATTCCCAGACTACCTTCTCTACCCAGCGGTTCCTACCCCTGTAACTGACCCCGCTGCAAAACCTGCCCCATGCATCCCCCCACAACCACCTACTCCAGCCCCGCTACTGGTAAAACATACACAATTCAAGGCAGGGCCACATGTGAAACTACACATGTCATTTATCAGCTGACATGCCTGCACTGCACAGCCTTTTACATTGGTATGACAACAACTAAACTGGCTGAGCGCATGAACGGACACAGACAAACTGTCTGCCTAGGAGATGTCCACTACCCAGTAGTGGAGCATGCCCTCCAGCATAATTCTAGGGACCTAGGAACCTGCTACACCGTATGTGCCATTTGGCTTCTCCCACCTAACACCAGTCCCTCTGAACTGCGGAGATGGGAACTTGCACTCCAGCACATCCTTTCATCCCGCCATCCCCTGGACTGAACCTACGTTAAACAACCTCACTCCCATTTACTTTTCAGTCTTCTCCTCTTTCCCTTTCCTCTTTAGCCATTCATGCATCTTTCCATCCTACATCTTTATACTGTACACCTCTTTACTTCTGTATGCATCCTCTTTGGTTTGAAGCTGGCACAGTACCTACAGTAGAATATCTTTGGCTTCCCTCTGACAACCATGCCTCCATCCTTGCTACCTTCCCTGTTTTCCTTTCCCTGTTGCTTCATAACCTGGGTTGTGATTAACTAAATCCACTTTCCCTTCTTCCCTTTCTTTCCCCTCTCTCCTCCCTGATGAAGGAACATTTATTCCGAAAGCTAGGAACTTAAATTTTCGGTTGTTTTTTGTGTTTCTATCGACTGTACTGAGCTGAGGTAAGTACTGGCCAGCCCCTCTATCTCTTTGTTAGTAATTGTTTTAGACTTTTGATACTATTTGGTAAGTGACCAAAGACTTTAGTGGCAGTATAATTCACCCCTTTCTGTGCGAAAGTTAGATTTAATCTTGAATAGTGAAGATTATCCTTTCTCCTAGTATTGTAGTTGTGCACACTGCTATTACTTTTGAATTGGGTTTGGTTGTTAATAACAAATTTCATAAGAGAGTATGTATACTGAGAAGCTACTGTGAATATCCCTAGATCCTTAAATAAATGTCTGCAGGATGATCTTGGGACATTCGCATGCATTCTGCAAAAACACTATACAGGAGTTGGGTTGGAAGTCATTTGCACCTACTTTATTCACCTGACCTTGCACCATCAGATTTTCACCTTTTCTGATCTCTACCAAGAAATAGTCAAGGAATTTCCTATCTGTATGAAAATGTATTCCAAATGTGGCAACAAGTTCTTCGTCTCAAAATCAAGAAATTTCTACAATCGCAGAATCAAAAAGTTACCACAACATTGCCAGACTGTTGTAAATAGTGAATGAGAATATATTATTGGTGACTTAAAGTCTCTATTATGTGTATCCATTGTGTTTATTAAACTTACAGAAAACTGCTAAGAACTTGTGCACCCTAGTACAACCCTGTGTTAGTCATTTTCTGGTAGACACTATGTCCCAGGGTATTGTGGCACCCAGGAGTGGTAATCTGCCATCTTTTTTTTCACTTCCATAGTGAACTGAATATTCAGATGGGTTGGGTTCAAATGCTGGAGAAATATAGGTAATGTCTCTGTTCTATGTGGCCACACCACAAATGAATTGTCTATATGCTGTCAGAAACAGGAAGGTTGAAGGCTTTCTGACTACAGCTTTCCATAAAGTAGTTGCCGCCTTGGGAGAGAAGGTCTTCTCCTGGTGACATTGTCCACTTCTTCAGAATAGTGATTATTAACTATGGAATAGATTGAGGTAATCACATGTTTAAACAGTGCCACAGTATCTTTCTCAAACTTGCTGCTGCTAAGCTCTAGTGGGTTCTGTAGAGATACTTTCATAAATGAAGATACTACTTGAAAGCTAACCAAAAGATTCAATGGTTGTAGTTGAAATGTCTTAAGGCATCCTATGAAGTCCTCTGAATTCTGGATATGTCATTATTTGGTGGCGAACTTGAGAATTGTATTTGCAACAAGTTCACTGGGAAAGCCTGAAAAGTCAGATCTAGCACCTCTATTGGGAGGAGATGGCCAGTGACAGACGTGAATTTGACAATGCCTCTGCGACTGCTGTTAGAATTAAGCGACGGGCAAGTGCAGTCCTAGTGGAAGAGGGGGTACCTTATATGTAATGGCAACTGCACATGGTGTCCATTACTATCACTATATCTGAAGAGCTCTTTGAATGTCTCTGCTGTATTCTGCGCTTGGGTAGGTAGCGGTACCTGAAACTAAAAGGCTGGACTAAACAGCATGCTAAGGTTCACTAAATGTCAAAGTACACTCTTCTTGAGACCCAAATGCAAAGAAGAAAATCCATCACATTGGTTTTGTTGGTCGGGAAAGGTCTGAACTTTACACCAACATATGGGCAACTCCAATCCAACGTGTGAAAATCTAGTATAGAGCAGGAAATTTCAAAAGTTCCCAGTGACATTGCAGAAGAGATTTGGAGGGATACCTGCTGAATTTGAACCTGAGCCCCATATAAAAACTTAAATATCATTTCAGAGGAAAGGAAAGCTGTGGGAGACTTGAGAGCAGACCAAGACCTCATTGTGTGTGTGTGTGTGTGTTTTTTTTTTTTTTTTTTTTTTTAATCTGCTGATAAAGGGAAAGCCACTGCCCTTCTCTTATGGATGACTACAACAGCAAGATAGAGGCTTTGCTCAATGGCCCTGCATATTGCTAACTAAGAGAGAATCTGATTGGCAAGCAGCAGAGAAAAACTTTAGACCTTCTCAAGAAGAGTTCTGTTCCAACAAATGTAGTCGAGGGCCAGCACCAACAGGCTGCAGTTCCCTCAAAACTGTATGGCCTGCCAGAGATTCATAAGGAAGGGTCTCCTCTTTAGCCTAGTAGTAAGCAACATATGACCATCACATCTGGAATTCAGAGGACTTCATAGCATGACCAAAGACCTTTAAACTACAACTGTCAGATCTTTTGGTTAGATTTGATGTTGTATCTTTATATTTGAAAGTACCTCTGTAGCACTCATTAGAGCTTATTAGGAGCAAGTTTGAGAGAGTCAGTGTGACATTGTTTAAACACATTCTTACCTCAATCTACTTCTTCCTCAATATCCTATACTTTGAACAAGTGTACAGTGACATTGCAGCAAGTCCCCTGTCTCTCACCGTGGCTAACTACTTTATGGAAGACTGTGAGGTAAAACTTTTGCAGTTAGTGAGTCTCTAACTGTTCTGATGGTATGTAGGCAATATATTTGTGGTGTACCCCCCTGGAACAGAGGCAAATGGATGACAGATATCATGGCTAGAAGAAAATCTGTCACTACGGTGGGACATAGCGTCTACCACAAACCAACTCAAACAGAGTAATATTTACAGGCCACAAGCTGTCATCACCCTCCACAGTGTACTAGTACCTTATTCTCTCTGGTACATAAAGCACATGTGGTCTCAGATACCAACAGTCTGCCAGGTGAGTTGTCTCTCCCAAAGAACAATGTTACATACAGCTGTTATTCTGTATTACAGTGAGTGCCAATTATACACTCCTGGAAATTGAAAGAAGAACACCATGAATTCATTGTCCCAGGAAGGGAAAACTTTATTGACACATTCCTGGGGTCAGATACATCACATGATCACACTGACAGAACCACAGGCACATAGACACAGGCAACAGAGCATGCACAATGTCGGCACTAGTACAGTGTATATTCACCTTTCGCAGCAATGCAGGCTGCTATTCTCCCATGGAAACGATCGTAGAGATGCTGGATGTAGTCCTGTGGAACGACTTGCCATGCCATTTCCACCTGGCGCCTCAGTTGGACCAGCGTTCGTGCTGGACGTGCAGACCGCGTGAGATGACGCTTCATCCAGTCCCAAACATGCTCAATGGGGGACAGATCGGGAGATCTTGGTGGCCAGGGTAGTTGACTTACACCTTCTAGAGCACGTTGGGTGGCACGGGATACATGCGGACGTGCATTGTCCTGTTGGAACAGCAAGTTCCCTTGCCGGTCTAGGAATGGTAGAACGATGGGTTCGATGACGGTTTGGATGTACCGTGCACTATTCAGTGTCCCCTCGATCACCAGAGGTGTACAGCCAGTGTAGGAGATCGCTCCCCACACCATGATGCCGGGTGTTGGCCCTGTGTGCCTCGGTTGTATGCAGTCCTGATTGTGGCGCTCACCTGCACGGCGCCAAACACGCATACGACCATCATTGGCACCAAGGCAGAAGCGACTCTCATCGCTGAAGACGACACGTCTCCATTCACGTCTGTCGCGACACCACTGGAGGCGGGCTGCACGATGTTGGGGCGTGAGCGGAAGACGGCCTAAGGGTGTGCGGGACCGTAGCCCAGCTTCATGGAGACGGTTGCGAATGGTCCTCGCCGATACCCCAGGAGCAACAGTGTCCCTAATTTGCTGGGAAGTGGCGTTGCGGTCCCCTACGGCACTGCGTAGGATCCTACGGTGCATCCGTGCGTCGCTGCAGTCCGGTCCCAGGTCGACGGGCACGTGCACCTTCCGCCGACCACTGGCGACAACATCGATGTACTGTGGAGACCTCACGCCCCACGTGTTGAGCAATTCGGCAGTACGTCCACCCGGCCTCCCGCATGCCCACTATACGCCCTCGCTCAAAGTCCGTCAACTGCACATACGGTTCACGTCCACGCTGTTGCGGCATGCTACCAGTGTTAAAGACTGCGATGGAGCTCCGTATGCCACGGCAAACTGGCTGACACTGACGGCGGCGGTGCACAAATGCTGCGCAGCTAGCGCCATTCGACGGCCAACACCGCGGTTCCTGGTGTGTCCGCTGTGCCGTGCGTGTGATCATTGCTTGTACAGCCCTCTCGCAGTGTCCGGAGCAAGTATGGTGGGTCTGACACACCGGTGTCAATGTGTTCTTTTTTCCATTTCCAGGAGTGTATTATAAAATAACTCAAAACATCAACATTGTGAGCTTCTATGAAGACACTTTACAGTAGTATAGAAAGAGTTGCCTAAACATCATACGAGTACTATCCAGAAAGTAACAGACATTTTTGTGTATCGCAGCAGTGGGCAGAACTACAGCTGCCATCTTGGTGCCATAACATTCCTACACTTGGTACGCATCCAGCACTGGTAGTGAGCGGTCTGTATCCCTGCTACTTTGATTTCTGTGATGTGTTAAAATGTGCACTGCAGTAGAAAATACTGCCACTTGTGAGGGGCATTCTGCAATTAGGTTTTTGTTTGCAAAAAACTGCAAACCAGTTAAATTTTATGGTGACTTTTGTGATGTGTACAGAAAAAGAATAGTGAATGAAAGCTGATTGAGGTGATGGTGCATTGATTTTAAAAATGGCTATACCATGATGAGGACTGCAGTGATAGTCCTAGCCTTGTGACTGATGAACTAGTGTTGAAAATCAATGACGACATTTGTGAAAATCATTGTTTCATGATTACAGAAGTTTTGCGACATTTTCTCCAAAATTTACAGAGTTTTAGTGCGTGAAACTGTGGCAGAAAACCTTGGTTACCACATATTTTGTGCTCGGTGAGTTCCCAAAATCCTAATGGGAGTCCACAAAAAATAGAGAGTATTGCAGCAATGACCTTCCTTGAAGATTATGAGAAAAATTGTAAGAGAGTTGTTGATCGTATCGTAATTGGGGGCGAGACTTGGATTAAGCATCTCAGTTGTGAAAGAAAAAGGTATTCGGTGGAATGATACGCACAAATTCTCCCAGAAACAAAGGCTGTGTTCGCAAATTCTGTCACCAAGAAAGATCATGGCCACTGTGTTTTTGGACTCAAATGGAGTGATTCTTATTGATTTCCTTGGATGTGGCACAACAATTAACTCAGTTAGGTATTGTCAAACACTGACAAAGTTAAGGCAGGTGACATAAAACAAGCGTCGGGGATAAATTACTCACACAAAAGTTTAGTTGTTTTCGTGACAATGCATGTCCACAATGGCCAATTGTACCAGAGAGCTCCTAATGGTTTCTGTCTAAGAGGTGTTTGATCATCCACAATACTGCTCGGATTTGGCACTGAGCAACCACCACCTCTTCCCAGCAATAAAGACATGACTCACTACACAATTCTTTGGTAGTGACTCCGAACTGGATGCCGGTATAAACCAGTGGTTGCAATAGCTGATTTCTATAATAATGAAATTTGGTTTTTCAATGTTGCTAATTTTTTATTTCAAATTACCTGTTTCCTTCTGGACAGCCCTCATGTTTTAATTTGATCTGATAAGTTGTTGAATATACGTGTACTGTGTACCCTATCTGAATCCGTTTTTCACTTATGTTAACCCCATGATGATTTTGTCCTTGTGCTATATTCTTGCTTCTCTCTGTTTTTGAGAAAAGAGAAATATTCTAGCCACAGCGGCTGCAGAGAGTGTTCATGTATGTGAAAGGTGTGCTTGCTTATGTGGCTGCGTATGTTCTCTTTTCTTTTCTGAAGAAGGCTTTGGCTAAAAGCTAAGTGTGTAGCAGTCTTTTAGTTAAGCCTGTCTGCAACTCAACATACATCTATTATGAAATGGTTGCCAAAGTATGTTTTTTTAAGAACTCTCTGCAAGATGTTCTAGAATTAACACCAGACAGAATTATTATAAATTGCTTATGTAGTGTACAAAATATTGTCCTTGAGAATCAAGTTTCCTCCAAAAATTTATGTAACTCATTAGTGAGAGGAAATATGTGGAATAAACTAGTTTCTTCAGTTTTAGATCTCCTGCAGCAGTGATGATGCATATTGTAAATGCAGGCAAACTGAAGTGCTTAATTAATTGTGATTTTTCCATTTATATCTAGTAACAAAAACTTGTGAAAAATTTACACAATATCAACAATATGCTTGCAAATACACTTCTAGATTATATTAGATTCAGTTTTCGTTCCGGAGACCAAAAATGAGGTGATTCTCATGGGTGTGGAACTTGTCAGAAAGTATAACATACACACATTAAACATTTGAATATAACACTGACTACCCTGATCATTTGTCAGGAGATTGTTGAAGTAGGTGAGTACAATGCGTTAATCTGCAACAGCTGATATTTACAGAATTAACACTCTGTCAGAATGATACATTGTTATTCACTATTAATAAATTTATCATACACAAAATACCTAATCTTGACTGTTGTGACCTACTGCTGTCAAAACTGAAATCTAACAACTATTTTTACTTAAGCTGGCGTAACAATCTCTCTTAAGATATTCATCTATGGAGTTTGCCACTGGATAACATTGTGTAAGTATCACAATATTCCACCCATACAACTTTTCAGCAACTTCACTTGATGGTATTTGCTGTTGTCACTGCTACAAGACATGACTGATGTTAATCACTCAGCAATGTCGAAATTTATCAGGCCAAGGAGCAGTAAATACAATTGCACGTGGAAGTGCTCACAGTTGGATGAAAGCGGTGCTCCTGTGATGAAAGCTGAATGAAATTTCTACAGTGTGAAGCATCTGGTCATGAATCGGGAAGTTCTTGTTTGCCTAATTTTAATTTAACAGCAACCAATGCTGGATTCCAGGCAGTGCTTGAGTGAAACCCTGCACCCCTGTTGACCAGATTGTCTGCCGTACAGATATGTATGGCCTTTGTAAAAGTGCAATCTCAGGATGACAAAGCTGAGAATAAAACTTCAGTCATCGTGTAAAACGTGATGCTCCATGGTCAGACAGGGTTCTGCAATCACTGGTTTATAGGATTGGTCCAAGCATATATGGTGGCATTCAAATACAACATTCTTGCATGGTTCAATATGTCTATCCAATATAAGATTTCCCACATTGCCGTGGGATCTTATATGAACCAAATTTTCTAAGGCCAAGATTGTCTGACCAAACATAACAAATTCCTAAATTTTTCTGGTGGACAAAATCATAGTTGATGGCATGTCTCTAGAAAATTCTTTCTAATCTTGAAGATATACCACAACGATACAGCAAAAAAGTCATTGCAGTGGGTGCCTCCGCATCTTCATTTACTTCCCTATACTGAAATCACTTTGATCAGAATGCATTGCTTATGTGTCTATTCTCTGTGGGATGCACAGAATATGATTAATATAGTTCAATGTTATTCTTCTCTTGGGATTTTACTACAGATTTTATTGAAACAAAGTCAAAAGCATTCTCAATATTTATGAATCCCTGATTTGCTGATAATTGATGCTCATTGCTCCACTATATAAGTTCATGACTTCCAAGTTGGCCATTGAGCAATATCTGTTCCTTAAGTTAATGTATTATAGACTGCGTAAAATCCAATATTTTTCTGTGCAGTTGGTGATAATTTTAGTGAATATAATGTTCTTTAAGGAAAGGAGGCTGGTAGGTGTTTAATTTTTGTTTTGTCTTCTCTGTGTTCTTTTTGGCAAAATATAATCATGCATTTCTCTAAATGACCAACACAAATTATTATTTATCACCACACTTTAGTTCAACTTCTGATCTCATTGCTATAAGAATTAGTTACGAGAACTGATAATAAATTTGGCTCTGAACAGGGCCAAGTGATCTCTCCCCCCCCCCCCCCCCCCCCTCCCCACTGCTGATGTGCTTTATAAGATTTTAATAATGCAAAAATCGCAAGGTGTTTTGATTATGATAGTCAGATAATTAGATGTATAATTAAAATTATATTTTTACAGAAACATAATTACATCAATACATTTTAGTAGTTGCTTGGGAAGGTCTAGCATAGTTACAGTCTTCAAAGACAAATTTACCATTATGAAAATTTATATAATTTGTGCATTTAATAATAGTTCATCATTAAACTTAAAGTATGTTTTAAATACTTCAAGATGGAATTTGCAAACATATTTAGATAGTCTGTGTTGATCATACAGAGATGGAATTTTAGCATAAAAATATGTTTAAGTTATGATATATAAGATTTTATACATCAGATAACAAATGATAAGGTATTGACAGTAGATACAAGAAGTTATATTATTCACAATATTGTATCAGCTATCACATTAAAAGTGTGGTTCGAGTAGTAAACTAAAGGCACCTCGATCCCATACATTACAACCTCCTTGAAATGTTTTAAGTTATGAAAAGTGTAGTAGGGAATGCACATATTTTGCATGATACAAATCACAATACTTGTTACTTTGTAACATTAACTGAATATTTCACCAGTGCTTGACACCACATGACAACAGTGTTAATTAGGAAACACTTTCCTGATGAGGGTTGAATTTACACTTAGGCGGTTTTTTGTTCTACTGATTTTTATTTGTATGAACTATTTTTCACCTTATTGGGCCATCTTCAGATAACTTTCCTGATGTTCAGCAAAATGTTACTTATTTTATTGTGAACTAGCTTTCCTATTTAATATTGAACAACTGTGATTAGTAACAGACATGACACTATGATAAAATATGCTATGTTATTATTTAGTTATAATTTTATTCTTTTCCTGTTCCAGTTCCGCCAATGCTTGATGAATGTTTGGACTTCCTTGAAAAACGAAACGGAAATTTCAAGTATGAAATTATAGTTGTTAGTGACGGAAGTACTGATAACACTGTTTCTGTTGCATCTCAATACACTAAAAAATTTGGATCAGAGAAAGTCCGAGTATTAAAGCTCGTTAAAAATAGGGGTAAAGGAGGTGCAGTACGGTTGGTAAGGAGGTTCATTTTTCGTATCTTCCATTTAGTATTATTGTTTCATAAGGGCCCATCTTTACTGTATTAACTACCAGTTGCATTACACAAGAGAGAAACAAATCATTTGCGTAAAAAGAGTAGAAAATGTGGACAGTTGAAACAGAATGTAAATTACAGACTGATAAGAAGGCCCAGGATGGAATAATGACAGTATTATGAAAAGCATTGATTGCAATTTACCATATAGTGGAGACATTGAGTCACAGACAGGCACAACAAAAGGAGTGATAAACAAATGAGCTTTCGGCCAAAAGGCCTTCTTCTAGACATCATACAAACATGTTCATGCAAATGCAACTCACATGCATGTGACACCTGTCTCTTGCTGCTGTGGCCAGTCTAGTGTGAATGGGTGTGTGTGTGTGGTGTCTAATTCAGAAGAAGGCCTCTTGGCCAAAAGCTCACTTGTTTAGCTGTCATTTTCTTATGCCTGTCTGCAACTCATCATCTCCACTATTTGGTGATTAGCCATCTATTCTTTTCATATTATTGTCTTAATTATAAGAAGTGTTGATGACAATTGCTATAGTGTGTTTATGTAACATTGATGACACCTTCAGCTATATTTATAGGCTATATTTTATTTGTAATCAGTTTCGGTGCTATGTTACATCTTTTCAGGCCCCTCTATGATACTGAGTAATCATATGGATATTGGGTAGCCATTGTTAATGTCTCATAGGATAGGCTTTTCAAGCTCACATTCCCGCCCAGGAGGCAGCACGAGTGGGCATGGCCACAGGTGGGTAGGGATGGGCAAACAGTTGATGTACGAGCATTCTTGCAGATGATCCATAGCCCGCACAACCTAACTGCAATGGCCATGTGCGTGCGGGGAGGGGTGGCCAGGCTCCTTGTCTGTACTTGAAACACATGCACACTGCCCAAAAATGTGATGAGGGGCATCCTTTGCCTGTGGGGCAGCATCTGAGCAGCCTGTGATGAAGGGTACAAAAAATCGATAACTGCTGTGTTGAACCTTTTTTGATGCTATGGTGTGAACTATGTAGCCCATCAACAGCATGTAAATACAGCTAATATACCACCCCTTCTAAACAAAAATATAAACCCAAGACATACTGTAAATGGATGTGTGGAGATCACTGTAGCAGTCTGATCCACAAGCAAACTCAGATTTCTGAGTAATTGAAAGTTCTTGTTGTACATGCGTGGAACTTAGAGTATTGGAGCCAAAAAGATATATTCTTCCTAAAATCATTGTTACAATGAACTTCCAATAATTCTTATCTGTTAATTCCACTGTAGGAAACATACTTGACTATGTTTCACAAAGCTCATTCAATAGTTCACATAGATTATTTGCATACAGCTCTTGTTTAGAGTAGCAACAAAATGCTCCTTGTGCCACATGTCGTGAAGTAGGAAATGCACTCTGATGGCCTAGATGTTTTCAGTTAATTTCACTGTGTTCTAAAAAAATGTTATACTCAGAATGTGGACTGCAAATGGTAGGACCAGACACTGGAATGCTCACTGACTCTGTAACCTTCCTTCATCTGCTGTGTAAAATCACAGGAGGTAATCATTACAGAAGGGAAGCTCTGTAACCAGTGGCAACTGTTGTATAAGAGCACAAGAGCATGTGAACACTCCAACTTTTGACACCTTGTGGATTTATTGATTGTTTTTCTTTGAATGCTGTTAAACATAATATAGATGTGGTAATCTAAAATTCATGGCATAAATCTACCATGCTATGCTACATTGCTACTCCTCAAGACTTCATTAAACTTAGCATCAGAGTCATGAACACACCATTAGTTGTGCAAGTTTTTAGGAGCTTGTACACATGCACAACTGGTGTGATGTAATTGCCTTATGGACCAAATACATATGGTTTTGGTAAACAACATGCACAGCTCATGGCAAGCACAGGAAGCCCTTACCACTCAAACCACTCAACTGCAAGCTTGTGTTGATACCATCAGGTGGTATCACATTGCAGTAGATTCACCTTTGTTTTTTTTTTTTTTTTTTTTTTTTTTTTTTTTTTTTTGTATAAATCCCATTAGGAAGTAGTACACTCCTCAGATGTGTCAATTCTCTCACTATATAATAAAATTAGATTGGACATCAATATATGTTATAGTTATGCTGATAGAAAAATCTATTTTATGTGATTCCGAATGAGATATAGTGTATTAAGTTTTGGATTTTATAATGCAGTGAGGTGCTGTGAACCATAAAGCATGCCATCGTTAATTGTGAGAGTGTAGCATTTATTCATGCTTCTGACATCTGTTGATTTTATGGTGGATTAGGTCTATCTGTGCTACAGGCCCACAATGTATAAGATAAGCATGACTACAAGTGAACATTTAATGAAGAAGTCCATAATAAGCATAAGATGTGTGGGTGCAATCTAAAAATGTCTGATTTTTAGCCCGGAAGTTAATTCATTAACTAATAGATACACATGTGTTAGGGATCTTGTACATTTGGCTGAGAAAATAAAAAGTATGAAAACTTCCACTTTCACAAAAATGCAAGAGGGAGATTAGCAAAAGCTTAAACATTATTTTGTTCATGCCCTAGACTGTATTTAATTGTGTACCAAACAACAAAATTAAAAAAAAAATCTTCCTTTTTTTCAGACAAGTTACATATATTATTATTATAGGCAGTGGCTCTAGTTGTATAAATATGTTGATAAGCATAACTATTACACAGCAGATGCTATTAATTTCACACTCTCATATTTATCTGAATCTAAAAATTTGTGAACACCCAGAATGTATACTTATGAGCTGCCACCAACTGTAACAAATATGGCTGAAAAGGCCACATACTCAATTTGGGTGGAGGGGGGGGGGGGGGGAGGGAGGGTGCTCTTGGGTGCTCAGTTCCTACTTGAGCTAAGAACATGGGGAAGTTCTTGGTTTAGCCCAGACCAGTGGTCATTTGTACAGCCATCCAAACATATCTGTTACTATGTCACAGTATAGTAAGCAAGGTTTGAACAACCTGAAGCTGGCACCGAAGCAGATTATTTAAATTGCTCCGGACTGCAGCGAGACTGATGGTTCAAATTTTTTCCACTGATCTATCGGACCCTGGTCTAAGGTAAGTTTTAACCATTTTTTAAAAAAATCTTGCATTGTGTGGATTTCATGTGCACAAAAAAAAGAAAAATGGTAGTGCACCTCTTCTTTACTTTAAATGTGTATGAAATGGTTCAAACTTTGCACAGAGTATAAATGGATAAAGTCAATTTTTTAAAATCCAGTAACCTTTATCCGTTGTTGGGATATGATTGCTTAAAGTCAAGCTAAATGTAGCACCTAAAGTTCATTTTTATGTGAAATGGTTTAAAATAAATAAAAAATGCATTCTTATGATGAAATTGAATACTTACTTACAAAATTCTTGCTCTATTTGGATTTTACATGTAAAAAAACACTTTTTGTGCGTTTTTTATGCGTGCCACTTCTGTGTTTCAGACTTACATGAATTTGTTCAAAATTGTAAGAAGGTAGACAAATACTCGTTGTTATGGCCATCCAGTTGTTTTGTGATAGCCTTATCCATTGCCACGATATAAGCAACATGGTTTGAAAGACAATAAAAAAGCCTGTACTGGATCAGTTGTCACCTGAGTGAACAAATGTCTACATTGGTTGGTTGCCAATCTATGGCAGTCTAATGTCAAAATTGTGGTAGAGTAAAAGTTGGGAACCAGAATGAAAAATGCTCCCTCAAAAAAGGCGAATATGCCTTGGTCAGAGTTAGGGGTGTAAAACAAAGAAACTATCTTTTTGATTTATCTATCAGCTGTAAAGGCATTTAAATTAAACCATTTTGATATATTCACTCTTTTTTTATGTGTGAACCCTATTTCCCCAGGGCAGTGAGGTCTATTAGATCTCCCCCCCTGTTATCTGTATGATGAGGGGTGTAAGAACACAGAAATGTTTGTATTTTTAGAGAGAGGGATGCATTTACAGTAGGAAGTATCTGAGAGTGATGTTGCATCTGTAGTAGGAAGTATTCCAGATTAGAAATACTAAGCTTTAATGACATGTTGTGTCACATTACATGATATGACTAATGCCATGTTAGGAGACACGATGGTATATGGTGTCATGTTATACTTCATGACGTCATGTCTCATGTTAACGGTGTAGGAAAAGATAGATTGCTGCTTACCATAAAGAAGACACGTAAAGCTGCAGACAGGCACAATTAAAAGACACACACACACACACACACACACACACACACACACACACACACACACACACACAAGCTTACTTCACGCACACATGGCTGCCAACTCCAGCATTTAAGGACAGAATGTAACTATCATGTGGGCTGCAAGCAGCAATCTGGACACGAAGGGACCGGGGAAGGGGAAGAGATAGTGTATGGGTGGGGAGATAGACGAATGCTGTCTGGTGGAGTGTGCAGGGACTAGACTGCCAACAGGTGCCGTGTGAGAAGGTTGTGGGGCAGGGAGGTAGGAAAAAAAAGGAGCAAGAAAGGAGAGAAACAGAGGGAAGTGCAGGCGGGTACATTGGCAGAGGGCTGAAAATAAACGAAGTTGGGTGATGGGGTTGGGAGGAGATGATAGGACATAGGGGATATGAACTGTTGGGTGGAGAATGTGGGGACAGTATTTTACCATAGGTTGTGGCCAGGATAGTTACGGGAGCGGAGAATGTATTGTAAGGGTAACTGCCATCTTTGCAGTGGTGGTGGAGAGATGGATGTAGATGTCTCGGGTAGTGAAGCAGTCATTGAAATCAAGTGTGTTAAGTTCAGCTGCATGCTGTGTTCATAGGGTGGTCTACTTTGCTCTTGGCTTCAGTTTGGTACTGGCTATTCATCGTGGTGGGTAGCTGGTTATTAGTCATATCAATATGAAACACTGTTCAATGATTGTAGCAGAACTGGTAAATGATATGGCTGCTTTCACAGGTGGCCTGACCCCTAGTGGGGTAGGACAGACCTGTGACAGAACTGGAATAGGAAGTGATGGGTGGGTGGATTGGGCAGGTTTTGCACCTCGGTATTCCACAGGGATATGATCCTTGTGTCACGGGGGTTGGGATTGGGAGTGGCATAGGGATAGACTAGGATATTGTGGAGGTTGGTTGAGTGACAGAACTCCACTTGGGAAATATCTCAGGTGGGATGAACCTCATTTCAGGGCATGATGATAGATAATCAAAGCCCTGGCGAAGGATGTGGTTCAGTTGTTCCAGTCCAGGGTTATGAAGGGGAGACTCCTTTGTGGCTGGTTCTTGGGGTGGTGGGAAGATTTGGGGTGCGAGGGGAAATGGCACAGGAGATCTGTTTGCGGACTAGGTCTGGGGGATAGTGCCTGTCTGTGAAGGCCTTGGTGAGACCCTCAGCATATTCAGCAAGTGAGTTTTTGTCACTGTAGATATACTGTCCCCAGGTGGCCAGACTGTGAAAGAGGGTTTTGTTTGTGTGAATGGGATGACAGCTGTCAAAATCAAGGTACTGTTGGTGAGTGGTGGTTTTAATGTGGACAGAGATGCAGAATGAGCCATCAGATAAGTGAACATACAGATTCAGACACAACCTCCATAAGTTATATCCAACCTGCTGACTTCCTATTGCTGTCTCGGGGCATCACTGTTCAACCCTTATTGTATCCACAGTGTTCCCCTTCGTCCACACCACACATCAACTAAACCCTGTGTAGCTGACTTCTTCAACTTGCCACATTCCCCAAAACTCTCTACCAACTGTCCACCAAATCCAGAGCCAAAAAATTCTCATAGCACTGTTGTTAACCTTTCCACCAAAACCCTCAGCTCCACAGAAGTTTCAGTCCTATCCAAAGGCCTTACCCTTATGCCTACAACCAAATTTAACAATGCTGGACTTGTCAATGGCGAACTCTCTATAAAATGACTTTTATCTTAATAATATGAATATTTATATATGTGTTTGTAAATAAAATAGAAAGAAACTTCCACATGGGAAAAATATATTAAAAACAAAGATTCCAAGACTTACCAAGCGGGAAAGTGCCGGCAGACAGGCACATTAACAAAACACACAAACACACACACAGAATTGCTAGCTTTCGCAACCGATGGTTGCTTCTTCAGGAAAGAGGGAAGGAGAGGGAAAGACGAAAGGATGTGGGTTTTAAGGGAGAGGGTAAGGAGTCAATCCAATCCCGGGAGTGGAAAGACTTCCCTTAGGGGGAAAAAAGGACAGGTGTACACTCACTCGCGCGCGCACACACACACACACACACACACACACACACACACACACATATCCATCCGCACATATACAGATACAAGCAGACATTTGTAAAGACATTTGTGGGGATGGATATGTGTGTGTGCAAGTGTACACCTGTCCTTTTTTCCCCCTAAGGGAAGTCTTTCCGCTCCCGGGATTGGAATGACTCCTTACCCTCTCCCTTAAAACCCACATCCTTTCGTCTTTCCCTCTCCTTCCTGAAGAAGCAACCATCGGTTGCGAAAGCTAGCAATTCTGTGTGTGTGTTTGTGTGTTTTGTTAATGTGCCTGTCTGCCGGCGCTTTCCCGCTTGGTAAGTCTTGGAATCTTTGTTTTTAATATATATATGTGTTTGGAGAGAGATTGATTTTTGATTGAGATTTTTACTTTAAGTCGTAACTGGTACTTGAATTTTGGTTGCTGTCTCCTTGAATGATCAGCTTCTGCACCAGTTGGTGACATATTTCAATTTGGAGGAAGTTATTGTTCTTTAAGGTTTAAAATACAACTCTGTTAGTTACTTGGCTGTATTGCGTATAGCTTTGAGCCCAAGTTTTTGTAGCTTTTCATACCTAAGGGACCACTGTTGTAAGTAAATAAGATCAAGCAGTAATCTGCTTTTCTTGAGAAAAGGAGATTGCGTGGCACACAAACTTCCTTTAAACTACACGTCCTGCTACATCAAAATTGGTCAGTGGAGTTCAGCACCATACTGTTGTACAAGAAATGATCCAGTTACTGTAATTAAGAAATTATGAGAAATGAAAACTATAGAGAATGCATTTCTTTTCCTGCATTTTAGTGAACTTTGTACACTTTGAATTCTGTCGATTGATAGATGGCAAGGACAATGAAGTTCACCTCCTTTTCTAAAAACAAAATATTTCTATTCTTCACTTCCAGAAAATTTGTGTACCTAAATGTTTGGAAACTCTTACACATACTTTACTCAGTTTTATCACTAAAATATCAATTTTCATTAAATGTCACAATATGTTCTGAGCGACAGCCTAGCAATACGTCCTCTTTCCACAAGATACAGATTTTGTTTTTAGTCCCTACTCAAAGATTCACAACTACTATCATTGCGGGGATTGCGCCAAAGAGTTTGTTGCTGTCCAGCTGCGCTTCACTTCACTTCAAGTACTTTTTGAATCACATTTACATATACAGTATTTGCATACATTACTGAGCTTCTCAGAATAAAATCAGACACAAATTAGTTTAAAAAAAGAACAGTGAGGCACACATAACATTACATCTTCTCCCAATCTCTGCAATGGAAGCACTCCTTTGCTGCCAATCCCTCCAGCCAAAACCACCCTGATTCGAACATTGAACCCTGCCTCTTCTAGCTTATACCAACTGTGATCCTTCCCCCACCCCTACCCCCACCCCATTCCCACCTAACCATGCACTGGTCACTTTCCAGAAATTCCTTGCCTCGAAACTCCAACCTGTAAGTAGAAGAAACAATAGCCTTGCACAACCTCCAAACAAATCCTAACCTAATCATCCTACCTGCAAACAAAGGTTCTGCCACTGTTATGAATCACAATGACTACCTGGCAGAAGGCCTCTCCTCCACCTATAAACTGTGCCAGAGTGACCCCATCCAAGAAGTCCAACACAAACTCCAATCCCTGCTTAAAGGCTTAGGCCCTTCCCAGAACAATGCCCCGGAATCAATTTCTCTCCTCACCCCTATGATACCCCCCACACCCACCTTCTACATGCTCCACAAAATCCACAAACCTGAACAATCCTGGACGCCCGTTGTAGCTGGTTATCGTGCCCCCACTGATAGAATTTCAGCACTCATTGACCAGAACTTCCAACCAATTGCCCATTATCCATCCTACCACATCAAAGACACCAATCTCTCGCTTCACTAACCTTCCACCATCCCCACCCCTTTACCTCCCAGATCCCTACTTGTCACTGTTGATACACTAACATCCCTCATGCCTATGGTCTTACCACTACTGAACACTGCCTTTCCCAGAGTCCTTCAGACTCCAAACTCACCACCCCATTCCTCATACACTTTGCTAACTTTGTCCTAACCCTCAAATACTTCTCATTTGAAGGCAAGGTATATAAACAAATCTGCAGCACAGCCATGGGCACCCACATGGCACCCTCTTATGCCAACCTTTTTATGGGCCATCTAGAGGAGACTTCCTAGCCTCCCAGAACACCAAACCCCTAGTCTGGTTCAGGTTCATTGGGGATATCTTTATGATCTAGACTAAGGGCCAAAACACCCTATCTTCATTCCTTCGCAACCTCAACACCTTCTTTCCCATCTGCTTCAAGTGGTCTTCTTCAACCCAGCATGCCACACTCCTACATGTTGACCTCTTCCTCTCTGATGGCTTCATCTGCACCTCTGTCCACATTAAACCCACCAACCACCACAGTACTTTCATTTTGGCAGTTGTCGTCCCATTCACAACAAAAAAACCCTCTCACACAGCCTGACCACACTTGATTTCAATCGTTGCCTCACTACATGAGCCATCTGAATCCTTCCGTCTACCACCAGCTTTTCTGAACTGCACACATGGCAGTTATCCTTACAACACATTCACCATTCCCGTAACTATCCTGACCTCAACCTACGGTAAAATACTGTCCCCACACCCTCCACCCAATGCTTTCACTCCCTCTGTCCTGTCCCCCCCCCCCTCCCCCCCCCCCTCCCGCCCCTTCCAAGCTCATCTCCCACCCGGTTTACTTGCAGCCCTCTACCAACGCATGTGCCTATCTTTCTATGCTGCTCTCCTTTTTTTGTCCCGGAACCTCCTGACACTGCAGTTGTTGCCAGTCTAGTCCCTGCACACTCCACCAGACAGTGTTTGTTTCTCTCCCAACCCATACACCATCCCTGCCCCGTACAGATTGCTGTTTGCATCCCACGTGATGGTTGCATTCTAGCCTAAGATCTGGAGTTGGCAGTCATGTGTGCATGAAGGGTACTTGTGTGTGTGAATGGTGTGTGCGTCTCTTTTACTGAAGGCTGTGGCCAAAAACTATATTTAAGTGTTATTTAATTGTGCCATCTTTTAATTGTGCCTATGTGCAGCTTGACATGTTTTATCTGTGGTAAGTAGCAATCTATCTTTTCCTACATTGTTGATATTCCTACCTGGAGTTTCCATACCTCACGATAGTTTACTGGGCACAATGCATTATATTACATGACATAGATAGGTAACTAACAAGTAAAAAAGCATGATAATGTCAAGATGTTTTGATTTAAAAGTCTTTATAGCTGTCAGGTAAGTTGAAAAGCTACTTACCTTCTTTCACATCCCTAACTCTTCCTAGGACATTTTTGTGCTATGAATGAAGCATTTTCAATATGGTATGTATGTGAAAATCATAGTGAAAACATGCAGTGTAATTCATCCATGGCAAGAAGCAACAATGCTATACTTAATGAATCGTTGCATATTCTTGTATATGGATGTCTTGCTTTTGTCTTGGACATTTGTGTGAAGTGAACATCGAAAATAACAATGAGAGATGAAAAGGGTTTGTGTTTGATATGTTTGAAAGATGTTCTATTGTGACTTAATAATTGAACAGTACTTATAGGGAGTAGCAAGATTTATACTGGCATTACTATTTTTTCCTTCTTTGTCTTGAAAATAGTTAGGTACCTCCATGTTCTGTGTGGGCAAAATTGAGAGGGGGGGGGGGGGGGGGGTGAGGTGGTAGTGGAGCACCCCATTTTAGTGTGTGAGGGCATGGTGTTAATTATTTGCATAACACTGTTGCATAACTAACATATGATAAAACGAATGTAACAATGAAAAGAATCAATTATTGATAATATAATATAAGCAGATAGATAAAAAAAACTACTCACCAGTGGGGAACACACCACAAAAGGATTTAACTCTAAAGCTTGTAAAAGTTAAATCCTTTTGTGTGGGTGTTCCCCTGCCGCCACTCGGTGAGGAGACGTTTTATCTATCCATCTATATTATATGACAAGGTCAGTATTTTCTTAACCATTGTGTTGTGATGCTTGATTAGGTTCACAATGATGAATTAATAATGTTAGAAACTCACCATATAGCGGAGATGCTGAGTCACAGATAGGCACAATAAAAAGATTTTCAGCCAATGGCCTTTGTCAACACACTCTCTCTCACACACACACGCGCGCGTGCGCACACACACACACACACACACACACACACACACACACACACAGGAGTACGCGCGCGCACACGCAACTCACACATACGACTGCAGTCTCAGGCAACTGTTGTGCCTATCTGCGACTCAGCATCTCCGCTATATGGTGAGAAGTAACTTTCCTTCTCATAATATTGTTACATTCCATCCTGGATTTTCCATTGTCATGTTAGAAAGTGCTATTCTTTTAATCTGATTCATTATAGATGTTTAACATTTGATGTGTTTTATCATAATTAGTTGTTATAAACAAAGAGAAAACTATGCCAGTTCATAGTCTATGGACTCAAATGGAATACTATTTTTTTATGTACATGGCTACTCCCCCACTCTGTAAAGAACTCCCTGAAGAACAGCCAGCTAATCTGAATCCTGGTAAAGGAAGTCTCTGAATTTGAAGGGATGGGAACTGTGAAAGGGTAGCTAATAAAAGGTTTTATTTTTATTTGTTTAATGAGCAAAAATTTCCGTTTCCATGTCAAATGTTCTTGCAGTATTAGTTAAGTTATTGTGCACAAGAATAAATACAAAACTCCATTTTGAACTGTGAAGTTGATGGTACAGTCTATATGGATAATGTTTTTGTGCCTTATATAGCACTTGTGTAAATCACAATTCGTAACTGATTTTTATCATTAACTGCAAATACCATCAAGTGTAAATGGACAGAAAACTAACAGTTTAAAATACTTGAACATTGATCATTCCTCTCTTTAATTTGTCATAAGAACGTTAATGTATTACATTACTGCACCCAAATAGTTGGTGTCAGGTATTGCCGCTGTTATACTTTAAATAGTCATACAAGCTTTTTCTGTAAAACAGTTAATAATAGTAAATATTTGTTTCAGCCTAAATGAATTCATAACAAGCATACATTCTTTCTCATCAGATTACAAATTTGTTGTTAATTGTTCCTCTCATAGACTAGGTGATACACTCTGTAATCATCTCCACTATTTGTTCCTGAAGTTAAAGAATAAATAACCATTGCTTTGAATGTTAAACAATAAGTTACATATATAAGTTAATATTTTGATTAAGCATTATTTTACAAATTAATATGACTAAGAAAATTAGGACAAAAACGTGAGCCATACGTTGATCGAAAACTTAATAATAAATTCCATCTACTGTTTTCATAGCATTTTCATTGTCAGTGTGCATTTTGAAGTCATTGCTTCATCATCAGGGCTTTCTGTTGTGAAAGAACCTTGATCCTAATGTCAACATGCCAGAAGCACATATCTGTGAATTTCAAAATCTCAGTTTGCCAAGAAAAGCCATTACAGAAAATTGTGAGGCTTTTGTGGCTACATGTTGGTATATTTCCTGTTGGCTTCTGTTTTGGATCTCTTGCTGATGTTTCTTATCATTTTTTGATAACGGTTTGTCTGCATGCGTGGCTGGCATTGTCAAAGGTTCATCCTCCTGCCACCGACAAACATCAATAGTCATTACGACTATTGCGGAAAAAAAAGGTAGATTATGCAGACATGAGGTAGCAATAGGGTGTATTAGGGTGACCACATTTTAAGCGTTTCAGCACGTGCGTACTTTCTTCAGTAGTGAGTATCACTAACTGCAGTGAGTGACCTAGTATCGCAACTAATAAATTTTTGTATTTTCCTTCAGTGCAGAAGCACCATTCAACTTTTTGGCTAAAAGCAACTTATTCTTCAGTTTTGACTATCCATAAGTTGAGACTGGCTATACAGTAGGAGACTTATTCTTTGCCTCCCACACTACCAGGCACTACAGAGAGGGAGAGGGAGAGGGAGAGAGAGAGAGAGAGAGAGAGAGAGAGAGAAAGAAAAAGGAAAAGAAAAAGAATAAGAAAGAAAGGGGGAAATGGAGATGTGTGCTTTAGTTAGTCATTTACCCACATCTTAACTGATCTAACATTATAGATTGCATAAGGAAACTACAAAAATTATAAGGAGACACATCTGCTCAGTACTTATCTTTAGGAGATGAAACTACAATCTGTTAATAGACTTATGTAAAAATACGAAAACTATCCTCGAGTTTGAAACTGTTAGTTCCTTTCTCAGGGAGAAATGAGGGATAGATTGTTGATGTCTGGGAAAGAGTGGTAGGTCACTCAGATCACAAATTGAAAGTGACTCACCTCATGGGAAGAAGGTCCATTTCAACATGGGGTTAAAGTGACCTGTCCCTCTCTAACGGTAACACTGGTTGTCTTAAACAGCAATTGTTGTTAACGTTATACCTCTGCGAGGACTTTTGGCATGTGACCATGAGATAACCTAATGGAAACAGAACAATCAAACTGAGATTCGTTTCCGAAACACTCCAGCAAAATATAACAAATAGTAAATGGTGGGTCAAGAACAGACCTTCTCCCAGCACAAAAGCAAGTTGTAACATAACATATTTAAACCAGTCACCCACCTAATTAGTCATTCTTGGGTCAAGCAAAATCATAAAGTGGAAGGCAGTGCTAAGACTAACCTAACCTTCCTTGACACACACAGTAAACTCTTTCCTTATACTACTACGTAGTAACCTAATCTTGCAGATAAATGTGCTACTAACAAACAAATGGCCAATGAATCGTAAACAGTAACATATGCCTCTCAACAACATGTACCTTAAATGAACTAGGTGCAACAGTTTATAAAAACAATTACTGACACACATGAAACTAGTTGCATACTGAACAGGAAAAAGCTTGAAATGATTCTGAATTGAAATCAGGGGCTCTGCTAATGATCACAATCTATAACTTTATTGCCCAATACAGGATATCTATGCGTGTGCATTAACCAACTTACACTAGAATATATAACACAGTAAATAGTTCATTCTTAAACTCGGTGTGACGCAACTAAAGAGAAAGCAAATTCAACTACACTGGCTCTGAACGAGCTTTTGCATTGCCTCATTAACTAACTAGCCTAGTACATGAGGACCCTTAAACGTTCATGGTTTGAACAAAACTACACCAGTTTGTATGAGAAATGGTAAGTATTATATCATTAATTATTAATTAAATAAAGCACAACAAACTATAACTCTTTAAGTAACAAATGTCGGTTAGACCGTCAGTGACAGAGCACCTCAAGTTCCTGCAGCTAATAAGGCGAGTACACCATTCGTTTGTTAGTATTTTTACGAGTTTCAAATAAGAGCGACTTATTTTCAGTTATCTGTGTAGTTACTAGCTTATTTTTGTAATTTCTTGCATGTTTCATTGATTATTAGGTACAATCTTTTATTTTAAAAACAGTGTAGTGTACAGTACCACCATTGTTATCAATCCTTGTATTGACCCTCGTATCGTACAGGATTTTGTTTGTTTTGATTAGAACAGCTCAGTGTCTGTTAGACCGTTCCTACTGCTAATAAGTTGAGTACACTGTTCACTTGTTGCATATCTTTACGAGCTTCAAACAGGAGAGACTTTAGTAATGGATAGGAACTGTGATTGCTATATGCAGATACGAGCTGAGTTGGTGACACTTCGCTCAAAGCTCCAGGCAGTGTTGGCTTCTGACACACAGCTTGAGGCTACTGCCAAGGGGCATCACTGTCAGGAGTTGCACGTGGGGATGCTAGGGATGTTGAGCACGTCCCAAATGTCTCCCGATCAGTCCACTGCTGTGGCTGCCTGCACTGAGGTTGACCCCACACCCGTGTGTACTCCGTGGTCGAGTGGGAGATCATGCCAAAGTCTGGCAGGCGGCAAAAGACTTTCTGAGGGGCTGATCGTAGGGCCTCCCCGGTTTGTTTGACAAATAGGTTTCGGCCATTATCTGTGGCTGATGATGTCTCTGAGCCGGATGCAGTCATCCACCCTGTTCCAGAGGAAGCTTCTTGGCCTGCAAGATCTGGGCATTCACAGAGGGTGGGTTTGCTGCTGGTTCAGAACTCAAACATTAGGCAGGTAATGGGGCCCCTTAGGAACATGGCTACCAAGGAGGGGGAGGAAGCCAGTGTGTACTCCGTGTGGATACTGGGGGTAGTCATTCTGGATGTGGAAAGGGTGCTTCCGGATGCCATAAAGAGTACAGGGTGCAGCCAACAGCAGGTGGTGGCTCATGTCTTTACCAGTGATGTGTCACTTTGGATCGGAGAAGATTCTCTCTGGTTTCAGGTGGCTAGTGGAAATGGTAAAGATTGCCTGTCTTGCTTGTGAGATTAAGGTGGAGCTCACCATATGCAGTATCGTTGATAGAACTGTGTTCCTTTGGTGCAGAGTTGAGTGAATGGTCTGAATCGGAGACTCAGACGGTTCTGTGACCATGTAGGCTGCAGATTCCTTGACTTGCACCATTGGGTGGTGGGTTTCTGTGTTCCGCTCAATAGGCCAGGAGTCCACTACACACAGGAAGCAGCTACCCACGTAGCGGGGATTGTGTGGAAGGGACTGGGTGGATTTTTAGGTTAGAGGGCCTTAGGTAACCACAGAAAGGGTATCCGTCTAAAAGGGAGCAGTTAAAACACAGTGTGCTAGTCGTAGAAATGATCATTATTGTAGTTGTAAATTGTCATAGGTGTGTTGGGAAAGAACCAGAGCTCCAAGCCCTAATAGTAGAAAGCACGGAAGCTCAAATAGTTATAGGTATGGAAAGCTGGCTAAAACCGAAAATAAGTTCAGCCGAAATTTTTTCAAACGACCTAACAGTGTTCAGAAAGGTTAGTTGGTGGAGGAGTATTTATTACTGTCAGAAGTAGTTTACCTTGTAGTGAAACTGAAGTAGATACTTTCCCGTGAAATAGTATGCATAGAGGTTTTACTTGACAATTGGCCTAAGTTATTAATTGGATCATTTTATGGACCCCCTGACTCAGAGGATATAGTTGCTGAAAAACTCAAAGAAAACTTGAGTCTCAATTCAAATAAGTACCCCAATCATACAATTATAGTCAGTGGTGACTTCAATCTACCCTCGATACGCTGGAAAAATTATACATTTAAAGCCGGCAGCAGGCATAAAATGTCATACTGAATGCTTTCTCAGGAAATTATTTTGAACGAATGGTACCCGAGCCCACTCTAAGCGCAAATGGTTGCAAAAGCATACTTGACTTCTTAGCAACAAATAATCCTGAACAAATAGGGAGTATCATGACGGTTACAGGCAGTTGCTGCTAGGCTGAATATCATAACATCCTCAACCATCAAAAAGAAACACAAAGTACATCTATTTAAAAAAGCTGATAAAAATGCTCTTAATGCCTTTTTAAGAGACGGTCTCCACTCCTTCCATTCTGATCATGTAAGCGTAGAAAATATGAGAGATAGTATTGAAGGCAATTGAGGGATATATACCACATAAATTAATAAGTGATGGTTCTGATCCTCCATTGTACACTAAATGGTCAGATTGCAGTTTCAGAAGCAACAAGAAAAGCAAGCCGAAATTAAAAGAATGCAAAATCCCAAAGATTGGCAAAATTTTGCAGCAGAAGTTCGAAAGATAGTGTGTCCTTCAATGCGAGATGCTTATAATAATTTCCACAATGAAACTCTGTCTCAGAATCTGGCAGAAAACCCAAAGAGGTTCTGGTCATCCATAAAGCACACCAATGGCAAGATGCATTCACTAACTTCACTGTGCGATAACAATGGTGAAGTCACTGATGACAGTGCCACAAACACAGAGTTATTAAATATGGTTTTCCGAAATTCCTTCACCAAAGAAGATGAAGTAAATATTCCTGAATTCCAATCAAGAACAACTGTGAAGATGAGAAACAAAGAAGTATATATCCTCAGTGTAGCAAAGCAACTTAAATCACTTAATAAAGCCTCTGGTCCAGATTGTATACCAGTCAGGTTCCTTTCAGAGTATGCTGATACAATAGCTCCACATTTAGCAATTACATGCAACTGCTTGCTCACAAAAAGATCCCCACCTAAAGACTGGAAAAAGGGAAATGTTGATCCGCTGAATTACAGGCCACTATCACTAACGTTGATTTGCAGTATGGTTTGAAACTTATACTGTGTTCGAACATTATGAATTACCTTGAAGAAAATGATTTATTGACACATAGTCATCATGAATTCAGAAAATATCATTTTTGTGAAACACAACTATATCATTTTTGTGAAACACAACTAGCTCTTTATACTCATGTAGTAACGAGTGCTATCGACAGGGAAAGTAAAATTGATTCCATATTTTTAGATTTCCAGAAGGCTTTTGACACTGTTCCATACAAGTGTCTTTAAACTGCGTGCTTATGGAATATTGCCTCAGTTGTGTGACTGAATTCACGATTTCCTGTCAGAAAGGTCACAGTTTGTAGTAATAGACGGAAAGTCATTGTATAAAACAGAAGTAATATCCGGCTTTCCCCAAGGAAGTGTTATAGGCTCTCTATTGTTCCTGATCTATATTAACGACATAGGAGACAATCTGAGTAATCCTCTTAGATTGTTTGCACATGATGCTGTGATTTACCATCTTGTAAAGTCAGCAGATGACCAAAACAAACTGCAAAATGATTTATGATATCTGTATGGTGCGAAAAGTAGCAGTTGACCCTGAGTATAGAAAAGTATGAAGTTATTCACATGAGTACTAAAAGAAATCCGCTCAATTTCAATTATGCGATAAGTCACATGAACCTGAATGCTGTAAATTCAACCAAATACTTAGGGATTACAGTTACAAATAAGCTAAGTTGGAACAATCACATAGATAGTTTTGTGGGTAGAGCAAACCAAAGACTGTGATTCATTGGCAGAACAATTAAAAGGTGCAACAGATCTACTAAGGAGATTGCTTACACCATGCTTGTCTGCCCTATTCTGTTCGGTACGGGACCCGCATCAGGTGGGACCGACGGATGACATCGAAAGAGTTCAAAGAAGGGCAGCTCATTTTGTATTATCGTGAAGTGGGGGAGATAGTGCCACAGACATGATATGTGAATTGGAGTGGCAATTATTAAAACAAAGGTGTTTTTTTGTTGTGATGGGGTATTTTCACGAAATTTTAATCACCAGTTTTCTCCTCCAATTGCGAAAACATTCTGTTGGCACCCACTTACATAAGGAGAAATGATCATCACAATAAAATAAGAGAAATCAGGGCTCACACAGAAAAATTTAAGTGCTTGTTTTTCCTGCACACCATTCGAGAGTAGAACGGTAAAGAGACAGCTTGAAGGTGAATCATTGAACCCTCTGCCAGGCACTTTATTGTGAATAGTAGAGTAATCACTTAGATGTAGATGTAGTAAGCAGTCTTCTGACTTACTCAAAAATATAATTGGTTGTGCAAATGACAACACAACATTAAATTCAAGTTCAACCACTTCCTCATAATAAATTAGGACACTCAGAATGAAATTCAGTAGGATATGATACCTGTCCAGGTTTGTGATTTGGTTTAATCACGGTTGTAAGATAGAGTTTTTAGCAGCACCACAATTTTTATTATAAAATAAACCAAATTTCACAAATACCTGGTCCATTTACAGAGTGCTAAAAATAAACAATTTAGTGAAAGGCTAGTTGTGCTGGTGGCATAATTTGCATTGACTATTAACATGGCGGCGATGCAGTCATAGCTGTACTGTTGGCCTCGCCCTGTTACATATCTTCTTAGTGTCGTAATGATATTTATAGGGATAAAAACCATGCCGTGATAATGGTATCACCAAATGCAGCACCTAAGGCCCATAAATACTGCCCTTAAGCTTTTCTGGCCTCAAAACTCTGGGAATATGAGCTACAATGATCTGCTACTCATAGCGAGGTGTTATCCACAGCACTGCTCACCCCAGACTCCTTACCCGTCACAAATGACGAGTTGCCACTTGTGTGCCAACCACACCTTTTCCACTCTGCCAGCTACTTCCATGGCTGCGGGGCTTCCCAACATCTTTTACATTTAACCCTATGTTTCCTAACTGTGGACCAAGTCCTTTACAGTACATTACACAACAATCATTTAAGTAGTTATTTAAATTCACATGCATAATTTAAACAACATCATTCAAAAATTCACATAACTGAAACATGTATGCATAGTCAAAGAATTTCTATGACAGAGACAACATTAGACATAAGCAATAGTACAAAATGACACACAAATTTTGATTCAGATACAAAATAGGGCCCAAGTAGGTGTTACATCTCCTTCTGCTAACGTGCCCCACTCTATCCTCCTTTCTTCCATGAGTAAGGAACTAACAGTTTGAAAGCTAGGATAATTAACAACTCTGCACACAGCTTTTCTAAATATGCATGCTATAAACATTTTGGCATAAATTTTTTTAATAAGTTACCATACTCTGCTCATACAGCCCCATTTAATAAATTCAAGAGTGTGTTGCAAAATTGGCTAAAATGCAGTGAATTCTATACAATTGAAGAATTCCTTGGAAATACTCATTATAATATAAGCTTTTAATAAGTGATAAAGAAATGTTTTCAATTCTTAAATAAGCTAAATAATTCTGTGTATGTAAGTGTTTATTGTGCTTAACTGTACTCCATTGTAAACTTTGATGAAGCCAATTGTATGAAAAACACTGAAAGGTGAATAAAAATATTCTATTCTATTCATCCCACAAAATTCTCTTTGCTTCTGCATGCAACCTCTTTGTTTGTATGTGCCCCACAAGTAGCCCCCTTTCTCTCTAAAATACTTCTATGAGCCCATTTGCTGCAGTTGTGTTCCACTTCATACATATATTCTTTAAATTAATGTTTTTTCTCCATTTAACAGAAAATGATACTTTCTAATATATTTCTCATCAAAATGGTTCCTGGTATGCTGATTTACTTAAAAACTTATAATTCAGGTATCTCTATATTTGAATATACATACCTATACCTGTTTCTTTGGCACTTCAGTGTATATCTGGAATATTTCTTGATCTTTGTGAAGCCTTTGATATTATTGGTCATGACATTTTCTTGCATAAATTAAGAAATTATGGAATTAGAGCCAGCCTGAAAGGTGGATCCAGTCATATCTAAACAGTCATCAACAGATGACAGAAATAAAATACAAAACCAGTGAAACAAAAAAATTATAGTTCTTGTAGCAATGGAGGAAAAAAGTATGGAGTCTCACAATGGTCAGTCCTTTTTTCTTTTGTATGTAAATCACTTGGCTGATAAAATACATGATGGAACCGCATTACTCTTCGCAAATGACACTAATATTCAAATTAAATCACACAGTGTACGAAACCTGCAGGAAACAACAACACCAGTTATGCTTGGTTTAGCACAGTGATTCGGGACCAATAGACTCATCATAAATCCCGGGGGGAGGGGAAGGGCCAGTGACAGTTTCACGCCACACAAAACCTTGCAAATCCTGTTTTCGCCATTGAAGGAAAAACTTTCTCAAATGTGAGTCGTACATAATTTTTAGGCATATATATCCTGGTGTATTTGAGTGGGAAATGCACCTGAACAATCAAAATAAAAAACTGAAAACTTACAGATGCTGTAAGGATTGTCACGCAAAATACAAGCTGCTCATCGATGATGGCAGTCTATTATGGTACTATACAGTCACTAATAATATACACTACAAAGTTTTGGGGGATTCCAAATTTTAAAAAAACTCAAAAAATACAGAACAAAATTTTTCAGGGTGATAAAGAAAACTAAGTTGGGGGATTCCTGTTGACATATTTTCAAAAGTCTGGAATTTTATATATACAAAAAAAAAAAACCAACTATAATTTACATGCATATGAAACTAGGCAGAAGCTTAACCTACGTGTAAACATAGTAAAAATACAGACTTCTGCAAAAGAGGGGTTTACCATACCGGAGTTATCTTATATAATAATGTACCTTCTTATTTAAAATGAACACCGCCAGTAAACTGCTTTTTGATCATAATCTCAGTTAATAACTTCTGCTGTTATATGTATAAGCAAAGTAGTATGTCAGTTTATGTTATTATGTGCTTTGATTGTGTTGATCATGTAGTCACAGTGACTACTGAGATCATAAATTATGTTCACCCCTTCTCGTATATCATATGTACAAACAATGACTAAAAATGGTTTCCTGGACCAAATAAATAAATACACTCAAATGCATTCTTACATTTAGTACTGCTGCTTAAAGATAATGCCAGTAAACGATAACTCATCGTACACATGGTTCTCATTGGTAGTACTTGCTTATAAACTGGAAAGTCCAAGACCAGAGACAGTATTTCTAAAATGAGAAGGTAAACTGCTATTACCAGATGTTAGTCCACTAAAAATCAGGGTATAAAAACTGTTAAAACGAGGTGGCTACTTATGTTTAATTAACTGAAATGACAAGATGTCAGCTGACATTAGTTGATTTCCATATATAAAAGATAATAAACTTTTAATTTCTCTAAGGCTACAATGCCATGCTTCATTGAATTAAAATGAAAATGAACAGTCTTAAATAAATAATAGTTGGCAACACTGGTTTCCATCTGTAGCCGTGTCTGTGTTACTAGTGAAAATAAACATGTTTCATAGGGACACATGATTGAAGGATATTTTATACACTAGTTTGTTCCTCTGTGTCTCCTTTATCTGTGGAGTTGAAGATCTGAGTTTTGTTTTTAAATTATCATGCAAAATTACATCACATGTAATAGGCAATATTTTGCCAATAATAAACATTGTCTAGTTTCAAACAGTGCTTGTGATGAATAGTGATTAGAAGCTACATTTTATTGTGAGTGAGTTAAATAACACAGACTACAGTTAAGTGAATGCCTAGTTCTTGTTTTAATTTGAAATAACTAACTTTTTACATTATATCACACACCTGAAGTTCGAATCTGTAGGCCTAATTTTTGTGTTTCATCAATAACATTAATTCATGTGGTGTAAAGTGTTTTTTAAGTTGTTTAGTGCGATTTTTAAGTGTTTATCAATGTAGCAACGTGTGATTAATATTGATGTTGCCATGGGGTAATCAGACAGGGGAGTGGTATGTGAAGATTGGGGGTTAGAGTTCCATTGAGGCCATTATAATGGGAAATTGAATGGGGAACATAACAAGACTCTCTCATGCGATTGCTGACTCTGCCAAAAAAGATGAGAGAATTGTTGAACAGGGAGCAATTTGAACTCTATAGTTTGAAAGGTGGGACCATGGAAACTGAATAAAGGTAACAAGTAATGTGTGAAAGGGAAACAGCTCGTCTACTGCATTTAAGCTTATTTCTCTAATAAGTTTAACTAATTACTTGAAGTAGTAGGGGAAGAGCCTCATTCATCTGTAGATCACAGTTTGCAGTGGACAACTAGCAAAGAAATGAAGTGTAGATTGATAACAAAAGAGAATGGGAAAAAAATGATGTACTGCTAGGTAGTAACCATGGCAGGGCTATAGGCCAGATGGTACAGGACAAATTAGGCTCAGGGTACTATGTCACAAGTATTGTGAAGCTTAAGCCAGGTGATAAAGGAAATTGGGATTTCCTGTGAGGATTCTGACAAAGAGGATCGGGTTATCATGATGGAGCAGGGAACATCCTGGCTAAAGATAGAAATTCCAGGATTAGGGGTGACCTCGATGGAATAGGAGTAGATGCATCAAACATAAAATGTGAGTTTTGTGGAGGTCCTACAGCACTATCACCAACCCGGGGTTTTTGCCCTGTAATCTGTGTGAACATGTAGTTGAGCCGGTTGCTGGTGACTTAAATGAAATCTCATGCAGTAGTCACTGTTGCTACAATTGAGAAATTTACTAGACACTGCTGATATCTGAAGAAGAAGAAGAAGAAGAAGAAGAGAAAGGAAGATAGGTTGGCTGACCTTGTAAAAAAGGTGTGGGGGCTTTTGTCACACAAAACAAGATCTCTGTTGGTACTGGTATCAGAGGGGTACTTTTCTTAATCTAAATTCATGATAGAGGTTTCCTTTTGTGAAAAGTGTTAAAACAACAGAATAATACTGCAAAATGTTTAAAAATGTGCAAGAAAGTAAGGTTACTGTGTTTCGTCAGTATTTTAGGGGTTTTGGGCTGTTCCATTCACTCCAAGTTTATTTTCGAGGCTAATAATGTACTACTTTGATTCTTTGGGTCAATTCCACAATGCCAGGTCTTGTAGGTGATGACATCTCTGTTGGCGAAAGATTCAAGTCCAGGAAGTGAAGAGTTTTCACAACAAACGATGGCTAGGGTAAACCAACCACTACCAGAATTTCCAGTAGCGATGTGGAGAGTAAAATTAACCGTGCAACCATGGAAGAATATAGGTCCATTTAATACAATTGCTTGTGCTGTTCCATTCCCTCCAAGTTTATTCTCGAGGCTAATAATATGTTTGTAGACAGGCATGTGATGGCGGCGTTGACGATACACACGTCGATGAGGCATAGTGCTTGAACGCTGTGGCAGATAGAGCTCACAGTGGAATGGTTCCGCTGGCGTGCACTGCCCACTTATATAGAATACGAGTGACCTTGATGTGGCAGTGTTTCCAACAGAGTACTCTGAACTTACTGAAGACTTGTTCTCATATAAGTGCTTTCTTTTGTGAAATATGTACTGCATCATTAACTTGGAGAGAGATTGAAATATGCCATTGTTAAACCCCTCTATAAGAAAGTTGATAGGATGGATGGCAGTAACTACTGACCTGATTCACCAATGACATCATTTTCCAAAATTTTTGAGAAGGTGATGTATTCTAGAACAGTAGCCCCCCTAAGCAATAATAATGTCCTCAGTAAGTCACAGTTTGGATTTTAGAAGAGATGCTCTACTGAGAATGCCAGTTACACATTCACTCACCAAATCTGAGAGCATTGAATAAGAAAATAGCACCAATTGGTATTTTCTGTAACCTACCTAAGGCATTTGACTGTGTGAATCACAATATCCTCCAAGATAAACTGGGGTTTTATGGTATTGATAATATAGATAACCAAAGAATAATGTCATATCTCACCAAAAGAATGCTGAAAGTTGTATTTAGTAATGCAATGAATCTAAACAGGAGATATCCTTGTGACGGGAGAAAAAATGTTTTTTGGGGTTCGAGAAGCTCAATCTTAAGTTCACTATTGTTTCTCACACATGTGAACGACCTTCTGTCTGCTATACAACAAGTAGAATTAGTTCTTTTTGTAGCTGACACTAGTACTGTAATCATTCCAAACATACATATAGCAACAGAAGAAATGGTAAACTATATTCCTGAAAGTATTTTTGAGTGGTATTCTGCAAATAGTCTCATTCTCAATTTTTAAAAGACACACCGTATTCAGTTTTGCAGTGCTGGAGGTACTACACAAATGATGAGTGCAACACATGATGAGGAAGTAATAACAAGGCCAAAAACTTCAAAATTTTTAGATTTCTACACTGATGAAAATTTAAACTGAAAAAACTATATTTTGGAACTCCTAAAACAACTTAATTGAACCACATTTGCACTTTGTTTCATTGTAAATCTTGGGAAGCGACAGATGAGTAAGCTGACATATTTTGTTTGTTTTTGTTCAATAATGAACTACAGGAATATGTTCTGGGGTAACTCATCTTATGGAAAGAAAGTCTTCATTGCTCAAAAAAGTGCTGTAACATCTGTTTAAGGAATTGGGCATTTTGATTACTGCTGCACAGTATAATTATTCACTTGTGGAGTTTGATGTAAATAATCTGTCGCGGTTCAAAAGGAACAATGATGGACATAATGTTAGTTCCAGAAGAAAAATGACATTAATTACAACAATATTGAGATTGTCGTTTAGGACAAAAAGGGGTGCACAACGCTGCCACCAAATTTTCTGATGACTTGCCCAGTGATACAAAATGTCTGACATTCAGAACAACAGGCCACAGAATTGAAGAAGTTTCTTCTTGGGAACTCCTTTTGTTCACTAGAAGAATTTCTATTTTTATTATGTTTAGTGGCTGGTGACCAGGAACAACTAATATCTTTATCTACAAAAAGAAAAAAGGAAAAAAATGTGAATGGTAAACATGTAGCCATATTTACATATGAATGTGTAATGTGATTCTAAATTGACTCAATCTGCATCATAATGACCAATTGTATAAATCATCCATAGTTAGTTTGTTAAACTAACTGCTTGGTAAGTCTTGGAATCTTTGTTTTTAATATAACTAATTAATAATTTTTTCTTGGCAAATAGACTATCTCCAAATTTAGATAGCTCACAATACTGGCAGTTCTGTTTTTCACAAAGCCTGACACACCATAAAAAAGAGGGTAAATCAATAATGAAAACTGAATATTATAAATTCTTAGGTGTTTACAGTGATAAAAAAATGAACTGAAAGTAACACTTTTCAAAACTCCTTAAATGTTTAAGCTGAGTGACTTTTAGTGCTACAGATATTACATCTTGGTGATAAAAATACCAAAAAGTTGACATACTGTTCCAATTTTCATTCACTACTGTCTTTTGCCACCCTCCGTGAACCAAGGAAATTGCCACTGGCGAGATGGCTTACATGCCTCAGTGATACAGATAGCCATACCGTAGGTGCATCCAAAATCCATACTGAAGGTGCAACCGAAAAGGAGGAATATCTGTTGAGAGGCCAGCAAAACATGAGGTTCCTGAAGAGGGATATCACCCTTTTCAGTAATTGCAGGGCAACAGTCTCTATGACTGACCGATCTAGCCTCGTAACATCAATTAAAATGGCCTTGCTGTGCTGATATTGCAAACAGCTGAAAGCAAGGGAAGCTACAGCTATAATTTTTCTCAAGGGCATTTAGCTCTACTGTATTGTTAAATGATGATGGCATCTGAAGATAAAATGGGCATTTGGATCTCTGGGCAGGGCTACTCAGGAGGATGTCATCATCGGGAGAAATAAAACTTACGTTCTATGAATCTGTGTGTGGAATGTTAGATCCCTTAAGCAAGCAGGTACAAAAATTTAAAAAAGGAAACGGGTGGGCTGAAGTTAGATGTAGGGGGAATTAATGAAGTTAGATAGCAGGAAGAACAGGACTTCTGGTCAAGTGAATACAGAGCTATAAATATAAAATCAAGTAGGGGAAATGCAGGAGTAGGTTTAATAATAAATAACAAAATAGGACTGCACCTGAGCTGCCATGAACAGCCTAGTGAATGCATTATCATGGTCAAGATATACACACAGCTAACACCCACCACAGTAGGCCAACTAGCACCATAGATGATGAAGAGATTGAAGGAATGTATCATGAGATGAGGTAGTATATGTGGAAGAGACATGGAGACACCAGAAGGTGTCAGTTTGATTGTATAATTATAAGACAGAGATTTTGGAACCAAATTTTAAATTGTAAGCCATTTCCAGGGTAGTTGTAGGCTCTAACCACAATTTATTGGTTATGAATTGTGGCTTAAAACAAAATAAATCGCTAAAAGGTAGGAAATTAAAGAATTGAGACCTGGATATGATTAAAGAATCAGAGGTTGTTGAGAGTTTCAGATGGAACATTTGGCAATAATTGACTAGGACAGAGGAAAGGAACTACAGCAGAAGATGAATGGATAGCTTTGAGAGATGAAATAGCAAAGGCACCAGAGGATCAAATAGGGCAAAAGATAAGGTCTAGTAGATCTTCAGATGACGCCGGAGACATTGAATTCAGTTGACAAAAGGCAAAAATATAAAAATACAGCAAATGAAGCAGATTAAAATAGAATACAAACCTATAAAAAACGAGATTGACAGGAAGTGCAAAATGGCTAAACAGGTATGGGTAGAGGACAGATGTAAAATTTAGTAGCATATTTCACTAGGAGGAAGATAGATACCACACACAGGAAAATTAAAGAGGCCTTTTGAGAAAAGAGAAGCAGCTGCATGAATATCAAGAGCTCAGGTGAAAAACTAGTCCCAAGCAAAGAAGGGAAAGCTGAAAGATGGAAGTCATGTATAAAAGGCCTGTACAAGAGAGATGAACTTGGAGGCAATAATATTGAATGGAAGAAGATGTAGATGAAAGTGAGATGGGAGATATGATACTCTGAGAAGAATTAACAGAGCACTGAAAGACCTAAGTTGAAACAAGACCCTGGGAGTTGATAACATTCTGTCAGAGCTGCTGATAGCATAGGGAGAGCCATCTATAACAAAACTCTTCCATCTGGTGTTCAAGAGTTATGAGACAGCTGAAATGCCATCAAACTTCAAGAAGAATATAATAGTTCCAGTTTGTGAATAGCCGTCTATCGGCTATACATGTATGGAATGTTCTGGACACGAGTAAATAAATAAAAGGTTCCAAAGAAAGTATGTGCTGATCAGGAGTGAATATTACCGAACTATCAGTTTAATAAGTTGTGGTTGCAACACACTAACACAAATTCTTTGCAGAAGAATAGGGACAGTGGTAGAAGCTGACCATGAGGAAGATCATTTTGGATTCTGGAGAAATGTTAGAACAAATGAGGAACTACTGAACCTATAACTTCTCTTAGAAGGTAGATTAAGGAAGGCAAACTTACATTTATAGCATTTGCAGATTCAGAGAAAGTTTTGACATTGTTCACTGGAATACTCTTCGTTTAAATCCTGAAGGTAGTAGATGTAAAATACAGAGAGCAAAAGGCTATTTACAATGTTTACAAAAACCAGTTATGAGAGTCGAGGGTCGGGGTTCAGTCTGTTTACTGAGCAAGCAGGAAAGGAAATATAAAAAAATTTGGAGTAGGAATTAAAGTTTAGGAGGAAGAAATAAAAACTTTGAATTTTGCTGACAAAGATTTAATTCTATCAAACACTGCAAAGGACTTCGAAGAGCAGTTCAACAGAATGAACAGTGTCTTGAAAGTAGGATATAAGATGAATGTCAGCAAAAGCAAAACCAGGGAAATGGAATGTAGTAGAATTAAATCAGGCAATGTGAGGGAATTAGGTTGGGAAGCGAGACACTAAAAGTAGCAGGTCAGTTTTGTTATTTGGGTAGAAAAGTAACTGATGATGGATGAATCAGAGAAGATATAAAATGTGGACTGACAATGAGAAAAAGTGTTTCTGAAAAAGAGAAATCTCTTAACATTGGATATAGATTTAAGTGTCAGGAAGTCTTTTCTGAAAGTATTTTTATGTAGTGTAGCCATGTGTGAAAGTGAAATATGCACAATAAACAGTTTAGACAGAAGAGAATAGAAGCTTTTGAAATGTGGTTCTACAGAAGAATGCTGAAGGTTGGGTAGGTAGATCACATAAATAATGATGAGTACTTCGTAGAATTGGGGAGAACAGAAATTTGTGTACAACATGACTAGAAGAAGGGATCGGTTGATAGATCACTTTATGAGGCATTGAGGGAACACCACTTTAGTATTGGAGGAAATTGTGGGGGTAAAAATTGTAGAGGGAGACCAAGAGATGAATACAGTAAGAATTTAACTTACGGTAGTTATTTGGGTATGAAGAGGCTAGCACAGGATAGAGTAACATGGAGTGCTGCATCAAACCAGTTTTTTGACTTATGCCCACAACAACTGTCTTATGGCATCATATTCCAGGGTTAACCTGTCATCGAGGAAAGAACAATGTTTTCTGCACGTATCCACTCTAGAAAATTTTGTAGACAGCTCCTTAACCAGTTGAGCATAGTGACAACAGCGTCACAGTACACTTGCTGCCTTACATTGTTTGTTGCCAACAATCAGTCACAGTTTGAAAACAACAGTAACTTTTATAAATGTAATACTGGTAGGAGAAATGATTTACGCTATCCATAACTCAGGCTTAGTTAGGCACAGAAAGAAGTGAGGTTTCAGCCATAAAAATATTCGACCATCTATCCACTGAAGTAAAGATTTTAATAGAGAATAAAATTAATTTCGAGTACAAACTATCTGCTTGACAACTTCTTCTACTCCAGAGAATAATTTCTGAATGTGTAGTACGATTTGTGTGTGTGTGTGTGTGTGTGTGTGTGTGTGTGAGAGAGAGAGAGAGAGAGAGAGAGAGAGAGAGAGAGAGAGAGAGAGAGAGCAAGCACGCTCGCGCATGCGTCTGTGCATACAAATTTTTGACTTAGAATAATTCTATTCATTCTTACTGCCCTGGCTGGTAACACATGATCTTGCCTAAATTGTATGATTTTTTTAAATCTTTGCAGTTAAGTTATAGGCTTCATAGGATGCTCTTAACTGTTTCCCATTGATCAATGTATGGGATTCAGTAATTCTTTTTGTATATAAGATGATTGCAATAGCCGTTAAAAACTGTGCAGGTCTTTTAGGACTGTGATGGAACTTTACAGGAAAATTTTTAAACATGTTGTTTCTGAAGGAATGTCCCATAGTGCCCACTCACAAATCATAAAATTTAACATTGCATTGAACTATACATACACTGGAAAATACAGACACAGCCCTACTGTATTTTATGCCAAAGGAAGGCAATCTGACAAGTCAAACAATGTCACTCACTGTGTGTGAAACATACAATTTGTTTAGGAGTACCATGGGATGTAAGACACTAGGAGATGTGAAAGTTTGGGTTTGTCCTCATTGCGTGCTCAGTGGCTGAGGCATTTAAGGTGACAGCTTGCTTAAAGACGGAAATCTGGGTCCGAATCATGGTCCAGCACAAATTTTCAAATGCTATTATAAATCATGTAGCCATTGCACAATCACATTCACAATTTGAGAATACATTTCATAATTTAATGTGGCTGTCAATCATCAGCAGTGTCATGGATGTATGTCCGAAGGAACATTATACACTGAACTATACAGACACTGTGCTGCTGTATTTTATATCAAAGCAAGGAAATCTGATGAGCAAAACAATGTTTCTCC
The DNA here is from genome assembly GCF_023897955.1 of Schistocerca gregaria. NCBI lineage: Eukaryota > Metazoa > Arthropoda > Insecta > Orthoptera > Acrididae > Schistocerca > Schistocerca gregaria. The sequence goes on along the minus strand of NC_064922.1, from coordinate 611,776,750 downwards.
CTCAGCAGGAATCAGGCGATTTGTATGTTAGCACTATGGAAGGTAAGACACCAGGACATATGGAAGTTTGGGTCGGTCCTAGAAGTGTACACGGATGGCAAGGGAGGTTGTGGTGATTGCTTGTTTAAAGTGGGAAATCTGACTTTGAGTGCTGGTCTACTGCAAATTTTTGAATGTTACTAGTAAATGCATGTCCAAAGGAACATTGCATTGGACTATAAAGACACTGTAAAATACAGAGACAGCCCTACTGTGGTTTTCTGTTTGTAGTGTACTGTACTTGCCTCATTTTCTTGACTGCTGCCAACCATTTCTGTGTAACTTCCCTGAAGTCATTTGTCGTTGTTGTGTTCACAGAATTCTTCTACTACCATTGCATTTTTTCCTGTTCCCCTATTTTCCTTGCTTCATCCCACAACTCTCTAATTGAATTAATAGTGTATCAGTTAAGACCACTGCTCATTATAAATGGGAGTTTGGGTTAAAGTCCTTGCCTGGCAAAAATATTCATGTTGTGCCACAACATATTCATTGCAATAAGTTCTATTCATTCACACTTTTTGTCATATTTATGGCCTACTATGACCTAGCTGCCCTACACAATACACTTACTGTGATTTTACTGCAGTGTAGAAACACATATTGAAATTAACTCTGTGTGTATACTAGACCTAATCTGTTATCTTGTGGGCACTGGGAGTTGTGCAGTTGTTTTATGATTGATGTGATAAGATGCTGCATTACCCATTACTGTCCTGTCAAAAACTTACTTTAGTCAATACTGATATTTCTATCCTGTTTCTTTTGCATGTATAGGTTTTGTAACAGTCAGTCACTTAAGTCCAGATCATGCTCAGTTAGTTAACGTAACCTGTTCTGTTCTGCAACTAGTTTGCAGCATCCCTAAAGTGAGTGGCTCATTTGCCATTTTATTGTTTTCTCAAGTAAATTTTCTTTTAATACAGTATGTTAATTTTTACTGTTAAATTAAGTTCAAGCACTTTACCTGTTTTTGATATTGTATGTGTGCTTTTGCTCCATTATGAATTTTCTTTGTCTTTATTTTCAGGGTGTTCTAAGCTCCCGAGGAGCTGTTATACTTTTTGCTGATGCTGATGGTGCTACAAAGTTTTCAGAACTTGAAAAACTTGAAACGAGTCTCCAGAAGTTGACTGGAGGTACAAAGTCACGTTATTACATGTATTTTTTTTTAAAATTATACTTTGCACTGCTGTGGTTCAAAGTGAACGAGACCTTTATCCTTCTAATATATGTATTATTATCAATATTTTATTAGTATTTAAAACATATCTTATTTGTGAAGAGACAGTAGTCCTATTCTGATCTAAAATCCTGCCATTTTATACAGTCTTCACTTCATGAGAAATGTTTGATTTTAGGAAATCCATGTCTGATTTTACATGTCTGCTGTTGATAGTGCTGATGTTATGAGTTGATGCACCGTTCCTCAGGAACATTGCTGACAGACAGTGTAATTCCAAATGTATGTAAATGGTTCCCTTTGACACTCAAATATGTGTATCATAATCATTGTAGTCTGCAGCAAACTATCTCAGTCACACTGTGTGATATGTGTATCATAATCATTGTCTCAGTGACACTGTGTGTCACTTTTAATTCTAATAACTGTGTAAACATGTAATATTTAATCCCACTGTGGTTGCTGGTCTAACTTGTTGATTTTTGTTGGCTGTTGGACTAGTACAGGCAAGATGAACTGAAGATAGACTGGACAGTCATTTGTTTCATTGTGCAGTAAACAGTAAAACAAATTACTCCTTTAATTTTGAATGTGACCAATAGTTATAGAACAGCAGTGACCAAGCTTTCTAACAACGTTGCTGAGCAGTATATTGCTACAGTTCAGAGCACATCCCATGAACAAATTTCAGCTATGTGTGCATCTTCATGACTACTCTACAAATCACACTTAAGTGCTTGGCAGAGCTTCATTGAACCACCGTCAGACTATTTCTCTACCATTCCACTCTCAAAAGAGCATGAAAGAAAACCAACATATTTTTCTTTATGAGCTCTGATTTCTTGTATTTTATTATGATGATAATTTCTGCCTATGTAGATTGATGTCAAGAAAATATTTTTGCATTTGCAGAAGAAAGTTGGCAGTTGAAATTGAAACACATATTGAAAGGATAGGCAACTGGGAGTGTGTATGTATCACAACAGACAAGAAACTCAAATCGACTGAGATAGAAACTCAAGCTGCAGAGACACTATTTGGGCAAGATTCAGTATCAGCAATTGGCATAAAATAATAATTGGCTCCTTCTATAGCCCACCTGATTCATCTCCAGATTACAGTTTCATTATAATGATGATGTAAATAAAATAGAAAGAAACTTCCACATGAGAAAAATATATTAAAAACAAAGATTCCAAGACTTACCAAGCAGAAAAGCGCCAGTAGATAGGCACAATAAATAAAACACACACACAGAATTCCTAGCTTTCGCAACCGACGGTTGCTTCTTCAGGAAAGAGGGAAGGAGAGGAAAAGACGAAAGGATGTGGGTTTTAAGGGAGAGGGTAAGGAGTCATTCCAATCCCGGGAGCGGAAAGACTTCCCTTAGGGGGAAAAAAGGACAGGTGTACACTTGCACACACACATATCCATCCCCACATACACAGACACAAGCAGACCTTTACAAATGTCTGCTTGTGTCTGTGTATGTGTGGATGGATATGTGTGTGTGTGTGTGTGTGTGTGTGTGTGTGTGTGTGTGTGTGTTGTGTGTGTGCGTGCGAGTGAGTGTACACCTGTCCTTTTTTCCCCTTAAGGGAAGTCTTTCCACTCCCGGGATTGGATTGACTCCTTACCCTCTCCCTTAAAACCCACATCCTTTCGTCTTTCCCTCTCCTTCCCTCTTTCCTGAAGAAGCAACAGTCGGTTGCGAAAGCTAGAAATTCTGTGTGTGTGTTTGTGTGTTTTATTTATTGTGCCTATCTACCGGCGCTTTCCCGCTTGGTAAGTCTTAGAATCTTTGTTTTTAATATATTTACAGTTTCATTAGGGTGTTATCACCAGGGATAAGATAGATACTGCCTATAGGAAAATTAAAGAGACCTTTAGAGAAAAGAGAGCTCAGATGGAAAACCAGTTCTAAGCAAAGAAAGGAAAGCAGAAAGATGGAAGGAGTATCTAGACAGTCTATACAAGGACAGTGTACTTGAGGGCGATATTATGGAAATGGAAGAGGACATAGATGTAGATGAAATGTGAGATATGATACTGCATGAAAAATTTGACAGAGCACTGAAAGACCTAAGCCAAAACAAGACCCCTGGAGTAGAAAACGTTCCATTAGAACTACTGATAGCATTGGGAGGGCCAGCCCTGACAAAACTCTACCATCTGGTGAACAAGACGTATGAGACAGGTGAAATACCCCCAGACTTCAAGAAGAATGTAATAATTGCAATCCCAAAGAAAGCAGATGTTGACAGGTGTGAAAATTACCAAACTATCAGTTTAATAAGCATGGTTGCCAAATAATAACACAAATTGTTTACAGGCAAATGGTAAAACTGGTAGAGGATCAATTTGGGTTCTTTAGAAATGTTGGCATACGTGAGGCAGTACTTACCCTACAACTTACGTTAGAAGATGGTTTAAGGAAAGGCAAACCTATGTTCTAGCATTTGTAGACTTTTGACAATGTTGATTGGAATACTCTTTTTCAAATTCTAAAGGTGGCAGGGGTAAAATACAGGGAGCGAAAGGCTATTTATAATTTGTACAGAAACCAGATGGCAGTTATAAGAGTCGAGGGGCATGAAAGGGAAGGAGTGGTTGGGAAGGGAGTGAGACATGGTTGTAGTCTCTCCCTGATGTTATTCAATCTGTATACTGAGCAAACAGTAAAGGAAACAAAAGAAAAATTTGGAGAAGGAATTAAAATCCATCGAGAAGAAATAAAAACTTAAAAACTTTGCAATTTGCCAGTGACATTGTAATTCCTGGAAGAGCAGTTGAACGGAATGGACAGTGTCTTTAAAGGATATGAGATGAACATCAACAAAAGCAAAATGAGGGTAATGAAACGTAGTCTAATTAAATCAGGTGATACTGAGGGAATTAGATTAGGAAATGAGACACTTAACGCAGTAGACGAGTCTTCCTTTTTGGGGAGCAAAAGAACTGTGATGGTCAAAGTAGAGAGGATATAAAATGCAGACCGGCAATGGCAAAGAAAGCATTTTTGAAGAAGAGAATTTTGTTAACATCGAGTATAGATTTATGTATCAGAAAGTTCTTTTCTGAAAGTATTTGTATGGAGTGTAGCCATGTATGTAAGTGAAACATGGACGATAACTAGTTACACGAGGAGGGAATAGAAGCTTTTGAAATGTGGTGCTACAGAAGAATGCTGAAGATAAGATCTGGGTAGATCATATAACTAATGAGGAGGTACTGAATAGAATCGGCGAGAAGAGGAATTTGTGGCACAACTTGACTAGAAGAAAGGATCGGTTGGTATGACATGTTTCTGAGGCACGAGGGATCACCAAATTAGTATTGGAGGGCAGTGTGGAGGGTAAAAACTGTAGAGGGAGACCAAGAGAGGAATACACTAACCAGATTCAGAAGGATGTAGGTTGCAGTACTTACTTGGAGATGATGAAGCTTGCACAGGATAGAGTAGCACGGAGGGCTGCATCAAACCAGTCTCTGGACTGAAGACCACCACAACAACAAGGCATCCTGTGAAACATTACTAAATATCGTCTCAGAAAACTACCCAGAACAGATAGTTAGGAACCCCATTCATGATGGAACTACAGTATATTGGATGTAACGGCAACAAATGGACCTGACCTCTTTGAGGATGTCCATATCGAAACTGGTACCAGTAACTACTCTCGTTTGTGGCAACAGTGATTACTTAAGTACCAAGGACAACTAAAACAAGCTGAGAGATATTATCTGCAGTAAAGTAATAAAGAGTCAGCAATGTTATATCTTAGTGAGGAACGTGAAACTTTCAGTGCAGGGAAAAGAGGAACTATGGTCCAAGTATAAAAGAATAGTTGATCATGCACTGGATAGATGTACAACCAGGAGAACAGTTAATAATGGGAAGGAAACTCCATGGTATACAATCACTGTAAAGAAATTTATAAAAAGACAGAAATTACTGCATAATAGGTGTGAAACAAAGCTTAGGGGTACAGATAGAGAGATGCTGAATAAAATGCATTTGGCTGTCAAGAAAGCAGTGTGTGATGGCTTCAAGTAACTACTGTAGCAGAATATTGTTAAATAATATTTCACAAAACCCATAGAAATTCTGCACATATGTAAAGGCTTTTAGTGGAACCAAAGTTTGTGTCCAGTCCCTTCTGAATGAGACAGGAACTGCAACTGAGGAAAGCATAGAAAAAGCTGAAATATTTAACTCCATTTTCAAATGTTACTTTACAAAGGAAAATCCAGGAGAATTGCCCAAATTTAATTCTCATATCACTGAAAAGATGAATGAAATAAGTATTAGTTTCAGTGGCGTCGAGAATCATCTGAAATCATTAAAACTGAATAAAGCTCTAGGGCCCAATGAAATCCCTGTCAAATTCTGTACTGCATTTTCCCCTCTTCTAACTACAATCTACTGTAGACCCTCGAACAAAGAAACATGTCCAGTTCTTGGAAAAAAACCACAGATCACATCCGTCTACAAGAAGGGTAGTAGAAGGGATCAACAAAACTACTGTCTAATATCCTTTATACCTTGAACTGGATGACCGTCCATGCTAAGTAGCATGGATTTCAAAAACATCAAACATACGAAACTCAATTTGTGCTTTTCTCACATACTGTTCTGATATATTTGGATAAAGGCAGTCAGGTAGATACAGTATTTCCTGATTTCCGAAAAACATTTGACTCTGTACTACATCTACGCTTATTTTAAAAGTATGATCACATGGGTAACAAGCAAAATTTGTGACTGGATTGAGAACTTTTTGGTAGGAAGTACACAGCGTATTATCATGGATGGAGAGTTATCATCAGATGTAGAAGTAACTGCAGCTGTACCACAAGGAAGTGTGTTGGGGCCCTTGCTGTTCATGTTGTATATGAATGATCTTGCAGGCAATATTAATGGTAATGTTTGACTTTTTGCAGATGATGCAGTTATCTGTGATGAAGGACTGTCTGAAGGAAGTTGCATAAATATAGAGCCAAATCTAGATAAGATTTCAAATTGGTGCAAACATTGCCACTTTGGTTTAAATGTTCAGGAATGTAACCTTGTGGAATTCACAATGTTATGATTATAATATCAATGAGTCACTTTTGGAATCAGGCAACTCATACAAATACCTGAGTATAACACTTTGTAGGAATATGAAAAGGAATGATAACATGGATTTAGTTGTGGGCAAAGCATGCGATAGACATCAGTTTATTGGCAGAATACTGGGGAAGTGCAATCAGTCTATATAGGAGATCACTTACAAATCACTTGTGCACCCAATTCTAGAAAATTGCTCAAGTGTGTTGGTTTCATACCAGATAGCGCTAACAGGGGATATTGAAAATATACAGGGGAGGACAACACAAATGGTCACAGGTTTGTTTGATCCATGGGAGAGTGTCACAGAGATACTGAAGAGATTGAATGGAAGACTCTTTGAAGATTGACATAAACTGTCCCAAGAAAGTCTCATGATGAAAATTCAAGAAGTGGCTTTAAAAGATGACTCTATGAGTATACTGCAACCCCCTACATATTGCTCACAAAGGGATTATGAGGATAAAATTAGGATAATTACTGCATGCACAGAGGTGTTCATTCAGTTATTCTTCCCACACTCCATACTTGAATGGAACGGTACAATGGTGCCATCTGCCATGCACTTTATGTGGTTTGCAGAGGGTATATGTAGATGTAACCAAAATTTAATGGATTACTTTTAGCACTCATGTGGATGACCCCACAGTTACTAGTATTTAGAGTCGATTACCACTTTTTGCACCATACAGATATCTTTTCTAAATTAGTTTGCAATTAGTTTTGATATCCTGATGACTTTACTAGATACACTAACAGAAAAAAATCGCAACAGCAAGTGGGAAGATTGTGAGGCATAATCAAAAGTTGGTAGACATGTTTCTACATTTGAAAGATGATGTCTACTCAAATTTTACACCAGTCGCATAAGAGTGGTGCTAATAGCACCAATATGAGGATCCAAATATAGGTTTGCTCTGAATAGACTCTGTAATGCTAATGAACATTGGTTACCTTTAAGATTGTACGTGTTGAGTCAATGTTAGTCAAGAATGCCTTTAAGGCAACAAAGATGCAATTATCAACACCTCACTGAGTTTGAACAAGGTTGTGTAACAGGGCTATCAGAAGCCACAGACCCCTTCTGCGAGGTTGCAGAAAGGCTTGGCAAGAGTGTAGCCACTACACATGCTTGCTGGCAGGGGTGGCCAGAAGAATATACGGTGACAAGAAGACTGGGCCTCCGACAGCTAAGTGGCAATATTGAGAGGGAAGACGATTGTATATGGTGTATGGCTTTGGTGCATCATACTGCATCTGCAGCAGCAATTTGAGCAGCAGTTGGCACCACAGTGATACACGAAAGTGTTACCATTGGTTACTTCAAGAACACCATTTGTGACCTTAGTGGTGTCAAGTGAGAGCTCATTGGAAGGCAGGGTGGAGGCTGTTGTGATTTTTGTGAAAGGTAGTTCTGTCTTAGTGCCAGTGATGGCTGTGCGTTGGTTAGAAGGAGGTTGGTTGAGGGCCTGCAGCCAACTTGTCTGCGTGCTAGACACACAGAATCTACATCAAGAGTCATGGTCTGGTGTGCGATTTTTGTGGAAACATTTTCAGTATATGGCAGGTAAACTGTTGTCTTGAGCCCCTCTTCTGTGTTCTGTTGTTTATAGTCTGTAGCCAGCTCTGTGTCTACTGAGGTGACTAACTATTCTCAAGGAATACAGTTTGAAAAGGTTCCATATCTTGTAGGCCTTCTGCATCTGATATGTTACGGGCTCATTCAGTTAAGGCCTTGAGAGGCTCTATTGTCAGTGTCAGTTAGCGGTAACTAGTAGTCTGCAAGAGTGAGCTTTTTATACTCCGAACATATAAGTGTACTGTCCATTTTGTGTGTAAGACATCTAAAAATCTTTCTTCATAATACATTTAATGTAATAATGTAGGGAATAAGGTGTTGCAGAAATTCCTGGAGCCTTTAGCAAGTACGATGCTGTTGAGTACATCTCACTGAGATGGAGGCTTACTGGAATGAAATACTTTATTGTAGTAACTGTGTTTAACAAACGAGGTGAAGAGGAAGCACAGTAATTATTGTGGTATGTCAAGTATTGATTACCAACTATGACGCTGTCGAGTACAGCTCAGTTTGGGCTGTCCGACCTTTGCAAAATGTGAACATACTGAGATGGAGGTTTACTGGAACAAAATACTTTATTATGGCAACTGTATTTAACAAACAGGGTGAACAAGGAGCACAGCAATTATTACTGTTTGTCAAATATTGATCAGAATGTAAACTCTGAGGCAAATTGTTCTTGAATGTATAGATACTTGAGAGGACGTCAGTAAGGAATAAAACATTCTTGGTTTCCAGCCATGTCAATTCAAATAAAATCCTCGAGCTTATACATATATAACACGATATGCTGGATCTTTTGGCCCAACATTTTCCATCTGGAATCATTAGGTTGTTCCGTCACGTCCTAACGACAACGTCCTTTTTGTACTGCGATGAATATTATGAGATGACTGACGGCACAGTCATGGGATCACCACTGTCTCCAGCAGTCGCAAATTTCTTCATGGAGCAATTTGAGGAGCAGGCTCTGCAAACTGCGACATTATGGCCGTCTTGCTTTCTATGATACGTTGATGACACCTTCCTGATATGGCCTCATGGTGAAGATACACTACAGCGGTTCGTCGATCATATGAATGGTGTCCATCCCAACATTAACTTTACTGTCGAGATGGAAAAGCACGGCAAGCTACCATTCGGGGATGTTTTGGTTGAGTGGAAGGCAGGAGGCCAGCTTGGTCATTCAGTGTACCGGAAATCAACACTCACTGATCTTTACTTGAACGCCAATAGTTTCCATCACCCTGTACACAAGAAATCTGCCCTGAACACGTTGCTTCATAGAGCCCAGATTATCTCTGACAACGACCACCCACAATCAGAATTGCAGAACTTAAAATGTGTTTTTGGGGAAAATGGATACAGCTAAAGAGACATAGCAAATGCTTTCAAGGGTTGCCAATGAAAGGCATCTGGTGAATCAGTAGAAGAGGCCAAATGGACTGTATTCCTGTCATACTGTGGAGCAACTACCAGTAAGCTAGGACGTCTGTTGCAGAAACATGGCCTAAAACCAGTGTTCCGGCCCGCCCCCAAGATAGGAGACATGTTGCACCCTGTTAAAGATGACATTGCTCTTCGACTGTCCGGTGTGTAGGGTGTACCCTGTGAATGTGGCAGCATGTATACTGGACAAACAACTCGCATGGTTGCAGAGTGTTGTACTGAGCACAAGCACCATATAAAACAAAGGGAGCTTGACAAGTCGGCCATAGTGGAGCATTGCCTATACAAAAGTGTTGGCTCATGGTCTACATATTGGGACTCCATTATAAAGGAAGCAGCCAAGATTTGTTTAAACAACAACAGTTTCAACAGAGACCAGGGATACACACTCAGCAGGGCATAGGGACGGGCGTTGGACATCGAAAGAAAGCAGAGGCAAATGTGTGACGCGGGAGCGGCAGTTTCAAACGTGGCGCCTGCCCCTGGTGCCACCTGACATCACCGGTGCTGCCTCGGGCAATAGCTCCGTTAGCTGCCTGGGTCGACTTACGCACATGTACCACATTGGCTCGATCTGATTGGCTGCCAATGATGTCATCATGCCTATATAAGCAAGAAACTGTAATAGCCCTGGCAGTCAGTGAACTCCTGATGATGATGGTGGAAATGGCCATCGAAAGCTCGAGGATTTTATTCGAATTGACACGGCTGGAAAACTGAGAACGTTTTATTCATGTATACCATCACGAAAGACTCTGAGGACACAAGTCAGTAAGGAATTACTGCTCTAATTCAGACTAACAGAATCAAGAGCAGAACATAAAACATAGAACATACAAAACATATACAAATTTACAACAAGGAGTGAACAATACACAGAGGCATAAAAACTTATTAGAAAACACAGTGTTCCTGGTGGCTGGTGCGGAAGTTGCTTGACAGATGTGATTTATTGTTACTGTGCACGTACGACACTACACCACTAAACATAGGAGCATCAATGGTTGGTACAAACTTAACAGTTGGCTGTGACGACAGCACACAACCACATGGCAGATACTACATTGGCCCATGTGGTGGAAGTGGATCATCATTATGGAACCATGCAGCACTAGTGCTACTGCTGGAGGGTGCAGAAGTCTTGGTATGGCGGGTGATAGTTGTTTCTGGAAAATGTATGCAGGTTTGACACTGTGATGGCAACAGTTATGGGCTTTCTGCTCACTACGATGTCCAGAGTCTGTGTGTGTCGTCATCAAACGTCTCTGGGAAGACACAGTTGTTCATTATAGACCAATTCCACAGCCGAGGAGTCAAAATACTGCTTGCATATCATTTGTAGGCCGAGGAGGACTAGCAGAAGGGCAGAAGTCCAGGATTGTTCTAGGGCTCATTATTACCACCTGCAGGGAGTGATGCCATCTTTCGATTATTACATTAGTGGTGATGTGGTGGCTGGTAGTCGTTGAAGTACATACCTGCAGAAAGTGCAAGAGTTACATGTAGGGAGCACCCAAATCTAGTTAACCAGAGTCTAATGTTGATGCTATTCTGTTAGAAAGTGTAGATTAGTGGCTTGTGATCCCTGTAGATTGTGAATGTCCTTGCTTCCACTTGCAGCCAGAAGTATTTGACCACCTCATACATGACGAGGAGCCTGTGCTATTACGTGTTCCATGACAATTTTCAGGAGAAGTGCGCAAGCAGTTGCCGCGAATCATCCTGCCACAATTGCAGTACTGCACCAACAGCAATTTTACTTGTGCCCACCACTAATGCCAAAGGTGCGTCAAAGAATGTGTGAGGAGTGCTCGGTTTTCCATACTATGTTTTGTGGTATCGAAAGAAGTGCTGCGTCAACTGTTCTTGCAGCTCTGTTGGACAGGGTATGTGTTGACAGTAAAAGTTTAATGTTCCTAAAAATTGAGGTAACTCCTTGATTGTGGTCAGTCACGGTATCTGTTGAATAGCTTTGACTTTCTCAGTTAGTGGTAGGGATCCTTCAGACGATATTTGGTGGCCTTGGAGAGGGTGTTGCTCCCTGGGACCGTAAATACAAGCATATTGTCTAAGTAGGCAAAGCAAAATGGCAGTCCCTGCAGAGTGAAACTGATGAACCTTTACCAGGTTTGGGCAGCATTTCGTATCCCAAACATCATGAATCTCCTTTCAACATGCCCAAATGCGGTAATCATCACCGTCTTGGGAATGTCTTCCTCCACCATGGATATTTGCTTGTATGATTTGGCACAGTCCAAAACATGGAGTACTGTTGTGCCTTGCAGCATGTAATTGTAGTCATGTAACATCGGCATGAGATAGTGATCAGGTACAGTTCTGGAGTTGAGTGCGTGGATGCCAGCCTCTTCATTTCTTCAGGATGAGGTGCTGTGCAGGTAACCATGGGCTACATGATGGTCAGATTATTCCTTTTTTAAGCATCCTGTCAAATTCTGTGATGGCCAAATGATCAGGTGCCAAATGCATGGATCTACAAGATACCAGAAAACCATATGTAGTTTCAATTCTATGCACCGTATTATATGATACATGTGTAGGTGTGCCTGAAGGTCTGTTCAAAGTTGGAAACTGTCATAGAAGAAGGCATATTTCACTACAGATGCCTGCATTAGCTTAACACTGTGCACTGATGTATTGTGTTGAAGGTCTGCTGTTGCCAGGCCAGTAATGTGCCAAGAGGTCGGCTCCTGTAATTGGCTCTGTAACGTAGGTGACAGTGAAGTCTCAGTTGAATGAGTGGTGCAGTCACAAATTCAACTCGATCCACCGTGTTCTATGTGTTGAAGTGAACGAGTTATTAGCGACAGATAAATGGAATGCCACAGGCAGTCTACAGCTTTTCGCTGAAGTTCTTGGTAGGATGTTTAAATCTGAGCTGCTGTGTATCAGATACGTCTGGCTGGGACCTTGTATCACTAATGAACAGGCACCATAACTTTGTGGGGCAGTTGGTTCTGCCTACTACCGACTGCTACTTGCATTTGAGTGTGAACATGGTGCTGTACATTTTTGTACTTGTTCACTGAACCTTTGGTGTTACCAGCTCATAGCTTGTTCCATGCTCAATGATGCAGCATTGGTCGACGATCAGATTTTTTTATCTTTGGCAATAACATCCTCTACCTTTCCAAGCACAACTGTAATTGAGGAAGTGTTTAGTGCTGTATATTGTTTTATAACAATGAAAATAGTTAACTTTTACAATATAATGTAATGGATAGATAAAAAATCTACTCACCAAGTGACAGCAGGAGGACACACATATAAAAAAAGTGTTTTACATATGCAAACTTCAGAGCCAGTGGCTCCTTCTTCTGACAGAAGGGTTGAAGGGGAAGCAAAAAGGGTGAAGGATAAGGACTGGAAGAGTTTGGGAAGAAGGGTAGAATTTGATAGATTTGTACTGAACTGTGTTCTGACATCTCCACTTTTGCTGCCAATGAGTCAAACTATTTGCACCCGACTGTTGCTGTCACTGTTGTTCTAGTGTCTAGCACTGCTACTGTATTAACCTGTGGAAGTGTGGTGTGCTCTTGAATTTAATTGGCGAGCTCCATTACGGTGTCCAACAACATTTCCGTTTGTGATGCTATGATTACTTTGACTTGTGATGGCAGCCTGCTGCTCCACAGTGTTTGTAGTAGATTGTCAGGAACAGTAACCGTATATACCTTGCTCCACAAATGATGGTGTGCTCTGAGCACTATTGGACTTAACATCTATGGTCATCAGTCCCATAGAACTTAGAACTACTTAAACCTAACTAACCTAAGGACAACACACAACACCCAGCCATCACGAGGCAAAGAAAATCCCTGACCCCGTCGGGAATCGAACCCGGGCGCGGGAAGGAAGAACGCTACCGCACGACCACGAGATGCGGGCACACAAATGATGCTAATATTGCTGACCGGTTGCAATTGCATATGTGTTCATGTGTCAGCACTTGATGGATTCACTTCCTGTGCGATGCTGCGACTCTTCGGATTAATCCAGTCTGAGCCTTTTGTCTTAATCTCATGAGGTGCTGCAGTAATCACATCTTGTACTTCTATGGCATAGCGGTGATCAAGTTGACTCACAACGAGGGTGAATTTCATCGAGAGCCATTCATGCACTCCTGTGCTGCACTTCCCAACTACTGCTAAAGTGCTCAATGTCATTTTCTAACTGTACCACAACCAATCTCTGGTTGAGTGGTAATTTGCGAGTCAGTTTGCTCAGTCATATTATGTGTCTATTCTGACACCGAGCCTCACATCCAAACAGTGTGGAAACATTTATTACCTGCAAGCATAAAATATGAAAACAATGAATTAAACATTTCTTGGCCAATGCATCAAATTGTAGCATAGTGTGCCTTTACCTCTGTGGTAAGATGAGTGGTGCCCAGGTAGTGCGGTAATGGACCTCCACTTAAACCCACTTACCTTGGCGCTGCGTATCATCCCACTGACTGAAGGTCTATAATCCTGCAGTCTCTATGTGCCTCTCATTTTCAAAAAGCACAAGCACACAATGTGATCTCTCTATAGCATAGCTAAAGAAGTGAGAAACACTTGCTTTCTTGAGGAAAGGTTTTTATTCATGCACCAGTCAGAATAAATTTGACTTTTGAAAGGAAACTATTTACCTTGAAGTGCAGTGACTACCTAAAAAAAATTAACAAAGCAGCAGCACGAGAATACACATATAAAAAAAGGTTTTACACATGCAAGCTTTTGGAGCTTGTGGCTACCTCTTCTTGCTGGAGGGTTGAAAGGGGAGGAAGAGGGGTGAATGAAAAGGGGTAGAGTTTGGAAAAGTCACCCAGAACCACGGGTCAGCGGAGTCGTACCAGACAGAATGAGAATACCTCATCCTTACCTTTCAACCCTTCCACCAGAAGAAGGAGCCACCTTGCATACATAAAACACTTTTTTATATGTGTGTTCTCCTGCTGCTGCTTGGTGAGTAGATTTTTTATCTATCAAATTACATTATATTGTTTAAAATTGTTTATTTTTCATTTTTATAAAACAATACAAAGTACTATTCCTCAATTCAAATGTGCCGGGTACAAAAGCAGTGACAGCCAAATGTTAGTCTTACCATGTTAGTCTTAAACATTATTTCATGACTTGCAAAATTTCATCAAATATTATTGCCTTAACATTATTTATTGAAACCCAGTGGCTTCACTGATTTTAGTTACTGCCAGGAAAATGCAAACATGAAGACCTTGCACATCAGACACTTTTGTGAGATGTGAAACAAGATGCAAAGCTGCATCTCAACCTGTAACACCAAGGGGTGGCATTGCCATACCTGTTTGGATGATTCGTCAATATTTAAGCTGCCTTTGGTGTAATACAGCATGAGGGAGAGTCTGATAGCTTCTCTGTAGCTCTTGTCATAATTAGTAAATGAATTCTTGTCATAAATTGTTGGTTTTATCGGCTTTCATTGAGTGTGTGGTCCCAAGGCATGCCTCCCCAAAAAACAGAAGATTTATCCTAGGTTTAGTGGGGAGAAACTGCTATTTTGTATAAATCTTTTCCTTTAAGTACTTGGGAGGCTTAATAAGGTTAATCCTTCACCTTGTCTCACATTCTGTTCTGAAACTCTAGGAAGAGTGCATGTTAGAAATTAAGTAGCTTCACACTACTTTACATTCTTCCCCCACTCAAGTGAAAGGGCTGGTCCTGTAATTGCAGGGAAATGATGTCCCTGAAGGGAAACTGCATTTTAACTTGGGGAGTCTGTGGCAGTATTATTCTACCAATGATCTGAAATCTTCCTGATGGCCGTGTACCCCTTTCCAGTGAGAATGCACTGTAAAATTTGCTATGTTGGCTCTGATTGTTTCCACACATACACACATGCACCCTCCTCTGGTACAGAATTCGAGCTCATATTATGTAATGAAATTAATTATGTGCAAAGCAAATATATGTTTCATATCAATACTACTTTTTTGAATTTGAATAAATCCAGCTCACAGTAGCTCACAAATCAATCACATGCAACCAAAATGTTCAGTAACCATCACTGAGGTGGAATGATGCGGAATGGAATGTGGACCTCATAGAGCCGCCGCACTACAAGTGCAGATAAGCTTAGAAAAGTACTTAGTTTACAGAAATGCGTCATGTGAATATTTCATGAAGTGTGTAACTCAACATTTTACATAATTGTATCTCTGGTTAATAACAAAGGTGACTTTGGGTTGACATATGCAGTGCACAATGCCAAAACCAGGACTAAAAATGATTTCCGTACAGACTATGTCCCCTTATCTAGAGTTCATAATGGAGTTTTGTACTGTGGGACAAAAGTCAGTAACAAGTTGGCAGTAAACATCAGGCAGAAAATTGAAAGTCCTCAGTTATTCAAAAACAAAGGAAAAGAATATAACATTAGTCACGTTTTCTATATAATATTTGGACCCAGAGATGTAAATTCTGCATGATTGTAGTGCTTGTATTCAACAGTACTTGGCACAGTAGGTATATGAAGAGCTGATAGTTGTTTGTGTAAAATTATGTAAATACTTCGTTTGGTGTTTTAGATAAAAACAGCAGATGATTAGTATAACAGCTGTTTTTATTTTTTTTATTTTTTTAAGCAGCTGTTTTCTTCCCAAATACTTTAGGATTAAAGGAGACCTCTCACCAAAATACAGAAGTGTTAAGTTATCGATAGGCACATACAAAGGAAAGGAAACTCGCTACCCTGCACTCTCCACCCATCAGTTTCCCCTTCCTCTGTCCTGTCACTTCCAGCCATTCATGTCCACATGTTGCCTTCATTGTGTGCTGCTTCCGCTGCATGGTACAATTGCCCAGGCCCATATACCTGCCACTCCTCCCTCCTGCATTCCTAGCTTGCAAACCCCAAGCTGTTAGCCACAAACCCCCTGTCCCTCTCCCTGCTTCTCACCACCCTCTCCCTCCATACATCCCACCCGACACTATCCTCTCCACAATTACCGGTAGCCTACCTACTGCAAAATAGCATTGGCATTGTTGGAGTCTAGCCAACAAAGATGATGTAACTTACCAAACGTAAGCGTTGGAATGTTGATAGACATACAAACAAACACAAACACACACACAGAATTCAAGCTTTTGCAGCCCACAGTTGCTTCATCATGAAAGAGGGAAGGATGTGGGTTTTAAGGGAGAGGGTAAGGAGTCATTCCAATCCTGGGAGTGGAAAGATTTACCTTGGGGGGAAAAAGGGACAGATATATATAGACACACACACAAAGATTCCGAGACTTGGCAAGCAGGAAAGCGCCAGTAGATAGGCACAATAAATAAAACACACAAACACACACACAGAATTTCTAGCTTTCGCAACCGACGATTGCTTCTTCAGGAAAGAGGGAAGGAGAGGGAAAGACGGAAGGATGTGGGTTTTAAGGGAGAGGGTAAGGAGTCATTCCAGTCCCTGGAGCGGAAAGACTTACCTTAGGGGGAAAAAAGGACAGGTGTACACTCGCGCACACACACACATATCCATCCGCACATACACAGATACAAGCAGACATTTGTAAAGGCAAAGAGTTCGGGCAGAGATGTCAGTCGAGGCGGAAGTACAGAGGCAAAGAAGTTGTTGAAAGACAGGTGAGGTATGAGTGGCGGAAACTTTAAATTAGCGGAGGTTGAGGCCTGGCTGATATCGAGAAGAGAGGATATACTGAAGGGCGAGTTCCCAACTCCGGAGTTCGGATAGGTTGGTGTTGGTGGGAAGTATCCAGATAACCCGGACGGTGTAACACTGTGCGAAGATGTGCTGGCCGTGCACCAAGGCATGTTTAGCCACAGGGTGATCCTCATTACCAACAAACACTGTCTGCTTGTGTCCATTCATGCGAATGGACAGTTTGTTGCTGGTCATTCCCACATAGAAAGCGTCACAGTGTAGGCAGGTCAGTTGGTAAATCACGTGGGTGCTTTGACACGTGGCTCTGCCGTTGATCGTGTACACCTTCCGGGTTACAGGACTGGAGTAGGTGGTGGTGGGAGGGTGCATAGGACAGGTTTTACACTGGGGGCGGTTACAAGGGTAGGAGCCAGAGGGTAGGGAAGGTGGTTTGGGGATTTCATAGGGATGAATGAAGAGGTTACGAAGGTTAGGTGGATGGCGGAAAGACACTCTTGGTGGTGTGGGGAGGATTTTCATGAAGGATGGATCTCATTTCGGGGCAGGATTTTAGGAAGTCGTATCCCTGCTGGAGAGCCACATTCAGAGTCTGATCCAGTCCCGGGAAGTATCCTGTCACAAGTGGGGCACTTTTGGGGTTCTTCTGTGAGAGGTTCTGGGTTTGAGGGGATGAGGAACTGGTTCTGGTTATTTGCTTCTGTACCAGGTCGGGAGGGTAGTTGTGGGATGCGAAAGCTGTTTTCAGGTTGTTGGTGTAATGGTTCAGGGATTCAGGACTGGAGCAGATTTGTTTGCCACGAAGGCCTAGGCTGAAGGGAAGAGACCGTTTGATATGGAATGGGTGGCAGCAGTCATAATGGATGTACTGTTGCTTGTTGGTGGGTTTGATGTGGACGGATGTGTGAAGCTGGCCATTGGACAGATGGAGGTCAACGTCAAGGAAAGTGGCATGGGATTTGGAGTAGGACCAGGTAAATCTAATGGAACCAAAGGAGTTGAGGTTGGAGAGGAAATTCAGGAGTTGTTCTTCACTGTGAATCCAGATCATGAAGATGTCGTCAATAAATATGTACCAAGCTTTGGGTTGGCAGGCTTGGGTAACCAAGAAGGCTTCCTCTAAGCGACCCATAAATAGGTTGGCATACGAGGGGGCCATCCTGGTACCCATGGCTGTTCCCTTTAATTGTTGGTATGTCTGGCCTTCAAAAGTGAAGAAGTTATGGGTCAGGATGAAGCTGGCTAAGGTGACGAGGAAAGAGGTTTTAGGTAGGGTGTCAGGTGATCGGCGTGAAAGGAAGTGCTCCATTGCAGCGAGGCCCTGGATGTGCGGGATATTTGTGTATAGGGAAGTGGTATCAATGGTTACAAGGGTGGTTTCCAGGGGTAACAGACTGGGTAAGGATTCCAGGCGTTCGAGTAAGTGGTTGGTGTCTTTGATGAAGGATGGGAGACTGCATGTAATGGGTTGAAGATGTTGATCTACGTAGACAGAGATACATTCAGTGGGGGCTTGGTAACCAGCTACAATGCGGGGGCCGGGATGTTTGGGTTTGTGAATTTTAGGAAGTAGGTAGAAGGTAGGAGTGCGAGGTGTCGGTGGGGTCAGGAGTTTGATGGAGTCAGGTGAAAGGTTTTGTAGGGGGCCTAAGGTTCTGAGGATTCCTTGAAGCTCCGCCTGGACATCAGGAATGGGATTACCTTGGCAAACTTTGTATGTAGAGTTGTCTGAAAGCTGACGCAGTCCCTCAGCCACATACTCCTGACGATCAAGTACCACGGTCGTGGAACCCTTGTCAGCCGGAAGAATGATGATGGATCGGTCAGCTTTCAGATCACGGATAGCCTGGGCTTCGGCTGCGGTGATGTTGGGAGTAGGATTAAGGTTTTTCAAGAAAGATTGAAAGGAAAGGCTGGAAGTGAGAAATTCCTGGAAGGTTTGGAGAGGGTGGTTTTGAGGAAGAGGAGGTGGGTCCCGCTTTGATGGAGGACGGAACTGTTCCAGGCAGGGTTCAATTTGGATAGTGTCTTGGGGAGTTGGATCATTAGGAGTGGGATCAGGATTATTTTTCTTCGTGGCAAAGTGATATTTCCAGCAGAGACTACAAGTGTAGGACAGAAAATCTTTGACATGGGCAGTTTGGTTGAACCTGGGAATGGGGCTGAAGATGAGACTTTTGGATAGGACAGAGGTTTCAGATTGGGGGAGAGGTTTGGAGGAAAGGTTAACTACTGAATTGGGGTGTTGTGGTTCCAGATTGTGTTGAACCTGGGAGTGGGGTTGAAGTGAGGCCTTTGGATAGGACAGAGGTTCAACCAAACTGCCCTTGTCAAAGATTTACCGTCTTTCAACAACTTCTTTGCCTCTGTACTTCCGCCTCGACTGACATCTCTGCCCGAACTCTTTGCCTTTACAAATGTCTGCTTGTGTCTGTGTATGTGCGGATGGATATGAGTGTGTGTGTGTGTGTGTGTGTGTGTGTGAGTGTACACCTGTCCTTTTTTCCCCCTAAGGTAAGTCTTTCCGCTCCCGGGATTGGAATGACTCCTTACCCTCTCCCTTAAAACCCACATCCTTTCGTCTTTCCCTCTCCTTCCTGAAGAAGCAACCATCGGTTGCGAAAGCTAGTAATTTGTGTGTGTGTTTGTGTGTTTTGTTCATGTGCCTGTCTGCCGGCACTTTCCCGCTTGGTAAGTCTTGGAATATATATATATATATATATAACATTCCACGGGGAAAAATATATCTAAAAACAAAGATGATGTGACTTACCAAACAGAAGTGCTGGCAGGTCGATAGACACACAAACAAATAAACATACACACAAAATTCAAGCTTTCGCAACCAACGGTTGCTTCTTAAGGAAAGAGGGAAGGAGAGGGAAAGATGAAAGGATGTGGGTTTTAAGGGAGAGGGTAAGGAGTCATTCCAATCCCGGGAGCGGAAAGACTTACCTGAAGGGGAAAAAAGGGCAGGTATACACTCGCGCACACACACACATATCCATCTGCCGCACGTACACAGACACAATCAGACATTTGTCTGAAACTAAGAAAAGTTGTTTGTTCATGGAGCATTTACATGAAAATGATCATTTGAATCTGTGTCTAAGCTGGAATTTGTCCATTACTGAAGAAGATCGAAGAAAAGTTAATGCTGAATGGAGTATTTCCTTTTTATACCACAAGTCAGATGAAATCAGGAAAAGAACATAAAATGTGTTGTTCTTCATCATTACAGTGCTGTCTGTCAGGCAATTGATTATTTGAAGGACAAAATCGTGAAATTAATATTTCATTGCCCATATTTATCTGAATTATTGCTTAATGACTTCTTTTCATTCCATTATGTTATTAAAAATGTATGAATGGAGATTTTTGTCATCTGAAGGACATGTTGAATCTTTCCGAAACCAGATTTTTGAGATGCAAAAATAGATGGGAAAAATGTTTCCAGAGTTAGTTTTAATGCATGCAAAACTGTATAAATTCCAAAGGTGAATGTTTTGGCAAGCAATAAAAATTTTTCATCAAAAAGATTTCTTTCTTTGTTTTTGTAAAATCTTCAAAGGTGGCCCTAATATTAAGGTCTTTAAGTGCTCTCCCAGTGCTATAACACATGGCAATGGAAAATCCTGGTGAAATGTAAACAATTTAGGGGCAAAGCAGTAGAGCTGTTGCATTATTGACAGACACATAAGCAGGACAGAAAACTTGCTGGCATTTTGACCTCCCCCCCCCGCCCTGCTGGATTGCATGTGTGTGTGTGTGTGCACACATGCACCCACCTGTACATGTATATTGTGCTGGCTGAATATGCAATGTTGCAATTGCAGCTTGCCTGCATTGAGGAGTTGTGTTGGGTGGAATGAGAGAGGGGATAAAATTTGTGACTGTACTAATTAGGGGCCCAAATGCAACTTCACCTGATGAAACAAAGAATATGGACAAGCGTGATTTGATGCACAAAGAATCATGAAGACGGCTTACAAAATATTATGCAGTGTTGAACAAAGAGCTGTGTCGTACACCTAACAGAGTTTTTTATTGGTGACATACTAAATAAAACCTCTAGTGTTCAGTTTGTGAACGGTGTGTGTGGAAGTGTGGACTTTCTGCGAGAAGGAGAGCTAGAACTCGAAAGCTAGTTAATACTGTGTTGTATTATGTGTATCTGGTTCCCACACGTCAATCTGCTGAGTACTTCTTCTTCTTCTTCTTCTTCTTCTTCTTCTTCTTATGCCAGTCATTCACAGAGCCTCTTCCAATCTTCTCATTTCGTGCAAAGACCGTTGTTCACATTTCCTCCCATTGTAATCATCTTTGGTTCAAACCTTCCCTCACCTGATCTCTCCGTCTTGTTCTTGGTCTTCTTCCAGTTTCTGTCCATTTGAGAGCTCTTCGTGGAAGAGTGATCGCCTTTCCTTTATTTAATGAGCAAACTACTCATTTCATTATGCTACAACATTTAAATAAACTTTTTATGAGACCTGCTTTTACTTTGGACTATGGTCTAGATGATGAAATTAATTCTCATTCCTGTAATTTCAAGAATAATTCAGTGTAAGTACACATCCTAATGTGTGCCCGTGACTACTGACAGAAATGAAGTCTCAGGGTCATCTACACTCCATCACTTAGTGTGAAAAACCCACTGTTGAGTCAATGCTATTGCGTAATGAAGCTTGTATGCATAAAACTGCATACTGCTGCAACAGCAATTACCTTCAATGTATCTAGTTTTCAGAGGATTAACCAGTTGAAAGGACTACAGAAAGGTGTTTGGCGTGGGTTGTACTTACAAGCATCTCTTACTATGTTACTGTGTGCACAAAATCCAGTCTTATTTCGTATATTACCATTCACTATATTGTTTTATGTGGTTATTTTCTGGAGTAATGCAGTGCAGCTGAAGTCATTAACAGATTTATTGCGCAAAAATGAGAAACAAGAATATTACGTTAAATGAATAACAGTGCATTCTGCAGAAATCTACCCACCTCAAATGCCACACTATAAGATACCGAGATAGGTGTTATGTTGATTGTTTCTGGAGCTACGTTTCAGTGTGTGTTCTGTCTTCTGGCGCAGATGTCCTCACCAAATTACGCTCAGACATAACTGGAAATTAGAAATTCATGTATATTCAAAAGGAGAGAAAACAAACATGTCTTATTAATCAAACTTCATATAAGTTATTTTAATATCTAGTAGCAAAATGAGTCTTCTCAATTTTGTCATTCTCTCTCTGTGTGTTTTCTTAGATATTTTGTGGTCATACCTGTGATTGTTATCATAGCAGTGAAGGAGAGTAGGAAGATTATGATGTTGTGTAGCAGAAGTAGTAGTAGTAGTAGTAGTAGTAGTAATTTTTGTATTGTTCTTTGGAAAAAACAGTATTTGAGTTTTATTGTTTTTTGCTAGGTGACTACACAAAGGAACCAGATGGTGTTGAAGGTAGAATAGCTGTAGTATGTGGATCACGTGCACACTTGGAGGAGGAGGCCATTGCTACCCGGTCCATGTTTCGCACATTACTGATGCATGGATTTCATTTTCTTGTCTGGCTGTTTGCTGTGAGAGGGATTCGTGATACACAATGTGGATTTAAACTGTTTACCCGTGAAACTGCCAGAGTGTGTTTTCACAACATGCATGTTGAGCGTTGGTGAGTGGTATTAAGCTCAACTAGATACTCAGTTTTTATCTTTTTGTGTTTCTGTAAGATCACTACAGTCTGCATAGTGATGAACAGTAACAAAGAATTTTGACCTAGATTTATTCCACCTGACTCCTGGATTGCCTCTTGTTATTTGCACTTTCCTGAAATAATTAAAGTAAACAAAATAAGTTCTAGCGAACCTTGTTAAGTTACCTTCATTTTACATTGCTTTGTGTTTTTAGGTAATCTGTAGGTACATTTACAGTAAACAGTGACTTAATATCATAACATATTCAAGTTAAATTTGAAGTAGATGATTATCAACTTTTACTGAGTAAAACTATTTATTGAGTGAAACTATTGTATAGTTGACATTTTTGTCCCAAGAGAATCAGTAGGTGTATTGATATTTAAAGCAGTTCTCATTTTTTCTTCAATCTCAGTTACATATTTTTAATTATATGATGTGGTTTGATCACTCTGGATCATCTTCAGATCTGAAACAAAATGAAACTAAGTATTTATCATTTAATATTGTACAATAAGTAGAAAAATGTACATGAATTTTGCGACAGCAATCTGGCTTGTCTGTTTAGAAACTCATCTCAGGGTACTGTGGTTTGCAGATGCGGTCAGTGTTTTAAATAGATATCTGGTGGTAGTAGGGGAGTAGGGAGGGCAAAACGGGAGGAAAAGAAAAATCAAGCAAGGGTGATTGAGAGAGGTGAGAGGAAGCAGGAGGGATAGTGGTAGGGATGTCAAGAGTTTAGCAAAAACAGTCTTGCTAAAATTATAAAAAAGTATAATTATGTAAAAATACTCATTAAAATGTTAATAGTGTAGAATAATGAGTGCATAAACCATAAGCAGTATAAAATTATAAAATAGAGCAAGGGGGAATGAGAGTGGTAAAAGAAGGCAGGGAGTAGGGGATGGGGGATGAGAGCTAGTGGTAGGGATGTTACAGGTTTAACAGTAGAGGGTCTTACACTAAAATTACAGAAATGCAATATGTATAAATTTTCATTAAAATATTAAAAGCATAGACCAAGGGCTGCATAAAAATTGTAAAATATATAAAACAGTGCCTAAATTATAAAAGTGGAAATAAAGTAACTAAAACTTAAGTAACATCTTAAAATGTTTAATTTGAAACATTGAAAGTGTAAAACCTTAAAGTCTTGCTCTGAAAGTATAAAAAGTATAACTTTATAAAAATTCTCATTAAAATGTTAAAATTGTAGAACAATGGATGCATAAACAGTGAAAGTCCTCCTTAAACATCCCAACAACCACCACCACCACCACCACCATAAATAGTAAAAGACATAAAGATCGTAAAATTATAGAAGTGAAATTATGTATGGTAGTGAGAACTGAATTAAGTGTCATTAAATGTTAAAATTAAAAAGAAAAGAGGTATAAAGTGATGAAAACTGTAAAACAATAAATTATAAAAGTGAAACTGTTCAGCAACTAAAGTTACAGAGAACAGAATGTAACAGTTATGGGTAATTGCGTTTGACTCTGTGTGGTAGCCTATGGCACAGAATTGTACAGTATTTTCAGAAACCAGTGTGCATGCAGATGTGCTGCTGCCAGGATGGTGTATCAATCAAAGTGATACTTGCTGTCTCTTATCAATGAGTGGGGTTGTTACTCATATGTGTCATGTGCTGAGATCGACACTTGAAAGAGGCCTTCAGAATTTCTAATAAAAGCACTATTAATAAAATCATTCTGCTGATTTAATGTGCTGCCAGACTCTTGCCGGTCATGTAAAAATCTCGTTTTCTTCCAACGTTTAGAAGAGGTGTCCCTTAGATTCATTCTGCAGTACTTTCAAATGCATATCAATAGTTCCAACAGCATTTTGATGTTAGAAGATGTTCATCAAATGCTGTTTTATTATTGTGAATTAAAGCGTGCTCTTGTAAACATATTTCATACTTCAAACATCGTGCCTGTTTGACCTATGTAAACTCTTGGACTTTAGTTTATCTATACCTGCTGCCATGAAGTATATGACTTTCTTGTCTTCCCTTTCATCTGTTAGTGTGCTGCCACTGATTTTACACGGTTGTTTTCTTTTAATTTTATATAGCAACTTAGTTATTGTTGGGACTGGATAACTGGTGCTCACTGAAACTTGCATTGTAATAGCGATTTCTTTATTCATCTCATGCGCGCTTAGTGGCAGTTTTAATAACCTATTAATTATGTTTACCCATGTCTCTCGTAACTGTAATGTTGAGATAGTTGATGGCTCCTTTATTTTCATGCTCAGCTGTAGCACTCGGGCTCTCCACTGTATCATTAGCACTGCTTTGCTTTAACTAACAAAATGGCACCATCTACTTAGCGGTAATAGCAGAGAACTTTCCTGGCTACTGCAGGGTTGCCAGTGAAAAATTGATGTTCCAAATGATTTTGGAAAATCCCAGCCATAATGCTGGCTAGAGAATTTCTCATGGCTAGCCCTTCTAATTGGTGGTCCTATCTTACTGTGGAACATGAAACAGTTGTAGGATAATATAAGTTCTAGAAGCTCCATTGATTCAGCTATTACTGCTGTACCCTTTTTGTAGTGTTTTATAATTTTGTTCTTAATGATTTGTAATGTCTCATGGACAGGCATAATTAGTGTATAAATTCACCACATCTAGGGTTGTAAAGATGGAATCAGCTGGTGTGACTATATCCTTAACTTGATCGACAAACTCAAACATATTTTTTTGAACAATACTGCTTGTAAAATGTGTGTAGTATTTAAATCATTTGTGCTAGTGTAGCATTTATCAGGTCATTAGAGCATTTATCAGGTCATTAGATGTAGCTTTACCTGTGAATGTGTGTCTGGCAACTGTGGGTTGATGACTAATATATATGTCTTATTTTCCCTCCTCGTACTATGGAGTAGAAAATCAGAGTCTTGAATTTTGCATATTAGTAGTGCAAAAAAATTTTTTTTTGGAAATGCATTCACTTCATTTATCCATTTTTCAGAGAAATTTGTCTGTTTTATCAACATAATCATCATTACCTAAAGTGACCACAGTGCTGTCCTTATCTGCCCTCGTGATGAATGCTTTATGCATCTTTAACTTCTTATTTAAGTTATCTATAGTCCTGCTATTATTATTATGGTTACTTTCTCACGGAAACTGTGTTTTTAAAGTGTGGATGACATTGACTGTCAAGTCGTCGTGTCTATGAATAGGAAGTCCTAATATTGGTCTGGAGCTATAATTTAAACCTTTTGATAGAAGATATATCTCTTCAACTATAAGAAGAATGTTTGTAAGCTCAACAAACTTTATTATGTCCTGAGAGGGAGGTAGAAGGACAACTTACAAGACAAGGGTTCGTATCTCAATCAACAAGAGAAATTAGCATTGGCTGCTTGTAGTACTCCAACAGCAGCTCACCTACAAGCTGAAAGTATTGCAAATGTGTGCAGCAAATGATGGGCACCACTTTAAACAGTTGTTGTTGTTGTGGTCTTCTGTCCAGAGACTAGTTTGATGATGCAGCTCTCCATACTACTCTGTCCTGTGCTAGCTTCTTCATCTCCCAGTACCTACTGTAACCTACATCCTCTGAATCTGCTTAGCATATTCATCTTTTGGTCTCTCTCTACGATTTTTACCCTCCACGCTGCCCTCTAGTATTAAATTGGTGATCCCTTGATGCCTCAGAACATGTCCTATCAACCGATCCCCTCTTCTAGTCAAGTTGTGCCACAAATTTCTCTTCTCCCCAATTCTATTCAGTACCTCCTCATTAGTTACGTGATCTACCCATCGAATCTTCGGCTCTCTTCTGTAGCACCACTTTTCGAAGGCTTCATTCCATACAGGGCTACACTCCATACAAATACTTTCAGAAAAGACTTCCTGACACTTAAATCTATACTCGATGTTAACAAAATTCTCTTCTTCAGAAACACTTTCCTCGCCATTGCCAGTCTTCATTTTATATTTTCTCTACTTCAACCATCATCAGTTATTTTGCTCTCCAAATAGCAAAACTCATCTACTATGTTAAGTGTCTCATTTCCTAATCTAATTCCTACAGCGTCATCTGATTCCATTCTACTACATTCCATTATCCTCATTTTGCTTTTGTTGATGTTCATCTTATATTCTCCTTTCAAGACACTGTCCTCTTCCAGGTCCTTTGCTGTCTCTGACAGAATTACAATGTCATAGGCAAACCTCAAAGTTTTTATTTCTACTCCATGGATTTTAATTCCTATTCCAAATTTCTCTTTTGTTTCCTTTACTGCTTGCTAAATATACAGATAGAACAACATTGGGGATAGGCTACAATCCTTTCTCACTCCCTTCCCAACCACTGCTTGCTTTCATGCCCCTCAACTCATAACTGCCACCTGGTTTCTGTACAAATTGTAAATAGCCTTTCACTCCCTGTATTTTACCCCTGCCAGCTTCGGAATTCGAAGGGGGGTATTACAGTCAACATTGTCAAAAGCTTTCTCTAAGTCTACAAATGCAAGAAACGTATGTTTGCCATTCCTTAATCCATCACCTGAGATAAGTCATAGGGTCAGTATTGCCTCACGTGTTCCAACATTTCTACGGAATCCAAACTGATCTTCCCTGAGATTGGCTTGTATCAGCCTTTCCATTCGTCTGTAAAGAATTCATGTTAGTATTTTGCAACCGTGACTTATTAAACTGATCGTTTGAAACAAATACTAACAAAGAGATAGAGGGGCTGGCCAGTACTTAGCTCAGTACAGTCAACAGATACACAAAACAGAACAGAAAATTTACGTTCCTAGCTTTTGGAACTTTGTTCCTTCGTCAGGGAGGAGAGAGGGGAAAGAAAGGGAAGAAGGGAAAGTGGATTCAGTTACTCACAACCCAGGTTATGAAGCAACAGGGAAAGGTAAACAGGGAGAGTAGCAAGGATGGAGGCATGGTTGTCAGAGGGAAGCCAAAGATATTCTACTGTAAGTACTGCGCCAGCTTCAAACTAAAGAGGATGCATACAGAAGTAAAGAGGTATATAGTATAAAGATAAACATAACTATGTAGGCTGAAAAGATGCATGAATGGCTAAAGAGGAAAGGGAAAGAGGAGAAGACTGAAGAGTAAATGGGAGTGAGGTTGGTTAACGTAGGTTCAATCCAGGTGGATGGCGGGATGAAAGGATGTGTTGAAGTGCAAGTTCCCATCTCCGCAGTTCCGAGGGACTGGTGTCGGGTGGGAGAAGCCAAATGGCACGTACGGTGTAGCATGTTCCTAGGTCCCAGGAATTATGCTGGAGGGCATGCTCTGCTACTGGGTATTGGACATCTCCTAGGCGGATAGTTCGTCTGTGACCGTTCATGCACTCAGCCTGTTTAGTTGTCGTCATACCGATGTAAAAGGCTGTGCAATGCAGGCATGTCAGCTGATAAATGACATGTTATTTCACATGTGGCCCTGCCTTGAATTGTGTATGTTTTACCAGTAGCAGGGCTGGAGTAGGTGGTTGTGGGGGGAAGCATGTGGCAGGTTTTGCAGCAGGGTCGGTTACAGGGGTAGGAACCGCTGGGTAGAGAAGGTGGTCTGGGAATATTTTAGGGGTTGACAAGGATGTTACGGAGGTTAGGGGGGCGATGAAAGGCAACTCTGGGTGGTGTGGAGAGAATATTGTCTTGGGGTGATCTCATTTCAGGGCTTGACTTGAGATAGTCATATCCCTGGCGGAGTAATTTGTAGATGTATTCGAGGCCAGGATAATATTGGGTGACAAGGAGGATGCTTCTGTGTGGTCTGGGGGCAGGAACATTGTTGTTGGACAGGGAGGAATGTATCTCCCGAGCAATACATCTCCTTAAATTCCCACCTTTTTGCAGTTTCTTCAGTTTTAATCTACAACTCATAACCAACAGATTGTGGTCAGAGTCCACATCTGCCCCTGGAAATGTCTTACAATTTAAAACCTGGTTCCTAAATCTCTGTCTTATCATTATATAATCTGATACCTTCTAGTATCTCCAGGATTCTTCAATGTATACAACCTTCTTTTATGATTCTTGAATCAAGTGTTAACTATGATTAAGTTATGCTCTGTGCAAAATTCTACCTGACTGCTTCCTCTTTCATTCTTTACCCCCATTCCATATTCACCCACTACTTTTCCTTCTTTTCCTTTTCCTACTATCGAATTCCAGTCCCCCATGACTGTTAAAGCACAAGTATCTGAATAATTTCTTTTATCTTCTTGTACATTTCTTCAATCTCTCTGTCATCTGCAGCACTAGTTGGCATATAAACTTGTATTGTTGTGGTAGGTGTGGGCTTCTTGTCTATCTTGGGTACAATAATGCGTTCACCGTGCTGTTTTTAGTACCTTACCCACATTCCTATTGTCACAGAAAAAGCTGAGTAGCACTGTGGTATAGTGGTTATGATACTAAACTGTTGCATGGTGGGTCATGAGTTCAAAATTCACCTGGACTGTACAATTTTAATTTCTATATTTTGTTCGACTATACTCTGGAAGTATCCACAAATGTAAAGAATCATTGTACTGGAATGTTCTGTAGCTGCATATATATTGTATGTGATCTGGTTGGAGGCAGTTCACTCCACACTCTTGTATATGCAAGTGCTGAATAAACCTTCGTTAAATGAAGTTAGTGTTCGTAATTCATCTAATTACACCGTCTTCTATGTGACATTATTCTGGTGGAGGTGTCGAGTATTTGAATTTGTGATAGGCCACTTTATCTATGACACAGTGGCTCCCATCAGGCCACGATAGAGCCACCATTTAAATGGCGAGAAATCCGAGTTTGAGCCATATTCAACAGATCGCAATCTATTGGAGTCAGAAGAAGAAGAGGACGTTACGATGACAGCAACTGTGTGCCACCACCACATGAGACATCCTTCTGTGTTCTCTGGTGACAATGGCCAAGATCCAAACAAGTGGCTGAAGGTATGTGAGCATTTGGCCAAATTTAGCAAATGGGATGACACTGTGTGTATGGCTAACATATTTTTCTATTTGGAGGGCACTGCCAAGCAGTGGTATGAGAACAATGAGGAGAAGTTCACATGCTGGGGAGTATTCCAGGCAGAACTGCATAAGTATTTCGGTGACACACAACGACAGAAGTGCAAGTCTGAAGATAAATTAAAGTGCAGGGTACAGCATCAAGGAGAAACTACAGCTTCATACTTTCAAGATGTCTCGGAGCTGTATAAAATAGTGGATCGTCGAATTAAGGAGGAAGATCAAGTTGCACATCTCATGAGGGGTGTTGCTGAGAACATGTATCAAGCCCTACTCCTGAAGGAGGTTTCAACAGAGATGACTTGATAAAATGGTGCCAGTATATCGAGACAATGCATCACAAAAAGAATTACATGCAAGAAGTTTGAACGGCTTCAAAATGTCGTATTGATGTCTGTGATGGAGGAAGCAACTGATTTCACAAGTGTTCTTCGTCAGATAGTGAGAGAGGAAGTTCAGAAGGCACTTGGATTGCACGGCGAGCAAAAAACTGAGACACTTCAAGAGGTCATAGGGGAGGTAGTGCAACAGACATTGAACCCAATCTCTTGTCCTTCATTTCCCTTTAAAATGGTGAAAAAGTCGAGACCCAGGAGGAGTTACATTCCTACAATGCCGCATGAGGAAACTGTTTGGGCACGAAGGAAGACTGACATCGGGAGGACCCAGGATAACCAACCAATATGTTTCCACTGTGGACAACCGGGACATGTGGTGTGCTATTGTTGAGAATGGCAGCAGATATATGATGAGGCCCATGCCAGAAGACAGCAGACCGATCTTAGCTGATGCCAACTCCGGTACTACGAAAATGAATAAGAAGATATGAGTGCAGGACGACGTAGGTCACCATCGCCGCAAGCTAGCCGCTGGAGAGGATGCTTCCCAACACACCGATCCAGGTCTCCTTCGCCATTTAGAATCTCCAGCCAATCACCTAGCCACCGCAACCTGGAAAACTACAGGATGCGACCTTCCTTGGAGGTGAAGCCGCCGAAGAGAAAAATCCTCTGCCATTGGCCACTACAAAAATGATAGGAAACTACCTCGATATCCTCATGGATGGCTTACCAGCCCAACCTCTTGTGGACTCTGGAGCATCATATTCAGTCATTTCGGAGTACCATCACCAGTTGCAGAAAACCATATTCGTCAACAACAAAACATCTCTGCTGAAGGTGGCTAATGGGAAATATGTAATACCTACAAGAGTATAGTCATGACGTGATAGGACTTTTTGAAAGCTTCTCAGGTAATTATAGATTGTGGTCACTCGAAGATTATGCTAGATGAAATGAGATACTGTTGACAGGAAGATGCACATTTGAGTGTGTGGAGACTATGTGTGCTGGATGAAGTGATCATTCCTGCAGTCTTTGCTAGAAAGTAACTGTCACGCGTCATGCCATGCATCAACCCATGGATCTTGTAGTGGAATGTAAGAGAAGCATACCCTTGAAGAGTAACGTCGTCATCCCAGCCTCTGTTGTCTCATTTAAGAACGGATTCAGTGAATTGTGTATAGTTAACTGTCGCTGAAAACTGCAAATCCTTCCAAGACGTATGTGTGTAGCAAATGCTGAGCTGTTAATTGAAGGAAAGCTGAGTGTCATAGAAACCTCTCATGCCAAGTCTTTGGGCAAAATTAGCGCTATCACTATGAGACAAGATCTTCTAGCTCGACTATCTCCAGATCTCACTAAGGAACAACAGAAGAAGATACTTGCCATTCTTCAAGAGTTCTCTGAATGCTTCAATCCACAGGTGAAAAGCAAATTAGACAAATCAACAGTGAAGCACCGAATTAGCACTGGAGACCATCAACCAATAAGCCAGAGAGCATACTGTGTGTAAGCAACTGAATGTTGAATAATTCGTGATGAGGTAGAGATAATGATGAAGAATGACATCATTCAGCCTTCGCAGAGCCCATGGTCATCACCAGTGGTCCTCGTCAGGAAGAAGGATAGCAGTTGGCGCTTTTGTGTTGACTACAGGAAGCTTAATAAGATAACTAAAAAAGGACATTTACCCTCTTCCACAAATTGACGATACACTAGATTATCTGAAGGGGGCTAAGTTTTTCTCAACTGTGGACATGTACCCAGAATACTGGCAAATTGAAGTAGATGAGGCTTATCATTAGAAAACTGCATTCATCACCCCTGAGGACCTGTATGAGTTTAAGATGATGCTGTTTCGTTTGTGTATGTACCAGCAACTTTTGAATGGATGATGGATAATCTTCTAAGGCGCTTGAAGTGGACGATGTGTGTTTGTTATTTGGATGACATAATAGTGTTCTCAGAGATGTTTGATGAACATATGAAAAGACTGAGGGCCGTTCTTAAGTGTCTCCAACAAGGCGGACTGAAACTTAATCCGAGAAAGTGTCTCTCTGTAGCAAAAGAAATCAAAATGCCTGGACACCTTGTGTCTAACGAAGGTGTGCGGCCAGACCCAGAAAAAGTTAGATCTATAATGGAATTTCTAGTTCCTAAAAATATTAGAGATGTGAAAAGCTTCCTCAGATTATGTTCTTGTTATTGTCGTTTTATCAAAGACTTTTGTATCAAAGCCAGGCCACGCCAAGAGTTGTTAAAAGCTGATGCTAAATTTATGGGGGGTGGTACTCAACAAGATTCTTTTGATGTGCTGCGAAAAACTCTTGACGACTGACCCTGTACTTGGTCTGTATGATGAGAGAGCATCTACAGAACTACACACAGATGCCAGTGGGTATGGTATCGGTACTGTTCTGGTGCAGATTTTGGATGGAAAAGAGAAGGTTATAGCCTATACTTCTAGGACACTTACAAAAGCCAAGAGAAACTACTCAACTACAGAAGAGAATGCCTTGCTGTGATCTGGGCCATGTGCAAATTACAAAAGCCGTAAAAACAGCCGAAGCATATGAGGTAGCCAAATTCTCAGTGGAAGAGATTGTATTAAAACACGGTGCCCCAAGGTTGTTAATTACGGATTGAGGGAAAGTTTTTCAATCAAATTTTGTGACAGAGATAAACCGTTGGTGCATCTGACTATTGCCTACCATCCGCAAACTAACAGGCTTACTGAACGCCTTACTAAGACCTTTGCCAACATGCTATCAGTGTTCATCGATGTTGAGCGGAGCAACTAGAATAAGTGCTACCTTTTGTAATGTTTGCCTAAAACACCGCCAAACAGGAAACCACAGGATTTACGCCATTTTTCCTGTTGCATGGGCATGAGACAACTACGACAATGGACGCTATGTTGTTTCTGTTACATCCTGATGACATGGACAACTACTACATTGGCCAGGTGTTAACCAGAGCTGAGGAAGCTCGGCAGCTAGCTCAACCCCACACACTGCAGGCTCAAGAAAACGATCGCTGAAGGTATGATGCGAGCCTCCGTCCTGTTGTCTACCAGCCTGGTGACCTCGCCTGGATCGTCACTCCTGTTCGGAAGGTTGGTCTCTCTGAGAAGCTCCTCAGGCACTACTTTGGACCTTATAAGGTTGTAAGACAGTTGTCTGTTGTTACTTATGAAGTTGAAGATTTTGACCCTGATACAAGACAACGAAAGATCAGAGATATGGTCCATGACCTTCGAATGAAGCCCTATAAGGATCTTGCAACCCAGGATAAAGTCAAAACTCCAGCGACAGGCAACAAGCGGAAAGGTGACGAAGAGCCTAGTGGCAAAAGAAGTTCTAAGAAGATCACTGCCAGGGCGAGAATCAGTCATCGGCAGTCGGAGTATGCAGGACCGATGACTCATTTCCGGACTAGGAGGATGTAACACTGAGATGTTGTTTTCTTAAGGAGGGAGCAATGTGACAGATAAAGCTGAGTAGCACCGTAGTGTAGTGGTTATGATACTAAACTGTTGCATGGAGGGTCATGTGTTCAAAACCCACCTGGACTGTACATTTTTAATTTCTGTATTTGGTTCGACTACATTCTAGAAGTATCCACAAATGTAAAGAATCATTGTACTGGAATGTTTTGTAGCTGTATATATACTGTACGAGCTTTGGCCAGAGGCAGTTCGCTTCGCACTCTTGTATGTGCAAGTGCTGAATGAACCTTTGTTAAGTGAAGTTAGTGTTTGTCATTCATCTAATTACACCGTCTTCTACATGGCACTATGTTTTTTTATTCACTATTAAACCTACTCTTGCATTACTCCAATTAGATTTTGTATTTATAACCCTGTATTCACCTGACCAGAAGTCTTGTTCCTCCTGCCTCCGAACTTCACTAATTCCCACTATATCTAACTTTAACCTATCTGCCCGATTAAGGGATCTGACATTCCATGCTCCAATCCATAGATCACCAGTTTTCTTTCTCCTGATAACGACATTCTCCTGAGTAGTCCTCGCCCGGAGATCCAAATGGCGGACTATTTTACTCTGGAATATTTGACCCAAGAGGACACCATCATCATTGAACCATACAGTAAAGCTGCATGCCCTTGGGAAAAATTACGGCTGTAGTTTCCCCTTGCTTTCAGCTGTTTGCAGTACCATCACAGAAAGGCCATTTTGGTTAATGTTATAAGGCTAGATCAGTCAATCATCCAAACTTTTGCCCCTGCAACTACTGAAAAGGCTGCTGTCTCTCTTCAGGAACCACATGCTTGTCTGGCCTCTCAGCAGATACCCCTCCGTTGTGGCCACACCTGCGGTGCAGCTATCTGCATTGCTGAGGCGTGGAAGCCACCCCACCAACGACAAGGTCCATGGTTCAGTCCATGATTCATGGAGGGGGTTGAACAGTTATTGGCCTGAGATGTCAGGATACACTCTTTCGTATTCTGTAATTGAAAACAAAAAACAAATTTGTGAGTTTAATTACATTCTCATGTTAATGTACATTTTCTTCTAACAAATCAGTGCCGTACAGTATTCTTCAGAGAGAAAAAACTAATAAAAATGTTAGCATTTGTACGTAACGTGCTGTTCATGTCTCTTCTGTATCTATGTTACATCACTGTTCTTTTTGTATTCCTAATTAAATCGGTTCTCTCCGATACACACGATTGAACTGCTGAGGAGTTACTCAAGTGTCAACTTTGCATTACAAATTAGTCTGGATGTATTTAACATTTTACAATGTAACAAACAACATTGATTAAGTATTAGCTTCTATTTTCAGTTGTGCTAAAAATGATTGCAGGTTTAAATTTAAAAAAAAGTAAGTGTGTGTTCAAAATCATACTGCATTCCTAAATGGTTTGTATTAATCAATTACACCAGCCCCTCTCCTCACTTTCGGTCTATGGAATTGGTAATTCAGTGTTTGTTGTGGTTTGGAAGGTGTTTCCAGCAGTAACGTTACACGACTCATCCTGGATACTTTTTAAGAGTCAGATGAATTCTTGTGTGTGGATTGTTACAAATTTTGTGCTACCATTTGATGACAAGCCTTCTGGAATTTTAAAACTGGTGTATGTGGCAAAAAGGTGATGAGATTAATGTCATTATGGTTATGGTAGAATTATCCTCTATTGATAAAATAGCCTATCATTAGCAGGAGCAACTGTAAAACCATGATTGTGGTGTTTGGTAGTTGCAAGATTAATGTTTGCAGTGTATTTGTTGTTTTGTTTTTGAAGATGAAAATGAATTTGTCCATCTCTAACCATTCGAGGTGTTATAAGTTGTGTACCCCCCCCCCCCCTACCCCCCCCCCCCCTCTCTCTCTCTCTCTCTCTCTGTTACAGCATAATGGCATAATGTCTCATCTGCTGTGAATCATTAATGACCATGCAACGTCTTAAGATTGACAAAAAATTTGGAAAGAAAAGAAAGTTGTAGTTGCTTTATATATGTTCCTTTACTCAGCATTGCCCTTAAGACTACAGTCATGTTAAATCAGAATGGAAAAATGTTTGGCCACAGAGAATGTTAAGTGTGTTTTGAGTTACTGAGTAATAATGACTGAAATGGAATATAGTAGTTACCTGTTTCTCTATCAGTACTTGACAAATTTTCTTCCACCAAAGTTAGTATGCTAGTCATATGCAAGAGAAAGTGGACTCTGATAGCAAAACAGACAGATGATTTCATATTTAAGAAGAACTTTATATGCTTATTAAATAGTACTCAGTGCTTCTTTTGGATAATATGTATATTTCTTTCAGGGCATTTGATGTGGAGCTTTTGTACATTGCCCAGAAGCTGAAAATTCCTATTGCAGAAGTAGCAGTTGACTGGACTGAGATTGAAGGTAGACATATCATTTACATATATTTCAACAAGAAGTGTAAAATTATTAAATATGAATAGTGATAGATAAACAAAGATCATGTTTGTGTTCAGTTGGAGATGAAGAGCATTAGTAATACAATTGTAAGACTGTGTTGTAATTTTTCAAGCATTTCATCAGACTTCATACAACTCTCTCAAAACCAAAAGAAAAAGTAAGATAGATAGAAGGAAGGAAACACATGGGAGTATTGTAAATAACAGGCTATACTTATGTTGATGTAAAATCAGTAGAACAAGGCAGTGTGTAAAAGAGATTGCAATAATGCAAAAGACAATGAATAAGTGAGAACCAACAGAACCCATTGTGTCGTTTGACACCTTTGTTTATGTTGTGTACATCCTAGAATTCTTTGATTTATCACTAGCGTAAACATTTCTTCTTTCTCTCCTTTTTTTCTATACTTGAAAGGACTTTCAACTGATCAAAAAGCAATGATTAATTTTGAAATATTTTATGAAATATGTTATCTGTTTGCCTTGCACACGTGCGACTCATAGTTAAGGGTTGTAGCCAATGCTGCCCTAATATGTATAAGGTGTTCAGAAATTCCCATTACAAACTTCTAGGACTTGTAGAGGGGATCGAATAGATAATTCAGTGAAACCCCTATTTCATGTTTTTGTGTGATCCAGACACAAAAAATGGAAAACTGATGACAATGCAGAATCAAAGAAAATGGTAAAACCCCCAAAATATGAACAAAAATGTGTGTAATTGGCATATATGATTAAAAATTGGAATCCTCTCCTATACAATGTTCACACAATAATTTGTGACAATGAATTTCGTTGGTTCTTAAAAAATCACAATATGTAAGTAAAAGCTTAGTATCTAAATACAAGGTAATCAAGCTATTTTCTGACATTCTAGAACCACAAATTATACATCAAAACATGTGTCTTTCGAGAGAACTTTCCTTTGTGCTCAACAAAACAAAAAAAAAAAAAAATAAAATAAAAAACAAAAAAAAAATAATAATAATAATAAATGTTGAACATGGTGAATTAAAACGAAAACTGTGAAGTGTGCTGAAAGGCATCAGAATCAAATATGTGGGGTGCGTGTTTTCCTTCTCTCGCTGAGAGAAATAGACACGTGAGAAAATGAGTACTTCTCCAATTGATACAAGCTTATTAGAAGTCGACTCTATGAACTTCTGTATGATGTGTAAAATGTAAATTTAAAAGAGAGCTCAAGTGCTACAGTTTCGTTTGATGCCTTCTATCACTGCTGCCAAACTTAACAGTCTGCAGTGTGTAGTGCAGATTATATACATGAGTAGTGTATGTAGATGTTGCAACTGTATTGTGTCAGATTTGTGCATGAAGGTCTTTAAAATGAGCTATCTCAAAATCCTTGTTGTGTCTCTGTGTGACATGTCTGCCATAGCACATGATTTGCATGAAAAGTATACTTTCAGCACTTTATAAAATACTTTTGTCCCTACCTCCACTCCCGTCATTGAGAAGCCTCTCCTCTTCTCCACACACCCAGCAGGTGAGTTATTTTACTTGTGTTAGTGTGATGTGGTGGCTGCACTGCCTGTTGGATGGCATACCAAGTCGCCAACCAGTAAGATTTCACTAGCTGGAAACGGCCGACTTTTCCTTGTTTCTGACCTAGCATATTCTTCGCAACTGAGTGTTTGAATTTAAAAGGTTGATGATTGATATTGTTGATGAGTACAGTATATTGGAAATATTTGCAAAAATACAAGACTGAGTTATAAGTGCCACAACAAAAGGTGGTGGCTGGGCCCATTACTATGTATTGCCTTGGCCCAGAACACTTTCCTGAGTCAGTCCTGTTTTTCCAATGCTGCCACAATCTAGCAGTAGTTGTATCATAATTTCATGGTGAAGCTAAATGTTGCAAGCTGTGGTGGCGACACCAATTGTGGATTATGTCAGCATATCCTCTTGCACATTACCTCTCTTTGCAGTAGCCTGAAATATTCTCTTAATTCCCTCACCACCCATGGTGCGAACCGTCTATCTTTTGTGCCACTTATAACTCGTTCAGTCACATCAAATGTCAGTAGGAAGAAAATGAGACAGAGTCAAGTGAGACATTGAAAGAGAATGTAGAATCGAACCTTACATGTAAAATTTGCTGAATTTTTAGCATTGATCTTACAGGTTTTTCACAGGAGCTATGAATTTATGGCATAGAATCACAAAAAATGTAAAATTGGAGAACGTAAAATTGAAGTCCCATTGTATTTTGAATTGTGAAACCCGTGTTGGGAAACATATTGTTTCCTTGCTACAGCCATTTGAAAACGTTTGCTTGGTAGTTATGCAACGGGGTAGTCAGGGGAGAGGTGCTTACATCATATTGATGGCATCAGCCATCTATCCTGCCTCTCTGACCCGATTTGAGCCTCATCCACGTGTCTTGACTTATAGAACAACATGATTGAGTCAGATTTGCAGAATATGCCAACACGGTCCTTTATGGCAAAGTTCACAGTAAGAGCTCCTCGTTGCCTTTATCAAGATTGTTATCCACAATTTATGACTCCATTGCATACACTTTTCACCACAATTATGCAATGCCTTTGAGAAAGGGGTACCGTCACCGTCAGCAGGAATGACTGTTGCCCTCCAAGGAGATGCCAAATTCCCAAAGTGCAAGAAACTGTACTGCATCACGTTGAAGAGAACCCGTCAGTGAGTACACAAGCAGTTTCTTTGGTTGTTAATGAGTGGAACCATAAAACAAATGATGTACTGGGTCACACATAATACATTTCTCATAAAAGTTGTCACATTACCAACATGTTTTCAAATGGTTGTAGCACGGAAACGGTACCTTTCAGCACATGAATTCCTATATCAAACATTATGTACTCGCTCCCATTTACAAGTTGTAGAAGTTTGTAGGGGGAATTTCCAAACATAGGTGCTGGTAAACCTTTTGGGATGTGAGGTTGTGGTCCAAGAAACGATTCTGTTCCTGACATTTCATCTAGGATTGCACTGGGCATCCTTAGAGGCACTCCTCTACTGAGTCTTGTCAACTGACTCAGTGGAGTAGTGTGTTTTAGGATGTCCAGTGCAATCCTAGACGAAATGTCAGGAACAGAACTGTTTCTTGGAACATAACCTCGCATCCCGAAAGGTTTACCAGCAGCCATCACATCTGGTCGTGAAAGCCTTCATCCTATAATTTCCAAACACCCTGTATATTAAAGTATATTTCTTAATAATGTGTTACAGAATTTAAGTTGTCGAGATGAATTTTGCATACTTCTCACATGGATTTAAATAATGACAGCAAGGCTTTTGAAACTGTGGATATTTAGTGATGTTTATTGACCAATAGTAACCAAATAGTAACTAATGTTGTGCTTCCAGGCCAATTTATTGTTTTCATTTTATGGACAATATTTCGACATCTGACCCAGCTGCCTGGACTCTTATGCCTGGACTCCTGACAGTGAATACACATAATAGCAAAACTTGTATCACTTGAAGAAGATAGCTGGGTCAGTCACCAAAGTATTGTGCATAAAATGAAAACAATAACTCAGCAATATATCTGGAAGCACACCATTAATCAATCATGCTGAAAAAACCTGAGAGATCACAGGTAGTAGCTAGCATATCGAGGATACATCTTGAAATGTTTGTTAGATTTGTGTAGTAGACTATATCTTTATTATGTTTTGATTAACCAGTGATTAGTATTAATGTTTTGACGGTGTGTGAAACAGTTTTTCTGTGTGTCACATTGACAGTTTTATCTGCTGTAGGAGTAAATTTGAAAATTTCTCACCAGAGTGCATTAGAATATGCATTCACAAGTGTCATCACCTAACAAGAATTTCACAAATCATTAGAAGAAACAGCAAGCATAATATGTCCTGTTATTGTAGTAACCGGATGTGGACTGCAACATACTTACTCAGAAGCTCACACTCAGGTCATTGGAGATGTGGTATTTTAGATCGTCTGTTTCGTGGTACATGAGCAGCTGTGTACAGGAGTGGAAGAGCGACAGGGTCAAACTGAGAATTTTCAGGGCTTTGTGATTGGAGGCAGTGCAGAGTGACTAAGATGTTAAGCTAAGGATGTGGATATGGTCATTATAATCAAATACCAGAACAAATGGCTGCCCTGACCTGAACAGTTTTAAGATTAAGGTACAAAGTAGCATATACTACTACAGACAAAAACTACAGAATTACCAGATGCTATTGCTCTAATTGAACCCTTAAGTTCAAGTACTCATCACAGTGAAAGTGACATAGACTTAGGAACATGAAGACAAATGTATGATGGTAACCAATAACCCTAGCCCAGACGTACATAGAAGCAAGCTTTGCAAATCCTTCTTAGTGTACAAATTTAACTAAGCGTAATGCTCAAACACACTGGTAGGCTGTCAGTCATCTAAAGCTGGAACTCCCCTCTGTCTGGAACTCAGAAACTTGCTGGAACCTGCCTTGCTTGGTGTTTGAGGGCCTCTATATATGGCAGTTGGGGCTCTCTGCTTACATACGGGATGTTCTGTGTTGCTTTTTAGCTCCAGATTGCAATCAGTGAGTGTGAGATGAACCATATCTCAATGCTACCGCTTAACAGACTGGCGAAAGTGGCTTACACTGTGCATCTCTACATGACTTTGATGATTTTTCTTTCTTTTTCTGGCAACCTTGCATGATTTGGTCATTACATCTCCCCTACCAGGAGGTGATTTGTCCTCAAATCTTAGATACTAATTTTAGGCTTCTTTCTTATATAAGTTACATTGTTGTGTAATATATGTACATAAATACCTGGGTTTCTCTTTTCTTTTAACTTATAAATACACATACATAGATTTTCCCCTTGATAGAATTGATACATCCCTGTGACACAAATATGTACAATAAGTAATCACATCCTTTTTTATGCTTATCTGTGATCCTGTGACAAAGCACTGTGGCTAGGAATAATTTCTGGGGAGGTGCACTTGTGAGATTTTCAGATAAGCTGGATCACAATTCACACGCACATGGTCATACCATTTCTCTTCGTTCTACTTCCTGCACTGGATGCTGCATCTGAGATGCCCTAGCATCTGAGATGCCCTAGCATCACTGCTATAGTTACAGGATGGTAATGGTGGTGACTAAAGCATAGATGGGTATGCATATTTTCCAGTTGGATCTCTTCTCAGTCTCTGCTATTGTGTGTAATCCTAACTTATTTTCTAATTCATGCAGATGCTACTCTATCCATTTTAGGTCCTGCAAGTGACTTATTCTCTTAGGTGTAGGCAAAGTTCTCTGACGTCATTACTATCTGCTTGTTTTTTAGCTTTGGACTGGATCTCCTTCATGTATGTGTTAACACTGGGTAGTAAGCCCCGGAGGGCTCACACATTCTGTATTGTCTGCTGGGTATGCAGTATAGTCTACTTGCTGTATCCTGTACATTTTCCTAAGAATTTCAGTGTACCTGTTTCTTTATGATTATATGTCTGTTGGTTCATGATTATTGTATAACAGTGTTTATGTTTCATCTTTGGGGGCTACATAGATCCCAGTGGGGTCCAGATGCTATGGTTATCAACACAATTTTGTTGATGAAGTTATTTGGAAACTTGTAGCTGCTTCAACAGGTCTATCTCACAGGGGTTGTGCTATTGAATTGTTTTAATTGCAAAAGTGTGCTTGAATATCTTTTGGGATTTTGCTACGTCTTTACGGTCTAGTTGATCATGTAATAAAGTAGCATTTTGTTGCTTGGCATCGTACATTAGTAGAAAGTCTGTTTCTGAATCCAAATTGTACATACCAATCTTCCTCTCTCCTTATGGGTTATGGCAATACCCTGCATAAATTGAAAACTTGGTTCTCTCCTAGGAGTACTTTCAATACATGTGCTAAGAACATGTGTGTCAATTAGGAACACATTGGTTTCTATTATTAGGAGGAACCTATATCCATACTGTTCTTTAAGGTCTAGTGGAAACTTGTTGTTACCAGAGTCATACCTGATTAACTGGAGGTATTCTATCACCTGT
Organism: Schistocerca gregaria; assembly: GCF_023897955.1. Lineage (NCBI taxonomy): Eukaryota > Metazoa > Arthropoda > Insecta > Orthoptera > Acrididae > Schistocerca > Schistocerca gregaria. The sequence goes on along the minus strand of NC_064922.1, from coordinate 611,734,741 downwards.
ACGGGGTAATGGTATATGTTACTAATATTCCCCTCTGTGCATTCATGATGTCTGCCAATAACTGTTCATACTATTCTCACAATCCTTGGAACGTTACTGTCAGCTATGTCATCTGCTCATTAAAAACTGTCTCTAAGATTAACTGCTGCATCTTCTGCTCTGTTTTGTTCTGAAAGTTAGAGACTTTTTTCTTAATTTTCTCTGTTCTGGTCCACTGGATAACTGTGCACCTGTGCCAATTCCCCATGCAGCTAAAATTGGTTATTGCAGATTTCACTATCATTTATTCCTCGTGGCTTAGGTGCAATAGTTGCTTATGTTCCCGATCTCAAAGTACTCATTATCCTACTTGTTTAAAGTGCCAAGTATAAAAGCTTACTGCCTGATCCTACAAACTTTTGAGTCCTTGCTTAGGCTGTTGTTGATGAAGAGCCATAGCATGTCTTTCTGCCATTCCACCATTTTCTCTGTGGAGTTTCCGTATATAGCATCCAGCTCTCTTATCTGGGACCACTTGTCCCAGTATTCTATGGCACCTTGTGCCACGTGTATTGTCTTGTCATCTTTTTCTTCTAACTTGCATGAACTGATGTATGTCACAATTTTCCATGTGATACTGGTGATCTCTACTTTTTCTTCCAAGTTGTAGTATACCTCTGGGGTGGCGTGAAACTCCTCTTTCTAGTAGGCATCTAGCTTATACTGGATTGAAGTTGCTGTTGTTCACCCACTTGTCAAATAGGCTCCCAGCAGCATTGTCATTGGGGCTACCAACAATATAAAAGAGGTTTCTCTTAATATCTGGACTTCTAATTTTATGTTTCTCACAGACATATTCCATCTCTGTCCCTTCTTCCTGTTTGCTACTGCTGCCAGGGTTAAGATAATAGAGGTGAAGTGACCAAGGGTCAGCCTATGTTTGAGGATCAACCACAAAGTCTCTCTCACATCAAACTTTTGATTTCCTATGTATAAGTACCCCTTTAATCAGTTTTAAGATAGAATGTACCTTATTCTTTCTCTTTCTTACTTGAGAACAAATTAACTCACTTTCAATCTCACATTCCTAATGTTAGATGAACTCCTTTAATCTGTTTGTGTTACTATTATGAACTTTTTATTTGTTAATTGGCATACTACGTTTGGTCCATGAATCTTTATGACACGAGAAGATCCTCTCCATGAGCCTGTTAACTTGTTTGCCCACCTATTCCCACAGTTTCGTCTGTAATAGTAACTTGTCTCCTGCCTTGAATTCCATTCTGTTTTGAGTGCTTCATGAAATCGGGATACTATACAATTGGGGGATAACTATGTTCTCTTTTAATAAATAATATTCCGTATTTGCTGACTGATGCATCTTTAGTTGTGTTATGTAATCAGCGCAGTTGTATTGTGCTTTGGCTGCATCCTGCTGTAGGATCCCAGGAATATTGCATATTCTCCCAAAAATAGCTCAAATGAATATGGTGTGGCCTTATATACAGAAGAGGTAAAATGCATCCATTTACCCAGTTTTCCTGCTTCATTCTCAAATGGCATAGATATTCTGTTAGTGATTGATGCATTCTTTCGAGTGCTTTGTTCACTTGCAGATGGTATGTGCAAGACTGAATCTTCTTGAACTTCGGTATGCAACAAACCCTCTTTAGGATGTCCCTTTGTAAGTCTGTGCCTTGGTCACTTTCTCTGTCATCTGGAGTGGTCCGACTATGTTGACATCACAAAAGGTGAATACCTGGTTAGGTATTTCGATCAGCACTAAGTACATCTTAACCTTATTGGGGATAGTCTTGTTCTTCTGACAACTCTTGCAACTTTTAATGTACTCTTCTACGTCTTTCTTCATACCTCTCCATGAACTATACCTTTTAACACAGTCATACATTTGACTGACTCCTTGGTGTCCACCTATTTGTGAATGATGAATTTGCTTGAGAATAGCTTGTTTCTCCTCATGACTAATAGGTGCTTGCTGGTCATCTTGTTCTTCATCATTGGCCTCTTCCACATTCCTAACAACTGCAACTGGGTGTTCTGATAATGCCTGACAATCCATCTGCTACTGTGTTTTGCCATCTCTTTTTCTACATTATCTCCAAGTCATATTGTGCCAGTTTAATTATGAATTTCATTAATCTTGATGATGGATCACTTATATGCACCAAACAGTTTCAAGGGTCCCTGATCGGTATATAAAATGAATTTTCTTTTGTACATGTAAAGTCGGTAGTGGTCCACTGCCTACACTGTGGCTAAGAGCTCTTGCTCGATCACACTATATCCTCTCTCAGCATTGTTCAGTGTCCTGGATGTAAAGGCTTTTGGTAAATCTTGCCCTAATTCTCCTTGACTCAATAGGGCACCAATCGACTGTTTCGTAGTGTCCATTGTGATTATAAACTGCTTCGTAAAATCAGGATACTGTAAGATTCGGAGGCTAACTATTTTCTCTTTTAATTCCTCGAAAACTGCTTTCTTCTGAGTTGACCACTCATAGTTTGCTCATTTATTGAGTGGTTCATGCAACAGTCTTGCTATATTGCTGAAGTCTGTGATAAAACGGTGATAAAATGACACAACACCTAGAAAGCTCTTTAACTTATTCTTATTACTGGCCCTTGGGTATGTTTATCACACTCATGTTCTGTTGGTGGGGTTTTAATCCTTTTGTTGTAATTATGTTTCTCTAGTAAGTTACTTCTTTCTGTAGGAACTCACACTTGTCAATTTGCAATTTTAAATTATAAGGCCAAAAAGTCACTCTGTAGATGATGTAAGTATAGCTGTTACACAATTGTTATCAGTGACCTAGACAAAACGAAGTAAATGAAACACTTGAAGCACTGGTAGTACTGTGTTATGACAGAGCTCCTATTACGAGTACCCAGAAAACTGGAGTTAAAATTAGAGTTGAAGAGGTATATGAAAATGCTGACTTTGTTCTCTGCTATGGACATCATTTAAATTCAGTTGTGAAGGTTGTGTGATGCAATAAGAGTGCAGATCTTCTTCAGCAACTTGGAATGAATTTCCACCTTTTTCTCTCAGTCTCCTAAATGCACAGCTATTCTTGATGAGATAATGAAGAAACATATTACCTCCTGTCCTCAGTCCTTGAGATGAAAACTCAACTTGTGGAACATAGCCACTGTATAAAAATGCCAAAGGGAAATTCGTAAGTGCATGGGGAAAATGATTGAAAATGACACTGATGATTACAGAAAAGTAAACCAGGCTATCAGACTGAAGGGTTTCCTGCTAGATGATGATTTTTCTCTCCTGGTTGCATTTATTTTAATAAAGTTGTGCTTCATTGTGACATTCTGTTCAGTGAAATGTACCGGAGGAATACTGATGCAGTGAAACCTCTTGAGTATGCATGAGGCATTTTGGACATGTCTTAAATTATTTTTCTGCTAATTTCCATTGACAATTTGTCAACTTTTCTATGCCCTCATCACAGAAAGATGCCGCCAATGAAGACAGACACTGCTGAACACCATTTTTTGCATTATCATTGCTGTCAAAGTGCCTTCCTCCAAAATCATGCTTCAAGTTCAAGAACAAGGTGGTGGTCAGAAGGTGGCAAATCGGGACTGTATGCTGGATGATCAAACTTCTCCCAGTCGAATTGTTGAATAAGGTTTTGAGTGACCCCTTTAGAATGGGGACGTGCATTGTCATTGCAATAAATGAAGAAAGAAGTAGCAACAATGTAAATTGTTCATTAATGTCGAACACTGTCTTGGATAATCAATGAGATAAAATGTTGAGAATGTGTAAAACTTGCTGTAAGTGTTGTATAGTATAATAGTAATAGTAATGAATAACACAGTTTCATTCCCGTTAATGTATTGCAGAAATTAATCAATGGTGCCAAAATGACAGTATTATATATAACTTTAAAGTACAATACAGTAACATATTCTGCAGTATATTGCCTTACTTAAGGTAATCAGTTCTCTCTGTTTGCTTTCTGGATTTAAGATGTATGTACGCATTTTGCATTTGAAAATGCATTCATTTTAACACCTCACTACAGTCATTTGTATTAAACTCTTCTTTGAAAACAAGAACTTCTGGTAAAGTTTCCCTGCACCGAGAGCTTTGTTAAGTGATGGCACAACAAACTGTGCTTCTTGTTAATTTTCATGTTTGTCAGTCACATGTTGGCTTTGGATGTCAGCTACAGTTTCTTGTTCATTCACTGAGGTGTACACGGTAAGATTAGCATTTACATGGGTGAAGTCCTCTATTTCATAATTTGACAAAGATGGACAAAATTATTGCACTAATTCTGCCAGAGGAATGTCATCCTCATCTTCATCATGAACTGTTGCTGAAAATGTCTCCCCCTAACTGTGGGATGCTGAAGAAAGTTTTCTGAATCCCGCATGTTTAAAACGAGTGCCAATTGTATTTTGAGGGACATTTTCGATAGGAAGTGAATGTTTTTAAAACATCTAGGTTTTCTGATCACCAATCACAAAAAGCCTTTCTTTACATGATCCGGTCATATTTGCAGCAATCATAATTGTGAGTCTTGTCTTGGACTGTTCACCTTTATATTTCAGTGTCTTATCTCAGGTCATGTTGTAAAATAAGCCAGTGTCATCTGCACTGAATGCATCAGACTTGTAACCTTAACATGAAATAAGCCACTTCTTAGACAGCCACTTATCCATTACACCATCAATTACAGTGGCAGCTTCCTCACAAATTTTCCTGGCAGTAATAGCATAAAAAGCTCGGAAATATTGTGTCCGAGATGAAGAACAATTTAAATTCGGATTTCCCAACAGATGGGCAAATTCTTTGACTTTTTCCTGAAGAATTGGTCCATGCATTGGCACTTCATTTGACCTTTGTTGGTTAAACCAAGTAAGTTAAGATTCTTCAATACCTTTGTGTGCAGACTATCTCGCCCACTTGATTTTTAAAAAATTGTGTTCAAAAAGAGACTATTTTCTCTCTGTCCTTCCAGATTGCAGAAATCGTTGAATGTGAGACACCCAATTTCTTCACGATGCTGAAGCTTGTTTCCTCATTTTCTAGTCGCTATATTATGTGTGACTTTTCTTCAATATTAAATACTTTCATTTTTTTGTGATGTATTTAAAGCAATGTTTTCATTGACTTGTTAACAGACATATTCAGTTGAAACCAACAATCTACAGGAAACAAGAGTTTGAAAATGAGTTACATTGTTGTTAGTAACCTGCAAAAATGTAACAAACAGAAATCAATAATGGATTTTATAGCCAATATATTCCTCTGCAAATGTAATAAAAATACGTTAGTTTATATGCTACATCACAATAAGTGATGTCTTACTAAGCAGTTTTTTATATTAAAAACAAAGATTCCAAGACTTACCAAGCGGGAAAGTGCCGGCAGACAGGCACATGAACAAAACACACAAACACACACACAGAATTACGAGCTTTCGCAACTGGCAGTTGCTTCGTCAGGAAAGAGGGAAGGAGAGGGAAAAATGAAAGGATGTGGGTTTTAAGGTAGAGGGTAAGGAGTCATTCCAATCCCGGGAGCGGAAAGACTTCCCTAAGGGGAAAAAAAGGACAGGTGTACACTCGCGCACACACACACACACACACACACACACACACACACACACACACACACACATATTTCATGAAATCCTCCCCACTCCACCAAGAGTGTCTTTCCGCCGTCCACCTAACCTTCGTAACCTCTTGGTTCATCCCTATGAAATCCCCAAACCACCTTCCCTATCCTCTGGCTCCTACCCTTGCAACCGCCCCCGGTGTAAAACCTGTCCTATGCACGCTCCCACCACCACCTACTCCAGTCCTGTAACCCGGAAGGTGTACACGATCAAAGGGAGAGCCACATGTGAAAGCACCCACGTGATTACCAACTGACCTGCCTGCACTGTGACGCTTTCTATGTGGGAATGACCAGCAACAAACTGTCCATTCGCATGAATGGACACAGGCAGACAGTGTTTGTTGGTAATGAGGATCACCCTGTGGCTAAACATGCCTTGATGCACGGCCAGCACATCTTGGCACAGTGTTACACCGTCCGAGTTATCTGGATACTTCCCACCAACACCAACCTATCCGAACTCCGGAGATGGGAACTCGCCCTTCAGTATATCCTCTCTTCTCGATATCCGCCAGGCCTCAACCTCCGCTGATTTCAAGTTGCCGCCGCTCATACCTCACCTGTCTTTCAACAACTTCTTTGCCTCTATACTTCCGCCTCGACTGACATCTCTGCCCTTACTCTTTGCCTTTAAATATGTCTGCTTGTGTCTGTGTATGTGCGGATGGATATGTGTGTGTGTGTGTGTGTGTGCAAGTGTACACCTGTCCTTTTTTTCCCCTAAGGGAAGTCTTTCCGCTCCCGGGATTGGAATGACTCCTTACCCTCTCCCTTAAAACCCACATCCTTTCATTTTTCCCTCTCCTTCCCTCTTTCCTGACGAAGCAACTGCCAATTGCGAAAGCTCGTAATTCTGTGTGTGTGTTTGTGTGTTTTGTTCATGTGCCTGTCTGCCGGCACTTTCCCGCTTGGTAAGTCTTGGAATCTTTGTTTTTAATATATTTTTCCCATGTGGAAGTTTCTTTCTATTTTATTTACATCATCATTAATTTGAACCCAACAATTAAGCAATTTTTTAAATAGAGCTTTTCCATCGGATTTAGATGGGACCAATAGATATTGCCGTTATAGCCAATAAATTGTTAAAAGTAATGTTATTGTAAATGGTATTGATTGTATTATAGCTGAACTTTCCACATATAAGTCAGTACATACATGAAATCTTAACTGCTACAGGGATTAAATTTTTGTTACCTTTGATGATCAGCTGAGCATCTGTGTGTTTAATGAAGCTTTGACTCATTTGTAGTGATAAATTTGTTGATTAGTTATGTAATTTTATATATTGTTTGCATTTTCTATTTTTTTTCCCAGAAAGCAGCTATATTTTTATAAAGTTGTATTAGAAATGGGCATTAGTTCTGAATCAGGAAAAGTAAAGAGAAAGCAAGTAACTAAAATGAAACTTCTGGCAAATTAAAACTGTGTGCTGGACCAGGATTTGAACCCGGGACCTTTGCTTTTCGCAGGGAAGTGCTCTAGCATCTGAGCTAACCAAGCATGACTCACGACACACCCTCACAGCTTTATTTCTGCCAGCTCCTCATCTGAAACCTTCCAAACTTCATGGAAGTTCTCCTGTGTGACTAGCACTCTGGAAGAAAAGGTACTTCAGGGACAGGGCATGGCCACAGCCAACCAAGGCAGAAATAAATTTGTGAGGCCAGGTCATAAGTTGTGTTTGGGTAACTCACTTGGTAGAGCACTTGCCCGCAAAAGGCAAAGGTCCTGGGTTCGAGTCTCAGTCCCAGTCCCAGTTTGGCACACAGTTTTAATGTGCCAGTGCACACTCTGCTGCAGAGTGAAAATTAATTCTGGAACATAAAATGAATTTTAACCATCCAGAACATTTTCCTCAAATTGGGAATGGTTCGTGTTCATTATTTCTCCTTAAAATGAAATTTATGTTTCCCTGTTTGTTATTTTTGCAGGCTCAAAGATTGTTCCAGTTTGGAGCTGGCTGCAGATGGGAAAGGATTTAATCCTTATCTGGTTTCGATACCATATAGGAGCATGGAAGCTGAGGAAGAAATCTGCTTAGCATTGTGATGTAAAGGATGTACCATGTAGGTACCTGGTACTGTGTGAAAAGATTAATTCATTTGTTCGCTGTAGAAACCAAAGCAAACATTCCATGGGAAATATCTCAGTGGTATTTTGTACTGATATTTTTTGTAAGAAGCTGATACTTGTGATATACATATTGTTAATGCTTTTATTTTTTGTTTCACACATACATTTCAACAGACAGAAATAAAAGATAAATTTTTCAACTATGGCATGGCCACTCATTTTTATCTACTGCTGTAAATATCCAGTGAAGTTTTGTTTGGAGCATTTATTTCTCACTCCATACCCCCCTCCCCCACCCCCACACCCCCTGAAAAAAAAAATCATTCTTCCCTCATAAAGAAACAATCAGATTTTCGGTTCTTCTGGTCCAGTGTCTATATGCACCCATTCCTGTTGATTATACTAATACGGACAGATGACACCTTAACTTGCTTGTCACTATTGGGTAAGAATTGTTGTAATTTCTGGGACTCAGAACAGGTGCACGTTCCCGTCATCAGTGGCATCTTATATGTACTTGTTTCATAGCACATGCCAAAGACATTCCTGATAATATTCATATATTTATCTAATTATATGACAGTTTTAATCAGTGGTCTATATTGGTAAATTGGTAGGCCAATTGGTTCTATAGGATTAAAGGACCAGACTGATGTGATTGATTCCGCATATGCAAAACAAGTCCATGGGGAACAGCATTGCACTGTTAATGTTGCTGTTCTCCATAGACTTGTATTGTATAGAAGGGATTGACGATCTTGTAGTTTGGTCTCGTAATCCCAGAGAACCAATTGGCCTACCAATTTACTGATAGAGACCACTGATTTAAACTGTAAAAGCCACCTTGGAGTTTTACCATGTCATGGAAAATAATAAGACAGAGACATCCAGAATATTGACAATGTTAAGAATTAAAATCAGTTTCAAAGAGACATAAAAACAGGCACAAAACTGAACCAGCATAAAGACCAGAGGCAGATGAGGGTGCTTCAGGGTTCATCTCTGATGAGAAGACCCCTCCATGCACAGCTCTCAGCAGATACAGGACATGTGAAAACAATGCTATAATAAATTAAATAGATTATGACAGCAGTTACCAACAGCCTTAATTTAATGACAGATATTCTGGGAAAGCACCATAGGCAGTATGCATGGAATTCACTTATTTCTTTGGAGTGCAACCAGTTTCAACCTTCCTGGTTGTTATCAAGTGCGGAGTAAAGGGATGTTACATAACAAACTGCCAACTGCATTCCGTGTTGTCAAATATCTCAACAATTGCCATTATTAGTTAACTCAAATCAGTACACTTTAACAGTATTGAATAGCACATGGACTGGCAATATAACTCATTTACTCTGCACGTGGCAATGACCAGTAAGAATGTGGAAACTGGTTGTGCTCCATTGAAATATAGGAAACTTAATATATACAGTTTATAGTTTCTTTGCGTGGCCATCCTCCTCAGCAGACATAGAAACATTTGTTTCGTAAATAGAAAGATTTTTATTTACAAAACAAATAGAGCTTATAGTGTTTTTCCAGGATGTCTGTTATTAAACAATGTAATAAGTAATATATGTCTAAACAGACAACAGGAAAATTAAGAGATGTTAGGACCATAGACAATGCCATGAGTGAAAAGCAATTTCAAGAGATGTAAGAAGAGGTGCGCAATGGCTGTGGTACAAGGAAAAGAGGCAAACAGGAGCACTTACTTGTGATGAGATCCTCCTCTCCTCTTATTATGCCTGACCTCCAGCCAACACACGATTTTGTAAGACAATGAACGATAAACAACTCCTCCACACAGGAGTGGTCTCCTTAGTGGTGTGTAGATTACTGGAGGGAACAGTAGCCCACCATTTGAATGAGTTGTTCTGATAGATTACAAGCCTCATATGTACTCTTAAATCAGTGCCTGGTCTCTCCATTGCCTATGTTAGCCATGCAGTCATTTCCGTGGCTAAATGATCTGCTAACTTATTTCCCATATGACTTGGGATACAGAGAAAAACGTCTGAGGCTGCTGTACAACTCAAATCATAAAGATGGTTATGGATAGTAGAGACTATTGGGTGGTAAAGACTCGACCAATGGCCTTTGGACTGCTCATAGAATCACTACATACCAAAACTTCGTTGTGAGTTTTCTACTTTATGAAATGAAACTCCAGCAATAGCCCAGTTTTACCATGAAGACCATACAGTCCTCTGGTAAGGAGTGTTGTTCATGGTATTCTTCATACACTGACCACCTATCGAATAACCAGTACGTGTATCTTTGGTATGGATAACAGTGGTGATGCTTAGTGGCATGGAAGCAATGAGGCCTTGGTAGGTCGCTGGATGGAGTTGGAAAGACATCTGCACATACAAATCACCATAAAATCTGGCGAGGAGGCAAATTACCTCTGGTGACAAGTTCAATCGCATGCCACATGTGTTTGATCAGGTTCAGATCTGACGGGTTAGAGGGGCAGCACATAAATTGGAACCTGCCACTGTGTACCTAAAACCACTCCATCACACTTATGAAAGGGTATCATTCATAAAGAGAAATGACTTTCACTATACCTCACTCAGCCTTCGTGTAGTGCAGAACGGACTGAGGTTTTCATCCAAAAAATCTTTGATCAAATACCCAGTAATGTGAGGAACCTTGTAGATACTGATAATCATATTAATTTCGAACACAAACTCCAATCATACCTGCTGAACAATTCCTTTTCCTCCTCTAGAGTGTGTAATATTATAAAATAATTTTTTGTGTGGTTGCAGATGGAGTTAGATATTAATCACTGCATTGCATACAATGAAAGTAAGAGAGAGTCATGTGAACGATCAACATGTTGTCAGATTTTCCACTGAGAAAGAATATTAAGTGAATTGTTGTAAACTAACTTGCTTATTCTACATCACAATGAGAGATCAGAACTGTGATCAATGTAACATGCAAATAACTAACTGACTGACTAAATAACTAACTGATTACGTAATTCCACCATTAATGTATAAAATACGAATGTTGTTTTACTCTGGACAATACATTTTACTTCGAAAATCCAGTACAACACGCCTTTTTGTGTCTGCTGAAGATATGTAATAAATATTGTTTGATTTGTGAACATAGGAAACTATGCCATGTATAACACCCTTTTTGTCAGTTCCATGAAAGAGAACACCCTTTTTTTAAAGCACCAACTTACTGTCTTATTCTTGGATTATCTTAGCTGGCATAAGCATAAGTAGCATTAAGCGGTATGGTGAAAGTTTATTGTTGATACTGTACAATTAAGTTTCTATGATTTGCTCATCTTTTTTTACACCTTAACTCTTTCAAAATCTATGAAAGCTTTCCTCCTTGATGAGATCAATGAAAATCAATGAGTGAATATACACTGGTTTGCCTCCAGTTCAAATGCGCTACATGTTGTGTCTGTGTATGTGCGGATGGATATGTGTGTGTGTGTGTGCGAGTGTACACCTGTCCTTTTTTTCCCCTAAGGGAAGTCTTTCTGCTCCCGGGATTGGAATGACTCCTTACCCTCTCCCTTAAAACCCACATCCTTTCATTTTTCCCTCTCCTTCCCTCTTTCCTGACGAAGCAACTGCCAGTTGCGAAAGCTCGTAATTCTGTGTGTGTGTTTGTGTGTTTTGTTAATATATTCACTATAGTACACATCCAGGTGGTTGTTCCGTTTTCAGCAAAAGGCTAGCTTGTGTGATTTTCTTATTGGCTGTGCTAATGAGCTTTCTCAACTCCAGCAGCATTGCTAGATGTGAACGAATGTAAACTTTTTCCTAGACAAAAAATCAGTAGGAAATACTCATACACTGAGACAGCTGGTAAGTGCAGTGGCCTTCGGAAAAAATTGTTTTCTCTGGCTATTTGTGGGGTGTAATGTATCAGTCTGGCTTGTATAAAAACAAGTATTCCAGAGGTACATGGCATGGACTAATGTTGTTTTGTTAAAAACATATTGTCTAACAAGTAGAGAATATTTCAGATATGGCACAGGTACTTAGTTACTTATACCATAGATCATATTCAGTGTTATGACATGGAACATGTTATCACACACACACACACACACACACACACACACACACACACACACACACACACACACACAGTCTTTGCATCAGATGCCTGTGGTTGATAGATAATATCTTGGTGAACAACTTTTGTTAGAGGCAAAATGTTAGCTGATCACTGGAGCCTCCTGGCTACACTAGGCTTATTGGTGTTGCTGCCAAGGGGAGGCAGGGTGTAGGCATTCTGCGGTTTTTGTGTGCAATTTATGTTACATATTTTGTACAGTCATCTGCCCCGTGAAATCCGGTAGGCTGAACAAATTTAACATTTCTCATTCACTTCTGAAATATGTTTCTCCACTTAGTCATCCATTCTTAAGGTTTCTTGCGAAAAATCATTCTGACAATTTGTTAGGGTAGGCACTATGGGAATGCAGCACACCTGGTTAGAAGACCCTTCTGGTTCAGTGAAGTCTTGTTGTCCGAGGGCCAGCAAATCCAATAAAAAGATGCGTAGCATCGTCAAGAAGTGTTAGCAAACATTATGTCTGTGACAAAAGCTTTTCCCCATAATGTGATCTATTACCCCTGGACATTTGATGCAAATCAACTGAGGAACACCCTGTTTATATACAGGCTGTCCATAATTAAAATTTCAGTTTCAAAACACTATAGAATGAGAAGAGCATGTTATTGATGCAAGAGGAAACATCACGGGGGAAAAAAAATTTAACGATACTTTTACCAATAGATAATGCTGTAAGCATTGTAACGTAAATTGGGTCAGCTTTGACTGAATTGCAGTACAATGGGTATAGTTTGAGTTGCACATTACACCATTCCTACAGCTAATCCCACCTACCACGGCAAGGTAATACTGTATCGGATGGGAAAAATCAATTTTTAATTGTACTGAGGCCAAAAACCACATAAAAAGAAAGAACTGGTACAAGACATGTTCAGTAGGCTGTCCATCATTTTCTGTCACAGGTTGAAACTGAGAAATAGCATGTTGTACAACAGACTGGAGTGTCTCGGGGGTCACATTTAGTATGTGTTGCACAATGCATGCCTTCAGTTCAGCTGCGTTCGTAATTGGAACACTGAACACAGAATCTTTCAGATAACCCCACTGCCACAAGGCACATGGATTAGGATCAGGTGATCTAGATGGCCAAACTGTAAGTAAATGATGGCTGATAATTCTAGCATTTCCGAAACACCTCTGCAGCAGCCACTTTACCAGCTGTGCGTTCTGTGGAGGAGCTCCATCTTATGTAAAATGATCCCACACATGCATGCCGTTGAAAGGTTAGGACGTGTTGGTATGCAAAAGCCTCTCGAAACATTTACCAGTGATGGTACAAGTAACAGATTCCACAGGACTCAACTCCTCCAAAAAATATGGCCCTGTGATGAACAGGCCATCAACCTGCACCACACAGTCACCTCTGCAAAATTAAGTCGTACCTGTTGATATGCGAGCAGATTTTCTGTTGCTCATATTCTGTAGTTCTGCATATTGACATGTAGTAGACTTTCTCTTTTATACACTGTACCATGGCCATTCATTGTCCACTTCCATGTGAAAAAGAAATTCCAGAGTGAACGTTTGTCTTGCTGGTAAGTCAGCAGGAAGTGACTGCTGAAAATGGATGATACTGTATGGGTAGAGCTGCAGGATATTTCATAGGATTTTATGTACTTTGCTCACAGACATATCTAACGTTTGTGCAGTTCCTCATGCATTGCATGTTTACGTGTCACCACATAACCCCTCCTGAGTGCTGTGGTCACATCTTCAATAGATGTCAGATCAACTGCTTTCCTCCATTGTGTTTTCGAGTTTTGTAATCAGTTTCTCCATACCTTCAGCAGACATTGGGCCAGTGCCTCTGTTCACACCCTTGAGTGTCCGGAACTTCTGCAGGGCTAGTGGCACACAGTCACCATTCTTATAAAAGAGACCTGCCAGCTGCATGCGATCCTTTATAGAGACAATCAAGTTGGGCACCCCGGGTGCAAACTGAGGAACAGCCATGCACTGCACATCTGTTGGTGTGCATATTCTGATGCTTACTGCACCATCTATTGATCAAATTTTCATACAAATTTTTTGTTCCATAATGTTTCCCCCCGTGTCAATAATACACTGTTCAATTCTGATGTCATTCGGAGCAGTGGTTCTCTTTCTAGTGTTTTGAAACTGGAACTTAAATTATGGACACCCTTTATATATCTGAAAAAATTTGAAAATTTTTTATATAGCTAGATGCTGGTTATTTACAAATTTAGCTTTTGTAAAAATGACTATTTCTTGTCAAAAATTCCTGTATGGTATGCAAGGAGTTGTTAAGTAGAACCATCTTTTATCTATGTTTGAAAAAACTTGTGCTGTATGTCAGAATTTCATATCCATAGGTAAATTTCCGACCTTTCTGTACCAAAGTTAGATTTATTAAAGGTTACTGTAGATAATTTTTCCATCTATTGTTGTACTTGTCAATTTTTCTGTTACACTCTAACTCAGATGGATTGTTATTAGGAAGTTTTGTAAGTGAATAAATGTACTGCTAGGCTGTGGTTATTATTGCCAACTGCTTAATATATTAAAAACAAAGATTCCAAGACTTACCAAGCGGGAAAGCTCCGGCAGACAGGCACATGAACAAAACACACAAACACACACACTCTATCTCTATCTCTGTGTGTGTCTTTCTGTGTGTGTGTTTGTGTGTTTTGTTCATGGGCCTGTCTGCCAGCGCTTTCCCGCTTGGTAAGTCTTGGAATCTTTGTTTTTAATATATTTTTCCCATGTGGAAGTTTCTTTCTGTTTTATATATATATATATATATATATATATATATATATATATATATATATATATGTGTGTGTGTGTGTGTGTGTGTGTGAACCCCACACATTGTTAAGATTTTCTTGTTGCAATGAATACTTTTTACCAAAATGAGGGATTAACCTAGGATATTCTCCCAAAAGACGTCAGTGAATGAAAATATGCAAAGGTCTCAGTTGGTGATATTTTATCATTTAAAAATTGTGTAAATAGCTTTCTCAGTAGATTAGCCCTTTATAAATTCAAACTGTATTTGGTTAAGTATCCCATTGCTACACAATTGGGTGTCAACCATCGAGTACGTTACCTTCTCAAAGTATCTGCAAAATGATGTAAGGAGCGACCGTGTGCTGTAGTTATTGACACCTGTGGAGTCACCATTCTTTTAGAGAGGCCTCATAATAGGATATTTTAATCTTCCGGGAAACCACCTGAATTAATCATGCATTGCAGAAGTGACTGTGAACATTGCCTTTTATAGGGCCACAATGTCTTGTTGGAGATATTATCCACCCTACATGAACTTTTAATTTTTAGATGGGGATGTGAGATCAATTTTTATTTCACTAATTGTTCTGTGTATTTCTTTTTCAGTGTGCTATTAGCTCTCTCTTCTAAACTATTTGCAACAATATTCTCACCTGTTTAAAAATAACTAATAATTAAACAAATCTGCTCACATAAAATGTCTTCTACAATTCTCCCATTATCCTTAAAAGAAAAATAATTTTATGTTCTTCTGTAACTTGTGTTGTATGGTAGGGAAATTTATGACTAAAAATAAATTATAAATGACCAACAACAGCTTTAGATCACTTTTCCTGTCAAATTTCTCCAATAAAATCATGGAACAATCACCACGTATTACTAAGTCCTTCTTTCTGTATGACAGGTAGCACAATAAAACATCAACTTTTTTCATGAAAATTTCCCGTTTCCCAGTGGATAATCTACACAAAATTCACCTATTTCCACATTTTTGTATTATATTCTTATCAGTTAACATTAATTTAAACAATTGGTGGTATAAGATAGTTGTAATTGAAATAATACTTGTAGATCCCAGTAACTGAAAGGATGTTACTATTTTCGGAGTAATTTAATTGTTTTGTCCATTTACAGACCTAGTGAATGGCATGAGTTATTTGAACAAATAGCAAAAAATGATGTTTTAAGCGGTACATTTTGTATTCTCAGTGACAACAGTTGTTGCAATTTTTCTGCAGGTACACAAGAAAAAACGCAAAACACAAAAAAAAACTGGAAGAGAATAGTCGTTATATATCTATAGAATGGCTAATTGGAAGTGGAATGCTGCCATGCAAATGATCAGGTCACATCAGTTGGAGATGGTGTAATTGAGGATGTGCTTTATTAAAATCTTTTATGGGCAAACAATGTATAGAAAGAACATGGGAATAGTGAGGATGAAGAACAATCTTAGTTTTCAGTGAAGTTTTGGCACTGCAGCTTGATGACATTGACTTCTTGCCATGATATTTCAGCTGATGACCATTCATCCATCTTCGGTGAGTGTTTTGCACTGGAGATTGCTTGTTCACATCTCTAACCTTATATCAAAATTGGCGAGGAGATCACGCACAGATGCAGTGCTGTCCTAGAAGATATCAGTCAAAAGAAAATGATGTTGCAACAAACTGACTATGATATGGGCGTAACTGGTTCGAACGATGTGGTGTGTAATGAAGCAGGCATCTGTATTAAAGTATACAGATGTTTTTAGAACATAACCAATCACAAAATTCCATTGTTGTCACAGTACCCTATAAACATGATTTAAGTTCAAGTTCCTGCATCAACAAAGAAGTGCACCTGGAGCAAACAGCTTTGTTCACAATATGATAATTGTGACAATATAGATATAGGCAATATTAATTGATCTACATGTGCCAAATATGGGCTACATTTAAATTACAAAGGGACATTTTTATGTGCGAACAGTTCAACAAAATAATTGAGAAAAGGCTTAAATAGAACAATGTGTTTAACAAATTGTAGAAGAAACCAGTCTCTTTTTTTGAGAAAATTTGCAAGTTTAGCTCCAGAGTCATCACAGAGTACAAATACATCATGTAAAAAACAGGACCCCAATTGTATATAGAGAGATTGATGTGATGTATTTTGTGTCTCAGAACATTGGCTTACAGAACCAAGTACATTTTTTTCATTCAGGCAGCTATAATGTGTAGTAGTGAGACAAAAAATAGGTGGGTGCAATATTTATCAGACAATATATAAAATTTTCTAAAATAGATGTAAGCTTATACTTCTCTGAATTAAATAAAGGACTTAGTTGCATAAGACTGATCAAACAGAAAATCATAATTGTCAGTTTGTGATATCTCCGAATGGTGACGTTAATCTATTTTTTGAGAAATCTGAATGATGAAAAAAGTTTTAAAACTCAAAAGAAATGTTGCATTGTGTGATGATTTCAACATAGAGTGGTCCAACTCATATGTGCCTGACTCAGAAACATTTTTAAACCTACTCAGATCATTAAATTTATGTTGTACTAACAATAGCTCAACACATGGGAATGTGTGTTTGGACAATATTATAGTTAATTTCTTAAGATACCTGTGATCCACTACTACTCACATACTATTATGCATAGTCAAATAATGACTGACCGCAAATAACAAGCCAGGAATTGCATGGGTTAGAGGTCAGAATGAGGATTGTATTAAGTTATTCACAGACTGCCTTAGAAATACAAACTGAAACTTTATTTCTGAATATGATAGAGATAAATCAACTGTTGAAAATCTCTTTATTAATTTCTTTAAGACAGACATGGATTTATGGTACTCTTGCTCACTACTGAAAAGAATCAGTTCTAAACCAAACAAAAAAGATAAAAAAGCTTAAATTGTACACTGATGACCTACTGGTGTCAGGGAAGAGATGCTTTCATTGTCCACGATGTATAAAAATAATTGCAAATATGGCTTAGAGCAATATAACATTTCTTATGAAGCTTATCTGGAAAAAAATTATAAAACTAAATCTAAAATTGCCAAACAAGTTGCCTGTAAAAATTAGATAGAAGGAGCTCCGAACAAATTTAAGGCTGCCTGGGATATTATAACACACGACTCCACCTCTACACATACTAAAGACATTCTGCTTGAGCCAGAAGAGCTCACTAAGTACTTTATTGCTATAGTAAATGAATGAAGATTTTAAATCAACCAGTTAAAAACACCAGCAACTAATATACTTGCTGATCATGTTCCTAGAGGACATGAATTTAGTTGTGATATTGTCACACACATAAATATAGAAATTTGTGTTTAAAAATTTTCTAACTCAAAAAGCATGGACTGTTTCTGGCTATTTAACTATGCAATAAGAACAATGTAGGAAAAGGTGATTGCTACTTACTGTAAGGAAGATATGTTAAGTTGCAGACAGGCACAATTAAAAGACACTTACTTAAAGCTTTCAGCCATAGCCTTCATCAGTAAAGGAGAGACACACACCATTCACACACACACACACACACACACAAGCAAGCACACCTCATGCACATATGGGCACCAACTCCAGCATCTAGGGCCATAATGCAATTATAATGTGGTATGCAAGCAGCAATCTGGACAGGACAGGGCAGGGAAAGGGAAGGGATATTGTATGGGTGGGGAGAGAGAGAGAAGAACGTTTTCAGGTGGAATGTGCAGGGACTAGACTGTCAGCAGGCACAGTGTCAGGAGGTTGTGGGGCAGGGAGGTGGAGAAAAAAGGGGCGAAAAAGGAGAGGAACAGGGAAAGAGGGCGGGTGCATTGGCAGAGGGCGGCAAACAAAAGGTGTGGGTACAGTATGTTACCGTAGGTTGTGGCTAGTATAATTATGGGATCAGAGAATGTGTTGTAAGGATAATTCCCATCTGCACAGTCCAAAAAGGCTGGTGGTAGAGGTGAGGATCCAGATGGCTCAGGTAGTGAAGTAGGCATTGAAACTAACCATGTTATGTACCAATGCATGTTGTTCTACTTTGCTCTTGACAATAGTGTGGCTGTTCGGCCTGGTGGACAGCTGGGAGGTAGTCATACCAATAAAAAAAACTATGCAATGATTCCAGCAGAGCAGTGGACAGCTGGGAGGTAGTCATACCAATATAAAAAACTATGCAATGATTCCAGTAGAGTTTGTAAATGACATGGCTGCTTTCACAGGTGGCCTAGCCCCTGATGGGGTGGAATAAACCTGTGGCAGGACTGGAATGGAAGTGTTAGGTGGATGGTCTGGGTAGGTCTTGCACCTGGATCTTCCACAGGGATATGAACTTTGTGGCACAGGGTTGGGATTGGGAGTGGCATAGGGATGTACTTGGATGTTGTGAAGTTTGGGTGAGCAACAGAACTCCATTTTAGGAGGAATGGAAAGTGCCTCAGGTAAGATGTCCCTCATTTCAGGACATGGTGGTAGACAATCAAACCCTTGCTGAAGGATGTGGTTCAGTTGTTCCATTCCAGGGTAGTACCGGGTGATGAAGGGGACACTGCTTCATGGCTGTTTCTTGGGGGCATTGAGATCCATGAAATGGCACCGTAGATCCGTTTGCGCTATGTCTGGGGGTAGTGCCTGTCGGTGAAGGCCTTGGTGAGACCCTCGGCATACAGAGTAAGGGAGTTCTTGTCAATGCAGATATGCCATCCCTGGGTGGCCAGGTTGTGTGGTACGAATTTTTTGGTGGGAAAGGGATGACAACTGTCGAAATGTAGGCACTGTTCTTGGTTGGTGGGTTTAATGTGGACAGAGGTGTGGATGGAGACATAAGAGAGGAGGAAGTCAACATTTAGGAAGGTGGTGTGCTGGTGTGAGGAGGACCACGTGAAACGTATGGGAGAGATGGTGTTGAGGATGTGAAGGAATGACGATAGGGTGTCTTGGGCAGCACTCTAGTCCCTGAGAGAATGTGTTGAGGTCGTGGAGGAGAAGATAGGGTTTCTTGGGGGGCATTTTAGTTCCTGCACACTCCGCCAGACAGCAATAAACGTTATTTGCAAACCATTTACATTTATTATGAACAAATTACTAGAGTATGGAGTTTTCCTGACCAGCTCGGAATGTCGAAAGTTACACCTATGTACAAAAAGGGGGAAAAATCATCTCCCTGAGAACTAAAGGCCAGTGTCTATTGTCACAATCTTTAAAAATACATACAGTTTAGTAACTACTTTGAAAAACATAACCATCTTTGTAGTAGGTAGCATGGTTTTACCACTTCTGAAGCCCTTGAAATTGTTAATCAGAAATTAACTGCATTTGAAAATAAGAATACAGTCTCTCCTGAGATATGCAATTTGAGTAAGACTTTTGACTGTATCCCCTATGACATCTTACTAACCAAACTACAGTAATATGGAATAAAAACATAGCATTAGAAATAATTAAATCTTTTCTAAATAACAGGAGGCTATTTGTGTCAATTCAAAATAGGCTTTCTTCCCTGAAGAAAGTCACATCTGGCACCTCAGGGCTCTATCCTTGGATCGTTCTTCTTCATTGTTGCAGTTAACCATTTGCCAAATTGTCGTGCACTCTTCAATCAGTTACATGCTATGTGGACGACGCTAATTTAATCACCACGTATTGAGATATGTCAAGGTTATGCCAGAAATCACAGGGCACACTCACCTTAACAAAAAACTTGTTCTCATCTAATAAACTACTGTGCAGACCAGAGAAAACACCTGCTGCTGGTGCTAGCTAAAGACATAGAAGTAAAATCTGTAAATCTGCTTGGAATACATATTGATTCCAAACTAAACTGGCAGCCCTATATTAATCACATCTGCTGAAAGATATTAATCTCATACAGAAATTATCTGTCCTAGTGAGAAATGAGTATCTTAGGATAGCTTACTTTATACTGTATCAGTCTCACAAATCTTGTGGGCTGCTGTCATGGGGTCACTCATGTCATGTCAGTGATGTATTACTGATTCAGAAAAAGGTGCTACAGGTATGTGTAACATATGTCCAAGGAAACACTGCTGCCATTATTTCACTAATACCAAAATAATTGCTGTATAAATATTTATATTTATGCATCATTGATATATGTGAAAAACAACATTGCAGAATTTGACACAAGAAAGAACATACACTGTCACCAGAAACAAGAAGAGCATTGACGTTCCTGGTCATAGGGTACAGAAACAGAAACTTCTCACAAAGTGAACTATTTGAAATTTTTTGATAAATTGCCACATTCTACAAGCAATACACCCTTCAATAATTTTAAAAGTAAGTTGTACAAATTTTTAATAAACAATCCATTCTACAGTTTAAGAGAATTCTTGGATACTAGTAGTGTAGTAAATGAGTTTAAGGATTACTATTACAATTCTGTACAACAGGTTTATATAGGATCAACTATTTGTACATTAAATGTGAACAGTAATGAATATAGTGATTGCTATTGTACATCGATGAAAAGCCCATCCACAGCATGTGATCAATGGCTAATAAAGAATCTGAAACTGAATCGCTCCTCAAATATTGCTCCATTTCTGACACGCAAGTGCATACGTGATGCTGATACTACATTTACACATCCTGTTGGAATGTAGGCTATGGAATAAAATGCAGATGTCCAATTAATAAAATTAATTGTAAGTAGAGATGTCTCTATTCAAAAATGTTTTCTTTCTGTAGATATTAAAGAAATCAATTGGTCCCATTCCTTATCCAGTTGAAATCTGCCTTCAATACTAATAATATCTTCCACAAAATGTATTTCCACTGGTTCCTTAATAAATTAATTCCAGAAAGATATCATCAAGTTCAAGATAACTGTGGCATAATAATCCATAGAATGTTCTGAAATATAGTGCTAGGCTATGGCTGCCTGACTGGCTGGGAAAGGTGAGTGTGGCAGTCATGTTTAACGCACCTTTCACATACTGTGCATGGTGTCTGACCAATGTAGGCTTTGCCACAGAGGCAAGGTATGTTTTCTTAGGATTCTGGCTAATTCTGATGAAATGTTGCCAACATATGTGGGGAACACACTGGACTTGAACTGCTCCTTCTCCTATGCCACTTAGGGGTGGTCACATTTTTTTCTCCTTAATGCAGTGCTTATGTGATGTGGAGAATTTTCACAAAGATCTTCCACTACAGCCTATTGTGGGCAATATCTGTACTGCGACATATGACTTAGCTAAATATCTTGCTTCTTTACTGAGACCTTCTACGGGGAAGTGCTCACAGCATATTCACAACTCTCATGATTCGTAATAGATTGAAGTCACTTCGACTCAATGAATCACACTTATTTGTAAGCTTTGATGCCATCTCACTCTTCACTAGGGTTCCTCTCACGAGTTCATTGTCATTCGTAAGTTGTGAGTTAAAAGCTTATATAACAGTGCTGTTTCATCATGCCCTTTCCTCAGCCTACTTCTTATTCAATGGTGAGTATTTTGAGAAAATTGACAGTGTTGCCATGGATAGTCCTCTCTCTCCTCTGGTAGAAAACATTTTTATGGAAAACTTTGAGGAGAGGGCACTTGATTTGGCAGAACTTACATCTAAAGATTTCTTGCAATATGTTGATGATACTTATGTAGTGTGGTCCTACAGTGAACAAGAGTTGTCACACTTTTTGTAGCATCTGATTTCAATCCATGAAAACATCCAATTTGTGATGGAAGTAGAGAAAGGTTGCTGTTTTGCTTTTTTTTGCATGTCTTGGCCATCCAGAAGTGGATGGAACATTGGGGTATTCTGTCTACCACAAACCTACACATACATACCTGTATTTGCAGGCATCTAGCTGCCACCACCTATCACAAACTTTGGTTGTCCTGCAAATGTTGATGCATTGGGCACATGTTGTGTCTGATAGAGACAGTCTTCCAAAGAAGCTGGAACACTTACAATCTGTGTTCAAAGATAATGGATATTGTAATCTTTCAGCCACCTGCAAAGACTTGTGCTCTTCTCAGTTCGATAGTGGACAGTTTGGGATTCGGTAGGGCTGGAATCTAAAGAATACTTGGCCAGTGTGGCAAAACCTACATGGTCAGACAACACACACAATACATAAAGGAAATATTGAACATGTTCGCCTTTCACAGCCCGGTAAGTCAGCCATAGCCAATCTGTGTCTCTCCACAGGACATTCTATGAACTAGTTGTGCCACAGAAATCTTGACCTTGATGAGATCCTTCTGGAATTCAATTATTAAGGAATTGATGGAAATACATTTGGAGGAAGACCTTATTAATCGTAAAGGAGCTTTCAACTGTATAAGGTATGGGATCCAGTGATTTCTTTTATATAATTTTAATTCCATAGCTCCCATTCCAACCGAGAGTATGCATGTATTATCAGCATTACGCAATGTGCCTGTGGACTATAGGTGGAGCAGTATTCAGAGAGAGTGCTAAATTCAACAGAGGTTGCTCATGTTAGTGGCTGCCATTGTGCATGCATCTCCGTGCCAATTTTTTTCTATACAACTAGTGAACTACGATTTCCAGTGCAAAACACTCACCAGAAGGTGGCTGAATCCAGTGCAAAACACTCACCAGAAGATGGCTGAATAAAGTGCAAAACACTCACATGACGATCACCTAAAATATCATGACAATAAGTTGATATCATCCAGCTAAAATCTTGAAACTTCATGGACCCCTGAGAAAATTTCAAGAATCAGTCTCAGTTTTATTGAAAAGCCCACAGTCTATCACTGACAAGGATGACCACCTCTATTTTTCTAAGGTTAATGGAAAGTACGAGATGTCAAGAGAGAACTGCAGTTTTGTTTTAACCAATAAATTTATTATAAATATCATTACAAACATTTAGTATTCTTCAAAGCAGTTTTCTTGGGCATCAGTAGCATTGCGATGCATGGTACACATCCTGGAAGGCATCGACAGAGACCTCTGGAAGGGCCCTCGTCATGGTGCCTTACATGGCTTCAGTCAGCCTAAGGCTGCCTTAATCCTCGGGAAGAGAAAGAAGTCGGCCAGAGCCATGTCCATACAGTGAATGGGTGGGGGGGGGGGGGGGGTTGTGATACCCTTTTCAAGTTGTGTTTCACCAGATACTCGAGGATATGCAGAGCGGTGTGGCTTGTAGAGTTGTCGTGGTTCAGCTCCCATGTTGTGGCCATCTTTTTCTCACTCTGATGACTCTTTCTCACAATTGTTCCATAAGTGTCATTCATGGTTTGGCCGCAAGTTATGAACGCAGCGGACCACTCCTATGGCATTGAAAAAAACAATCAACATCACAACATCGTTTTCACTTTGATCTTGCTCGTGCTTGCTTCTTTCAGTTTTGAGGATTCTGAAGTATGCTACTTGCAGCTTTGATGTTTTGTTTCTGGGTCATACTCGAAACAACGTGTTTCATCGCCGGTAATGACACAGCCCAAAAAAGGATGTTCAGTTTCCACATATTTGAGAAGTTCAGTCGTGACAGTCACCTGATGATTCTTCTGGTCATCTGTCTAAATCTTGAGAACCAGCCGGCACACACCTTCCGCATGTGCAATTTATCAGTCACCAGTTGGTGTGCAATTGTTTCGGGAAGGCTGAGAGATTCTGCAGTCATCTGGACACTCAACTGATAGTTAAAATTTAACAGACTGTTCATACGAACCAAGCTGATGTCGGTTGTGCTGTATATGCTTTCTCTTGCACCCATCAGTGATAGTTATCATACGTGTATATCACCAACCATAACAAACCATACTGCGCCAGTTTACTTTTCAGATCACACTGAGGTGCATACAGTTGCTTCATGCTCCTTCTGTCTCCCTCACTCTTAAGACTTAACCTGTATCTACACTCCTGGAAATGGAAAAAAAACACATTGACACCGGTGTATCACACCCACCATACTTGCTCCGGACACTGCGAGAGGGCTGTACAAGCAATGATCACACGCACGGCACAGCGGACACAACAGGAACCGCGGTGTTGGCCTTCAAATGGCGCTAGCTGCGCAGCATTTGTGCACCGCCGCCGTCAGTGTCAGGCAGTTTGCCATGGCATACGGAGCTCCATCGCAGTCTTTAACACTGGTAGCATGCCGCGACAGTGTGGACGTGAACCGTATGTGCAGTTGTCAGACTTTGAGCGAGGGCGTATAGTGGGCATGCGGGAGGCCGGGTGGACGTACCGCCGAATTGCTCAACACGTGGGGCATGAGGTCTCCACAGTACATCAATGTTGTCGCCAGTGGTCGGCGGAAGGTGCATGTGCCCGTCGACCTGGGACTGGACCGCAGCGACGCACGGATGCACGCCAAGACCGTAGGATCCTACGCAGTGCTGTAGGGGACCGCACCACCACTTCCCAGCAAATTAGGGACACTGTTGCTCCTGGGGTATCGGCGAGGACCATTCGCAACCGTCTCCATGAAGCTGGGCTACGGTCCCGCACACCGTTAGGCCGTCTTCCGCTCACACCCCAACATCGTGCAGCCCGCCTCCAGTGGTGTCGTGACAGGCGTGAATGGAGGGATGAATGGAGTCGTGTCGTCTTCAGCGGTGAGAGTCGCTTCTGCCTTGGTGCCAATGATGGTCGTATGCGTTTTTGGCGCCGTGCAGGTGAGCACCACAATCAGGACTGCATACGACCGAGGCACACAGGGCCAACACCCGGCATAATGGTGTGGGGAGCGATCTCCTACACTGGCCATACACCTCTATTGATTGTCGAGGGGACAGTGAATAGTGCACGGTACATCCAAACCGTCATCGAACCCATCGTTCTACCATTCCTAGACCGGCAAGGGAACTTGCTGTTCCAACAGGACAATGCACGTCCGCATGTATCCTGTGCCACCCAACGTGCTCTAGAAGGTGTAAGTCAACTACCCTGGCCAGCAAGACCTCCGGATCTGTCCCCCATTGAGCATGTTTGGGACTGGATGAAGCGTCGTCTCACGCGGTCTGCACGTCCAGCACGAACGCTGGTCCAACTGAGGCGCCAGGTGGAAATGGCATGGCAAGCCGTTCCACAGGACTACATCCAGCAGCTCTACGATCGTCTCCATGGGAGAATAGCAGCCTGCATTGCTGCGAAAGGTGGATATACACTGTACTAGTGCCGACATTGTGCATGCTCTGTTGCCTGTGTCTATGTGCCTGTGGTTCTGTCAGTGTGATCATGTGATGTATCTGACCCCAGGAATGTGTCAATAAAGTTTCCCCTTCGTGGGACAATGAATTCACGGTGTTCTTATTTCAATTTCCAGGAGTGTATGTTTACAAGAGCTAACACAGTATATTGTCTTATAGACTCTGACTGAATGAATCAATGGATAGTATTGAGTGATTTTGAACAGGGCAAGACAGTAGAGGCCCACAGTGTTGGGTATTGCATCACAAAGGTTTTAAGTTAGTTGCGTATGGTAATAGTGATGCTGTTGGTTGTAAGCATCAGGAAAGCTCTAAATCAAACCTTGGCTGTGTTAGGTCTAAGAAATTAACTTATAAGTGAAGGTCTGTGTGCACTGATACATCCAAGCATATCTATCTGTGTGTCTATCTGCAGATATTGACAATATAACTAGTATGTCATTAAAAGTTAAAGAATAGTGGGGGCATAATAATTTTTATATATTTGCATGACACAGGATCAATAATTATGATTGTTACTCTTGTAGGTCAGTATTATTTACCATCTGGAATGGAGTGAAACTATACATCTACATACTGAAGTGGTCTGGGGGCATGAGAGTCCAGGGGGCACCAGACAAACAGCCAGACATTACCCAAATGTCTTTACTACAACTCTCTGATGTGGTTCTTTACAGGAAGCAGTGGCATTAGCTCAGGCATCCAGCGACCTCTCGTGTGTTCTCATACAGTAAAGCCGACAGAGTGCAGGCTCGGCTGAGCGATTGTACATGGTGCAACTGCCTGTGTCAGCGATGACTCTGTCGTGATGGCCTCCTAGCTACGGCTGCAATTGCTGTGGCACAGCTCGCACCCCCAGTGCTATCCAGCAGGTGGCTGCAGGTGATTTTTTAACTGTGACCCAATGCCCTGCAATGATGGCCGGTAAACTGCATCGCGGGGCCGGAGCTGGTCCAACGTGGCAGCAGCTCCAGCTCCTGTGGATTCAGGGCAGACTTCTCTGTCACATAGTCGAACTGCAGTTATAAATGGCATTCCGGATGGTGCTGAGTGTCATAGTCCCATGGCAGTAGGGCTACAATACTAACACAAGTAACTTTAGTACAAAATGTCTAGATGTTTATACACTTTCAGGCTATGCTTTCTTGGACTTTGCTGTAGCACACAGATTAAACAGCTACCCAGCTGCTGGTGTGGAAAGGCTTCCACCTTTTTCCACTTTGATGCTGCTGTGTCAACTGTTTCCACACCTCACTAGGCAGGCTTGCCTCGCAATAACATTCGTCCTTGCCTGTGGCTGCCACTGCTGCAATCTACTTCCTACTCTGTGCGTTTCTGACCACATATGTTCAGTGTGCTACAATACATCTATGTACATATTCTGCAAAACACTGCGAAGCCCGTGGCAGAGGGTACTCAGCATTGTATTGTTGCAATCTGCAAGGCTCTTCTTCCTGTTTCCATACAATTACCCAAAACATCCTATTTCCATCATATCAACAGCTCTCTCATGTGACTCATTCATTTCCTTTTTACAGTGATGAAGCTACCTGAGAAGTCTTGTAGAATGCTCCATCCACTGGAATCTTCACTTTTTGGTCTGACTCATGTTTGTGTATCAAGTAATGTTTTGAATAAAATCAGTATGTGTCAACATTCCTCTTACATATATTTACAAGTACACATTGCAGTGCTCATATTGAGAAGTGTAGCAGTTAATGATATTTAACATTATGCTGAAGTAACATAATTTGAAAAAATGGAGTATATGACTTACTTTAAACAGTGCCTGTATGCAAAGTATGCAATATGTGGTGTCAGCTTGTAGCGCGAAACTTTACTATCTGATCAAAAGCATCTGGGCACACCCGTGTTATGCAGAATTGAGCACTAGATGTCATGTGAGGTGGACGTGCCCATATGAAAGAAAGTGGGGACTATTCTGTTATCTGTAGAGAAACAATAACAGCAGAATGGGTCATTCAGGAGAGCTCAGTTACTCTGAACACGGGATAGTCAATGGATGTCACCTGAGTAACAGATCAATCAGGAATATTTCAACTCTTTTTAAAAAAGCTGCTCAAGCCACCCATACTGTTGGTGATGTGATTTTGAAGTGGAAACACAGAGAAACAACCACAGCTAACGCTAGACCAGGTGGATCACATGTACTGCCGGACGGGACGTTCGAGCATTGCCGGCGGTGATTGAAAAAAATCACATGAAATCAGCAGAAGGAATCACTTGTGCAGTACTAGAGATGGGCAAACTCGTTCATCCTCGGGAACTCGTGCACTGGTGATCTCTCTATTTTGGGAACCGTTAATATTTATTCGTTAACTGTTCATTTGTGCTTGGTATACGATTCTTATTTAAAACTGAAAATTAGTATCATAGGTGATTTAAACTGGAAAGCGCCAAGAGAGGGGCACTTACCTCCGCCCTAGTGTACAGAGTTTTTATTCATAACAGAATTCTCACAAAGTTGTAATTTTCGTGATTCTGCAAAACCTCTCGTTTAGCCGACTGTAGCGTTATGTGGATGATCGCAGTGAAAGGTGGCGCACGAAAAACCAGCCCCGGGTACAGACAGCTCGCCAATTACCCAAAATTTGTTGACCGCTACGAGCAGAATAGATAAACATGTAATAATTAGACAGTGAAGACATAACAAATAAGCTAATGCAAACAATAACTTCTAAACAATAGATGACGATTGGCTGGCGACAGTGAGTAGTCTAGCACTCGGGACCGATTTTTCGTGCGCCACCCTGTACCACTGAAATACACTACTGGCCATTAAAATTTCTACACCACGAAGGTGACGTGCTACAGACGCGAATTTTAACCGACAGGAAGAAGATGCTGTCATCTGGAAATGATTAGCTTTTCAGAGCTTTCTACATCTACATCTACATCCATACTCCGCAAGCCACCTGACGGTGTGTGGCTGAGGGTACCCTGAGTACCTCTATCGGTTCCCCCTTGTATTCCAGTCTCGTATTGTTCGTGGAAAGAAGGATTGCCGGTATGCTCTAATCTCTCTGATTTTATCCTCATGGTCTCTTCACGAAATATACGTAGGAGGGAGCAATATACTGCTTGACCCTTCGGTGAAGGTATGTTCTCGAAACGTTAACAAAAGCCCGTACCAAGCTACTGAGCGTCTCTCCTGCAGAGTCTTCCACTGGAGTTTATCTATCATCTCCGTAACGCTTTCACGATTACTAAATGATCCTGTAACGAAGCGCGGTGCTCTCCGTTGGATCTTCTCTATCTCTTCTATCAACCCTACACGTCTCGGTCACCTCTTGTTCGCACTGACGGCACTTTGAACAGTGGACGTTACATTTAAGATGGGTTTCGACTCGTGGCTCTACCCTTCATTCGACCCCTGCGAAACCCTACATTTCAGCAGGATAATGCACGACCGCATGTTTCAGGTCCTGTACGGGCCTTTCTGGATACAGAAAATGTTCGACTGCTGCCCTGGCTAGCACATTCTCCAGATCTCTCACCAACTGAAAACGTCTGGTCAATGGCGGCCGAGCAACTGGCTCGTCACAATATGCCAGTCACTACTCTTGATGAACTGTGGTATCGTGTTGAAGCTGCATGGGCAGCTGTACCTGTACACGCCATCCAAGCTCTGTTTGACTCAATGCCCAGGCGTATCAAGGCCGTTATTACGGCCAGAGGTGGTTGTTCTGGGTACTGATTTCTGAGGATCTATGCACCAAAACTGCGCGAAAATGTAATCACATGTCAGTTCTAATATAATATATATGTCCAATGAATACCCGTTTATCATCTGCATTTCTTCTTGGTGTAGCATTTTAATGGGCAGTAGTGTAATATTGTAGAAGTTACCATATTCTCTTTACAAAATGTGACACCAGGCACTCGATTATGTAGCACGGACTTCATTCGGTTGTAAATCGTTCTGCCTTCCATAACAATGAATGTGCTCTTTTACCTTGGATAAAAAAAGACGGAAAATGGCCACTTGTGTGTGTCGTGCAGACTACCTTTGCATGCGTAATAACAAAAAATCTTGCCTTTTTACAAATATTTTTTTCTACTGTTTATCGAAATTGTGAAGTAAATTGATACGCCGTTTTGTTACCTGAAAAGTTATATGTTATACCACGTAATTTTGTGTAATTTACGTAATTTTAAAATACATTTTAATTACTGGTCGTGGACGCTGAATAGAATACCACGAAAAGAACCAGGAGCCCAGAGTTCAAAAAAAGGTTTGAAAGAGATCTAGAATGGGCGTGCGCAGCGAACGAAACGAACAACTCGATACTGAGCTAACTACGAGCAGTCGGCAGTGGAACTGCGACGAGCGGCCACGTGAAGAAGGACGAGTCCGAGACCGAGACCGAGATGGGAACGGGATCGAGGCTAGAGCGAGACCGGCCGACGTGCCGTTGAGGGAACGAGGCCAACTGTTTTCCGTTCCCGGGAACTACAAGTAGAAAGCTGCGGTCGAAGTGAACCATGAAAGAGCGTTCCTTAGAATTCGTTCCTCGCTCGTTCCGTTCATCTTGATGAACCGTTCGGTTGGATCCGTTGGTTCGCAAACGACCCATCTCTATTCAGTACCAAGGTCAAACGAGGAGTTCAGCTAGGACATGTACTGTCTATGGAGTTAAAAAGAATGGGGTACAATGGTTAAGCATCTCCATATAAGTCACACATTTCTGTAGTCAATATTAAATGACAC
Organism: Schistocerca gregaria; assembly: GCF_023897955.1. NCBI lineage: Eukaryota > Metazoa > Arthropoda > Insecta > Orthoptera > Acrididae > Schistocerca > Schistocerca gregaria. The sequence goes on along the minus strand of NC_064922.1, from coordinate 611,704,258 downwards.
GTGATGTGCCGTAAAGAGACAAACAACTGGAGAGTGGATGATTGTAAACGACTGTTTTGGAGTGATGAATCGTTCTACATCCTGTATCAGTCCAGTGGAAGGGTTTGTCTAGAAAACATTACCTGCCATAATGTGTAGTGTAACAGTGAAGTATGGAGAAGGTGCAATTATGGTACGAAGGTGTTTTTGGCGGTTAGGTTGTGTGCCCCTGTGTCCCCTTAAGAGAACGTTAGACACAGGAAGATGTTAGCATATTTTATGTAATTGCTGACTGTGTAAAGGAGAGAAACATTTCGAAGACGACGATTCTTTCTATCAGTATTACAGTGTACTTTCTCATAAAGCAGAATATGCGAGGCAATGGTTTGTGGTCAGTAACACTGCTGAAGTAAAATCGTCTCCCCAGGGTCCCGACCTGAACCCAATGGACCACTGTAAGTATGAGTTAAAACATTGAATTGCTCCAGGCCCCAGTGTCCCAACATCACTACCTTTTCTGGTTTCGAATCTTGAGGAAGAATTGCCTGCCATTCCTCCCCAGACATTCCTTTACAAGTGTCCCCAGCAGAATTCAAGCCATCATACAGGTGAAGGTTGGACACAAACCGTATTAATATCCACTAATAGATACCTGCATATTTTGGTCAGATAGTGAAGTTGACTTCTGTATATTGCAGAAGTGTTCTGCAGAAAATGTCACAAACTGTGTAATTACGACAGAAAGTTGTAACTTGCAAAACATGTCCATAATGTGAAAAGCTGCTGTGTTGAAGTATTGTCATCGCGAATGAGCTAGAGAACACTGTAAATATCGCACTAAAATTACACCTTTTCTAGTCGACTGCAAACCGGAAATCGTACTAAAATTACATCGTTTCTCTTCGAATGCGAGCAGGAAATCTCTCAAAAATTACTCAATTTCTCTTCGAACGATCGCTTGCTGGTATGCTAATAAAACGGACGTAAACATGTTTCGTAGCCCACTCTCTGCGATTACTAAAACCGAGAGTCGAGTGCTGAAATACTGGTCAGCTGCGCTATGATCAGCTCAGGGAAAGGACACAACGGTCTCTTTTCTACTGCGCATGGTCTGATGTGATGTCACTGCCGGCACTGAGTGTGCTATGTTGCTCACAACACCAGGTCAGTATTTTTATTTGAAAATTTTTGTCAAGCATTGTCAATTAACATGGTGAATTCTGTAGATTATCGGATAAAGAGGCTCTTTTCTCGTAGATCTTTGGAGGAGAAAGTGAGTTTCATGTTCTTAGACTGATTTCACCCGAGTAGGCTTTAGGAAAAGGTAAATGCCGTCTAAAGATAAGACTTTTTTTTAGTAAACTGTTAATTACAAAATTGGAATAAATTTAAACAGTCCAATTTATATGCATAAAATAAATATATTCAATTTATGATAGGTACGATTACTACCCTTATGAGTCAAAATATCATAGGTGATGTAAAAAAGAAAAAAAGGCGAGTATTAGAAGAAATTTAGTATGAAAGTGTACGAAAAGAGTTGGATCTGCTGATATGGGGCTCGTAGTGCACTGTTTTGCATTTTATGTTTGTTGTTAGAGAACTGTGTTGCGAGGGATGCAGGTGGAGTGAAAGATGTAAGAAATATTTATGCATTAATAAAAAAAAATAACGAAACCAACAATATACTTGATAATACTGCGTTAGGTAAAGCTAATATCGCCATAATATCAAGTCACGCATGTCATGACCACACTGTGAAATAGAAACTATTTACTTTTATAATATTGTACCCATCGGCAAAATTTTGCACAAGCCGCCACAGAGTATGATCATGATCGGCTTCGACAGTAATGTCGGCCATGGGCAATCCCGTCATTTGAGCTCCGGCTTTACCGAATGGATTAACTTCGTGGACAGAATTTTAATATAACTGATGCGATTTAAAGACTTACTGACGTGAGCGTGGATCTCATTTCTCTTATCCACGCGGATCTCTGCTTGTAAGAATCTGGACGGTACCGCACATAATAACTGCTGGGTCAGAAATGTTTCGAAAACCGATGACGTGGCGCTGTTCGTGATGTCCCTCTATGGGATTTAGCTCACGTATTGTGATACCGATAGGTGTTTACGCAGATGAGTATTGCCAATAATGAAATTCAACAGTGGATTGATCTGAGACTGTTTTCTCTTGTTGGGCCCGAATTGTCAGTTTTAGACAGTTGCCAAATGAATGCAGGTGTGAATGAGTGTGTGTGTGTGTGTGTGTGTGTGTGTGTAAACATCTGCGGCTAAACGAGAACCATATTCCTAATATCTCAGCTGCAACTGTTTACCAAACTGTGGGAGGATGGTAACGAATTCTACCTTCAGTTAACCAAATTGAATATCTGTGCGTCTTTGACTGAAACATTATTGTGAAACTGAATCAAGGTATCTTCAGCAAGCGACATGAAATTCGTAATTACTATTGGAGGGATAAAGAAGATACATGCGGGTTAATATGTTGATTAACGAAAATACAAGATATTTTCCTGATGATGGCTCTGAAAATAAGGAATACATATATTTAAATAAGTCGAATTTGTATCAGTATATTGTGAAGTACCCCAATTTTGATTGTCCACTGTTCTTTGTTGATGATTCATACCCAGTCACAGGAAACGGGAAGGCAATTCTGTCATGTAACAAGAGCAGCGTAGGAGTTGGAAGTGTTGTTATAGTATCCTTTTGTATTGTTACATCCCTGTTCATAATTAAAATTGTGATCTTAACTCAACAGTGCTGGAATAGCTGCTGATTGAAGTAGCTTTGATAAAAAAAGACAAGTACGCATTAAGAGTTCACTCCACAGTGCCCATATGATACAGATCTGCTCTATATTAGCAATGCAGACAAAAGGTGACAGTAAATATTGTTCATATGTTTTATCTGTACTGTACTGAAAGAATTGTTGACTAAGTTAGATTTAAACT